>NC_136661.1:18271244-18673744 GCF_903797595.1 Erithacus rubecula
AATCGTCTTTAAGGACATAGCAGGAGATATTTGGATTTACAGCCACTCAGCAGGATGCAGACAGTGCAGAGAAGGCAACTTCAGAATATGCAGATTGCATAACCTGGCCTGTAATTTTAAATCAAGATAAGACCTCTGTTTAGTTAAATCCCTAAAAGAGAGCAAGCAATTGAAGGAGACAATAAAATTCTGGTTTGTAGCTCTGTACTAGCACTCAGTATATTACTTTGGTTCTCAGAAACATGCACATTTTGCATTGCTTTCTAAAAATTTTATTATAACCTGACTGTTATCACAGAATGGAGAATTCAGTCCCAATGCATATGTTGCACAAATCTATTTCAGCACATCCTTTTAATAGTGATCCACAGTTTACTAACACATTATCTCCTGGCCATGCAAAATTTTTTCCTGGAAAGCTTGCAAGACTTATTTCTAAAGAAATTCTGAATTGTGTCTCCTATTTACTACTTTTTATTCAGTTTATACTGTTTTCAGTTTATACTGTTTATTCATTATTTACTACTGTTTATTAGGCTAAAGCCTAATAAGGTCTTGATGATTCAGCTTCAGACAGTGAAAGCTGCTAAGCACCATCCCTGAAGTCAACTTCCACCTTAAGTGGTTTTCAGTCCATTTTGCTTGTTTCATCTTTTTTCACAGTTCTTCTAACATACACATTAGTCACCTTTTCACAATCTGAGTAGGCTTTATAAAAAACAGACCTCCAGCCAAGAAAACCGCTGGATCACATATGTCCTTTGGTTATCCTACTGTTTTAGTTTTTGACAGAAATAAATGAATGCCAAAGACTGGGCTCTGAGAACACAGGATTCAATTGTTAGTGACAACGAGCTGTTAAAGTACAAATTACAATACATATTTTTATTCAGCCAATAATCAACATATGTCAGTATTCAGAGTTTCATTTACTTTCCTTTTGCCATTAAAAATTTCAGCAAAGATCTTCTTGAATCAACTGGATAAACTAGCATTTTCCCTGTATCAGAGGTTTTATTAAATATATTTTTGATAAGCCTGAGTATGGTGCAACATATAAACTCTTGTTCCAAAGCAATTGTCACATTTGCCAAGTAGCAACTATGTGAGAATAAATCAGTTTCTCTATGGAAGTGAGACAAGAGGAAAATATGCTGGAAAGTGATAAATTGAATAGATTAGGCTTGGTATGTAAAATTTAAATACTTTTCCTGAAATTTCTAATTACTTGCCAGACAATGTTTCCAGATGCAAGCTAACAGTTGTTTTTTTCAAATATCCCAAATATTCCACTTTATCATTCTTATCACTAATCTAATAATTTCTGAAACCTCTCACTCTTTCAATGACCTTACAAAATACAGCTGTATTTCTTAGGAATTATTATAATCTAGTATATTATAATGCTAAGGCAAACTCTGTAGCATGGAAACCTTTAAAGAGCTGTTTGGTTTGCTTAACTAGTTCCTCTAAATTATGCTGCTTTTTTGCCTTCCTTCTGCCACCCTTCCTCTTGCCTTTGCCTTTGTCTTTACTGTTCCATTCTCATACTGTTCTATTTGTGGCTTCTGTATCTCGTACCATGAGTATAGGAAAAAAAAGCTCCCTCAGCAGCAGTTTAATAATTGTTTTCTTTCAATTCAGCATTAAGTAACTGGGGGATGTGCCATTAGCAGATGACAAGAGCTGAGATGGAACGATGCAAAGATGTTCATCACATCTCCTGCTCACAGAAGTTAACTTGGTGGAAAAGATAGAAGCCAATCCCACACAGGACTAAACACCAGGTCACTCAAATTGTCTCCATCAGAACCTCTACACTTTCCACTCAGCAAGAGCTGACAAAACTACAGCTAGGTTCTAGATGGGACTGCCCTAGCAGATCCATTTGTGCCAGTTGCTAGCATTTAGTCATACATTTCTACCAACCAGTCCATGTTGATTCCAGGTGGATAAAATCTGTATTACCAAAAGGTACTGCATACCCAACCACTAAATAAAGTAAATATAAAGTTTTCTTTTCACCCATTCCAGGGAGAGCTAACTGGAACGATAAACCAGTCCTTTCATATCTTTAGGCAGTTGACATTCCTTTCTCCTCTGCCTGTCCTTCTCTTCTTCCCTTCTCCCTCCTTTCCTTTCCCTCACCCTCCTCCACTACCAAGAGATAAGTCTCTTTAGTCCTAACTGGCTCGGACAAAACAGCTTTCTAGTCCCAGCCAGGTTTTGTCCATTTAAAAGCTGAAGATCATCTACCATTACTAAACAGCTTTATCTGAATTGCATTCTCTCTCTGAATCCCATCACTTTGTAGAGTTTTAGGAGGCTGGCAGATTAACAAACACAGGAGAGTTCAATCTCTCCTCATAGCACACTGCATTGCGAGCACTCCTGAACACACAAAGCAAAGGGCTTAACTAAACAGTCCTGTTACCAGTCTTTTGCCATCAGTTGAATTTACTGGAAGTTTTTATGAATGAAAATGTTATTGTGAAGGTCACTGTACACATACTGTAAAATATAGCTGGAAGCATGAACGTGCCTAGTGCTGGAAAATCAATGCACGGGGTATTTACTCTGCGTAAAATCCTACAGTTCTGTCACCATGGAAAGCTAAGATAATGTGGTTTTTGCAGTGACCTTTTTGCATCATTGGTACAAACCTCATACACAACTCAACTTCTGCATTAGCTGAAGCAGATGAGAAGGAAGAAGCAGGAATTACCGCATCACAAAATTATTATTTCAGAGAATGCCACCTTGTCATAGACCATTTGCACTATCAGAATTCAGTTATTTACCAAGCAACAGATAGAAATGCATATAATGCACATATATAAATATATACACACATATGAGTGGGCTCAGTAGGCAAGCACACACTAATACAGAAAAAAAAGACTAAACAATTTCACTTAGCCATAATCAAAAACCTGAGGAGCTTTTGCTAGAAATGGAACTCCCTGGGCACTGCTGTACAAGCTGGGAGATTTAGAGAAAGGGATGCAAAAGCTGCCATACAGTTCAACCCAGCTGTCCGGAGGCAGTGACCCTGGAAGCTGGGCTCCGCGGAAGATCAGCAGCCAGAGGCAAGGACAGAGAACAGGTTCTGCCTGCGGCAGAGCTCTCCGGGCTAGCCTGCCCAAGCCGTTCGCCGACGGGGATTGCCCGTGCTCAGGTGGTCCTGCAGCCACTGTCCCTCTGGGCCACAAACAGCCCCGGCCCCGTGCCCCACCTGCCCGCAGCCCGCGCGGCCCCGGGCGCTCCCGGCGGCTCAGGCGCCCGGGCCGCGCTGCAACTCGCCGCCGGCCGCGCCCGCCCTCCCTGCGCCGCTTAAAGCGCGGCGGGCCGGCCGCGAGCACATCCTCCGCCACAGGGGACCGGCCCTGGCCTCGCGCCTCCGCCGCGGTGTTGAGGATTTTTTTTTTTTTTCTGGCCTCCTGAGTTTTCCTCCCAGTGAATTTGGGGCAGCTTTGCTTTGCATTTGGCCCCGTGGTTGCTGGAGTAGCCGGCTCTCCCGCAAAGCTGCTCCGGCCCGCTTGAGGCTTCCTCAGGTGCGATCCGGGTCGAGCCAGGGGAGCGCGGCGGGGGCACCATGCCAGCCGCCTTCTCCGGCTGGTGCCTGGGGCACCTGCTGCTGCTGCTGCTGTTGCTCTGCACCAGCCTCTCGGGTGGGACCCTTGCAGGTAACTCTAAACTCTCCCCGGGCCGGGCCCCCTCCGTGTCGGGCGGGCCGGAGCGAGGTGGGCCGGAGCAGCGCCTGGGAGCAAAGGTCCTCCTTGCTCCGCAGCATCTCCCCGGCTCTCGGGGGGACGTAGCGCTGCCCCGGCACGGCGGCTGCCTTTCGGCCTTGCCGGTGTGAGCGGCTGAGACATTTCGTTTCCTCGGCGGCTCCGACCCTCCCCGGGCCCCCGTCTCCCTCAGCGGTCGGGTTCTCGTGGGACGGCGGGATCCGCTCTCGCCGTGCCCCGGCCCCGAGGTGGCGGCGGCGGCAGGTGGCCGGAGCCGCGTCGCCGATCGGCTGTCCCGTAGCCTCAGCACCCTCTCCCTCGCTTACGGAAGGGTTTATTAGCTCGCAGGTGCGGGATTGGGAAGGTGTGGTGTTCTGCCTTGTTTCTGTCCTGCCCTTACTGAGTAAAGAGTTTAAATGCTGGAAAAAACCCACAAAACAACTAAAAACTCCCCACAGATCGATAGATTACGCTACTAAGATATCAGTGTGCCTTATGGGTTATGGGGAGGGGTGCTTCTTGGGATTTTGTATTGCGTTTTTAAACGCAACATTTAAAAAATCCATGAAGGAGGGACTTGAGCCTTCTGGGCCCCATTCCTCCTCTAGAGGCTTTCAGCAGCTCAGGAGCAGGCCAGCTGCTTCTTAGGAAATACAATCTTATTTCTAAAACTAGTGGGTTTCTGGCAGTATTTTCGTCTTTTTGAGGCATTGCAGAGTAGTAGAGAATGATTGTAGTAGGAATTACCAGGTTGCTGGTGTTAGTCATGTAGGGTGAGATTCTTGGAGTAAGTCTTGCCAAGGCCAAGAGTTCTGCCCTGTGTATGTGTGCATACACATACTTTTATGTGAACATCGGTGCTGTGACTTGAATTCACTGTGGTTTTGCTGCATTTTCCATGTGTGAAATGCAAGAAGTTATGTTCTCTTCTGCCTCTGTTGCACTCCTAGTACCGAGAGGACCAGTACTGTTCCTTAGGTGATGGTAACTTCTGTAAAATTTCTAGTAGTTTCACATAATGCGAAAGGAAACATGCTTTGCAATTCTCCAGTCTTGTTTGAAATGTGTATTTAAGTATGTGCACAGAGACAAATCTATTTGTAGTTACTAAGTCTTCTTTAAAATACGTGTGTATTTATATAGACACAGAACTTGGAAGTCCTTGCTAACTGTTTACTTCATTGAGAAGTTTTTTGAGTGCAAGTGGTGTGATACTTGTAGGAATGTGTGAGTCAGAAAGAGCTAATTGCCATAAGATATTTATTTTTGATAGCTGTTAATGCTAAAAAACATACCTGATAGTGGCTGAAACAATTTTAAGTTTATGTGACACTGTTGGTGAAATGATAGCCTCTCACAGGAATAAAATAAACCAAACAAGTGAATCGAACAGAAAAACTTCCTTTGTATTTTCAAAAATTGCACAAATCTACCATCTTCCTAAAGAGGTGGGTATAGCCTGGTTTATAGGAGACATCAGAAATAAGCCACTAGCTTTAGTACTTTTCATCTGTATTGGGTGAAACTGTTGTTGTCCAGATTTCTATTAAATGTTTTTATAGTTCTATGAACTTGATAGGGAGGCATTATACTGTGTCTTCTGTGATGATTTAAATTAAAAAATGGTAGTTTACTTTTTCATTGGTTATTAACTAAATATGTATAAAGCTAGTTGAGCACAGGGACTATCTACACAGCTGTAGCAAAGGAAGTTTATTTCAAGTGAAGGGAGAAGATCTTAAAAACTTTGTTTTGGGCTTTTGAGGGTTCTTCAACCCAATAGTTGCAGTAAAAGTAAGCAGAGGGAGCACTTGCTACACAAGGATTGAGTTGCAGGCAGTTGGATTGCATAGTCTGCAGCTGGTCAGGCAGATCCTCAAAAAGACATTATATTTTTTATTTTGGTATAATATATTGAATGTATTTATTCAGTTATTATTATTTTAGTCATGTAATTGTTCAGTTAATGGTTTTGGAAAAATCTCAACTGTTGTTTTTGTTTTACATTGAGTTAAGGGTAATTTCTAAGTGTCAGAACACTGTTGTTCAGAGCTTACTGCTTTATTTGGTTACCTTTGTGGATGTCTAATTTAGTTGCAGCAAGTGCTGCCAGATTGATTTAGGAAAAGCAATCCCACTATATCTCATCTTTCACCTGCTGGTCCTGAAGAATTCAAGGAGCTGTAAGTGTAGAACACACCTCATTCCTTACAGACTTGACTTCCAAGTTGGGTTTTTTTCCTCAGTTTGACCTGAGGAAATGGCTTTTATCAGGGTATTTGGAAGGCCTTAATGTTGATTCTCTGATGTCAGTGCAGCATTAGGAGGTTCTGGTGGCTGGTTTTGGATGCTACTGAGTCCATGTGAGCTTAGAAAGTACATGATTGATATTAAATTGCACAATAAAACAAAGACATTAAATTAAACCAAATTGTATTTCAGTCTTTTCTTAACTCAGCAGGTTTTTTTCCTGGCTGAAAGAGAGGAGATTTTTAGAAGATTTTTAAGTCTGAAGTTTCTCTGGTGATAGTAAGCATGGTATATCTGTACTTTTTTCCCCAAAATTGTGACTGCTACATGAACCAGAGGTAATGTAGAAAACTAAATTAATGATATCATACTCTTGCCTATTTCTTCCTGCATGGAAATCAAGGAAATGAACTCTACAAGCTACCACACTCTTGATTATATATAACACAAAGCAATTATAGGCATGAGCTGTGACTCAGTAGTTTGAGAAGTTACTCTGTATGACTTGCTTACAACATTCCCTGTCTGGATGACACTATTGAGGCAGTGCTGGCCCATCTTGATCTGCAGTGCTATTCAGCAAGTATATGTGAGAGGAAGAGAGTGGTGCAATATTGCCTCTGTTCCATGTAGTTTGACATGTGGACAGATAAGGTGAAATATTTAGAAGCAGGGGTGACAAAAAAATAGCACTACTTGACTTCTTACTTGATACATGAAAATGGAGGAAGAAAGCCAAGATGAGAGCCCTGTTAGTATGCAAACCACATTGTGGCCTTCATTGCAGAGAGATAACAGAGCTGCTGTACAGCTTGGCACTGGCACCTTCTAAATTTATCATCTTTGGGGATTTTAATTAATATGCAGGTGATCCATGACATACTTAGAATGCCTCAAGATGCTGCAGATATAAAAATTCATGGATATTTCTTCAGTGGTACTATGAATATCAGAAAAATAACAGCTCTCTCTACTCAGTACCTCTGTCAGACAAAGAATAAGACTCAGTCTTCCTACTGTCTGGCTCATAAGCTAGAATATCCTCAGGGCAGATTTTTTTAAGGCCTTTTCTTAGCTGAAGGGCTAGGAGGGAGCAGCTGCCCATGGAACTGATGGACTGATAAAAAAGTGGGCTGCTGTTAAGAACCACTAATGCTTAATTCTTTTGGTCATATCTTCTGACTGCTGTATTTTACTCTTGATCCAAACTGGATGATGGGCAAATTGAGATGCAGCAGATGGTGTAAGCCAGGCATGGCGGTGGTGGAGTAATAACTGTATGCTGAAGGTAGCAGTGCAGAATCTATAGGTTGTCTATGTCTGTTAGTGCTGAAATGGGGTAAGAGTGTTAGTAATGTTCATTTGTAGGAAATAGAAGAGTGCTGACTTCAGCTTCTGCAGAAGGCATGTGGTTCTCAAGTCTGAATGCACAAAATATGATGTGGCTTTTCACTGTTCACTTTAAAGTTGGACTGGTTCCTTGTGGGTCTCTTTCAGTTCACAATATTCTGTGATTTTTGTGATCTGTACATCCTTGTTGTGGTCTTGGGTATCCAGAACAGTTAATGATCCCAATTCCACCCCCCTCCCTACACATTAATTACAAAGGCAAAATGCATGTCCTCTTTTCATTATATGGCTGAATCACTTTCTCTGAGTGCTGTAGCATTGGAATAAGTCCTGGAATAACTTTCTTTGTCCGTGAAGATAGTTACAACAAAATAAATGTTAGTTCTGCCACCCAAATGTAGAAATAAAGGAATGAGGAGACATTTCCATTCCTCTAAAACACGTAGATGTCTTGAATTCTTAAAAGAGTGCCACAACTACTAACCAAGTCCTTTGTGTCTTCTATTGCTGTACTTTTTCTGCTCAAGAACATAAAACAAACTAGAGTCTTAATTGGTTCCTGTAAAAACTGTATCATAGGAGGAGGGTCAGATTTGCAGTGGTACTGAAGAAATTTGAAAATAATTGTTTGTATCACATGTTGACATTAATGTTGGATGCAGATGTCTTTTCTTTTGCTTACCAAGGTGCTAGTGGAAGCAAAGGAGGTATGTTCATCACACTAGATTTGTAAGGTTGTGATGAAGCCCTTACTCTATTGGAAAAATCTTATCTGTGTTAAAATTAATTGGCCAGTGTCAGTGACATGTGATGTTTTTAAATGCATGAATAAAAGAGGATGTGATTACAGCATTAAAAGTTGCTGGAACGTTCTGAGGAATGGCTTTGCCTGGCTATAAGCTAACTGTAAGAAAAGAACTCTGTACAGAAATTGGTGATGAAATAAATATTGCCGCCATTCTTTTTTCTTGCCTACAATGAAAGAAAAACAATTGTTGTGTAATTTTTAATGTGTATGTTCAGAACTTGGGGAGCAAAATGGCTGAGGTGTGGATGTTCTGCTGGAATTATTTTCATAGGTTTCATAGATTTTTCTAACTCAGTTTCTTTTTCTGGTGTTTTGGGTTTGTTTTGTTTTGTTTTATTCAGATGCAGCTATGACAACACAAGATTCCAGTCAGGCTCAGGTGAATTTTGTGACAAAGACACAAGTTGGACATGAATCATCTGGTAATTGTTTTATTTCAGTACCTTAAAACTATAGTCCTTTTTCGTATTTATATTTGTTTGTCATAGAGCATTTACATTTTTGCATACAAGTCTCTTGAAATATAATTGTGACTTTTTGGAATAAACAGAAGTAGATATAGGTGTTTTAAAGCCACTGCAAGAGCTTGAGTGTCGTATCTCCAGAGCTGGGGAAAGCTACACAACTGCCAGTTTCATGACCTGTTGTCCTTAGGTATTTGTCTTAAAAAGTGGGCAATGAACCTGGAGGTCAGGCAGCAGCCAAACTAGTACCACTGGAGGGAAGTGGTATTCTAGCCTTTAGGCATGATAATTTTTTAATATGAAAGTTCCATATGCCTGTGTGTTAGTGAAATGTATAAAAACCATACTTGCATCACTGTGCCTGGTAGCTTAATCATTCTTAATTATGGCTGTGTCAAAACTGCCTGTTGTTCCTTATACCTTAAATGTATTTTTAACAGGGAGCTGACAAAAAATTCCAGGCAAGACAAGAAACCAATGGTTGTTGACTCTACTTCTCCTTTCTCCATAAGGATCAAAGGATCAGAATTTCAGCATTGTCCCAAAGCTCATGTTGGTTAGTGCAAGTCAAACATGAGCTGAGTTATATTTCTCTGTGAACTCAATCAAGTTCTAGGAAGTTACTTCACCTACAAGTTGGGCATTTTTTTGAGATAATGGTATTTATCTAGTGTTAGCACAGTGTGAGAACCAGGAATGCAAGAGCTAATAGATTCAATAACTGTCTACGTACACAAACACACACAAACATATATGGAATGTGGAAGGAGTTTCATATAAAATGACATCATCTGAATATTTTCATTTGATATGTGAATTGAGGAAAAAAGTCAGTATGAAAATCCTGTTTGTTGCAAGACATATTCAAGGCTGTCTAGTTTTTTGTGGCTGGATCTACCATATGAACTAGCACTGGTGACTTCTGAATGTGTTGTGGGGGATCTTGGTAAAAAAAGCAGATGATGCATGTACTGGACTGATATAAACTCAGATGGCCCATGACAATTCTGACACGCTCGCTGAGTGTTTGCCCACACAGGTAGGCTAAGATCTGCCAGAATTTTTCAGCCTTGATATTTTTTCCCAGGTAAATACTTGGACTAGTTTCCTTCTCTATAGGGCAAAGATCAATGCTTGTGTTCCTGTCTAAAGCCAACAGGACTATTGCCTACTGCTAAAGACAGCTTTGATTTCTCTTCTTAAAAAGCCATTTTGTACTGTCAGTTGAGATCAACAACAATTTATTGTCACCAGCACCAAATGAAATAGCCTGAGGTTCTGTGCTTCCATAGCAGCCACTTTAATATACAGGTTTATTTTTACTTAAACTAATTGAAGCTTGAGGGAAAGTATGAAAATACTGGTGGAGTGAGCCAGGCAGAAGGTTCATTGCCTGTGGCACAGAGTTCCTTGTGCTGTGAGCTTAACACGATGTTTTCTGAAATTGGCCAACAGCTTGAAAAGGCAAGTGTACCTCTGCTTATGCCTTGAGATGCAAACCAGTAGCAGGGACCTCCTTGAGCACAGCCACATCCTCTTAACTCTCAGGCATGTGTCTTTGCCTGAGAGTTCAGTATTTTATGCAGGGGAAGAGAAGGAGTAATTCCAATGTGATGTAGGCTTTCAGAAGTGCTGTTTCCACTGCACAGTGATCAGTTTGGACACCCAATGCAGCTCTCAGGCGAAAGGCTAAAGCTGTAGCCCAATTCCTCTATATTATCAATTGTGTTTGGGAATCTTTATAATGCATGAACAGGAGGATGTCATGAAGACCCTTTCCTTCTACAAAATCCAGAATAATTTTTTCTTACAATGCTGTGTGACTAGGCAGAATCAGTCTCTAATTACTGTTCATGCAATGCATTATATAATATTTGACAATAGAATTACTTTCCAAGCATGTAAAAGCATGTGTGGTGTAGAACACTTAGTGTCTGTTTTGGGGTGGTGGTGAAATCTATTTCTTTCTTTTCATCACCTTAATTGAAAGAAGATTGTTAGAGCTCGGCGACATCTGTTAGAGCTGCAATTTATTAATTTGCTTGCTTTCTCTGTTCTTGAAATGCATGGGAACAAGTGATAGGAACAGACTGTGCTTAGAGTTGCTGTATCAAGCTTTGTAGAGCTTTATAAAAGATCTTGCACTCTCTGAAGGGTATGTGATCCGCATCCCCAACAAAGAGGAATATTGGTGGCCATGCACCTTGTAAATAAAGGAGAATATTTTTAGGTCAGGTGTATGATGGTTAATATTGGTATCCTGTTTTTGTAGAAGTGCCTTGCCTGCTGTATATCAGAAATTTTGAGGAGCAGTGAGGGTCTCTGACCATTTTGGAGTGGACCACAAGATGTTCTTGCCTCTGCATTCATTAAAGCAGCGTTTAGATTAGATCATCTGCCTCTGACTTCCTGGCTGTATTGTTACATTATAGTAACTTTGGGAATGGCAGCATTCTGTTATCCTGGGGTTTTTTGTTGGGTGGGTTTTTTGGGTTGGTTGGTTTGGTTTTTTAAAAATTTTTTTCTAAAGCTTAGTTGTTTTTCAAGGTGCATTTTAACATTGATGTAGTCCTGTATGTGAGCTATAGGTGACTTTTTTGAGTCAGGCTGTAAAATAGCTGTGACATTTTCAGACATGACATTCACAACTGCAACATGGATAAAGCTAGAAACCATTGTCTAAGAGTTGCTATAACAACAACCCCACAACATTGCTGCTCTAAGATTGTGGCTGCTGGCACAGGTCTATAAAAGGATCTCTACAGTAGTTAGCATTTGGCAAGGTCCTTTTTCTCCTTTTAAGATGGTTATAATTAATAATTGCCAAATCATATTGATACAACTTTGTGATTACTGACATAGGATGACTTAACTTTTCTGCCCAAACCTTCATAGGTCCAAATGCTTCTATACAAGAACTCAAGCCAGGAGGCAAGGAAAACTTGCATAGTGTCCCAGAACATGAGATAGTCCTAATTGGTGAGTGTTACTTTTTTTGTCTTCCAAATATTTCATATTGAATGTGAGAGCAAGCAAACTTCCATATGAGTTGTAGAAGCATCTAGAATGGCAAGTTCTTGATAAAGTGAAGATGTTCACAGTGAGTATGTGATGAGCCCAGTAAAAGGTAAGTACATTTATGCTATTAAGTTATCTGTTCTAATAATAACTATTTGGCAGTGGGGAATTAGATTCCTGCTTTTAATAGAACTAAAAATTAAACTTCTTCCAGATCAATTGAAATTATAGTTTATTTGCATGAGTGAATCCACTTTGAGAGACCATGTAAGCTAGGATACTTGCTGAGCAGCAGGTGTTAGCAACATTTCAGGAGTTAAAGCATGGAGAACGCAAAAATAAACCTGTTCTTAAAGTACATATGAAGTTCCCATTTGCCAAATAATATTCTAGAATTAATTTTTTGGATAGTTGGAAAAACTGATCTAACTAAAGTGTCTCTGGAAAATTTGCAAAGTACTGGCATTGTATTTTTAGGGATATAATCTTGCAGCGTTTATGCTGCATTTTCTTCTAGTTGTACTAGAAGTACTGTGTGCTTTTGATTCTGGTATCTGCACTCTTAGTTCAGAGATGCCCCAGACATTTTTTAACCACCAAATACTACAGTGTACATCTAAAATAGAAGTGAGGCATGGATAAATTTTCTTGGAGTACTTAGATGACTAACCACACTTCTATCTAGAAGGTCTGAAAGAAAGGGCCAGTTCTGAAATAAAATGTCAGTGCTAATGGCTAAACAATATCTAAACTGCTTTCTTATAAAAGGCTGTACAGGTCCGAGAAGATGTTTACTGTTGATATCTTTTTGGTTATGCTTTTTTTATGCTCATGAACCTATGCTCATGAGAAGCAAAAAACTCAGGTTTTTCTACTCTATTGGAATATTTTCCCAGTGTGTTTGTAGTGACTTGCCAGAAAGGCAAAGGCAGCCCTAAATGCATTTGAAGAGGATTTGATGCAGCTTGAGTAACTGTAGCATGAAAGGTCTGATCCAACAATGTTAAGGTTGTGGATTTTATCAATAGCTTCTCTAGCAATAGGATATATGTGATCTCACAGTGTCATAAAATCTGTAACTGGCTAAAATCCAGATAGTTATAGATACTTACATCTTAACTCTTCTTCACGTTAATAATATAATTTTCTGTGTACTTCTTGTACTATTTTGTTTGGATTAAATAATGTAAAAGCTTAAGTCTGTCCAATAAGTCTCTCTTGCTCTCAGTGAAATGAGTATCTATGCTTCTATATTAGAGCCTGTTAGGGAGTTTACCTACAAAATTAGAGTGTGTTAGTTTTGTAAAGGGATATGTATTTTAACTCAGTTATGACTTAAGAAAATTACTGTGAAACTCTGATTTTGCAGGGGCTTCTTTCCAACGAAGCATATAAAGAGCACCTGTGTTCCCTGTAATCCTGTATATGTAAATGCAGCCTCTGAAGCATTTTTGCTCAAAATAAGGAAATGCATTTTTTTTTTCATTACATGTTTTTAAACTTCTTATAGGTACTTCACTGGAAAAAAAAATCTCTTTGCCCAGTCCAACTAAAGTTGACCTTACATGCAAATTAGATGACCATTCCCATTTGAAAAATCCTCAAGTGACTTGGAAAAAGGGAAGTGAAACAATCAGTCACACCAGTAAAACTGAGAAAAGCTGGACCATCCAGTAAGTATCATTCTTTACACTGTGATTTGCAGATTCTAGTGTGTTACCCTGTTATGTGCAGTGCCCAAAACTAGTAATGTGTATATTGGAAAAGGGACAAATACTAAATAACATACTGAAGTTGCTAGAAAGGAGTAGGGTTACAGATACCTCAAGCCTAGAGGAGGAGCTTGTGTTTTTCCTCTAGTGCACAAAAAGCCAAGTTTTTTTTAAAAAAGAACATAGAATAAGGAAAGAGTTCCTTGAAGTTAAGTAATTCTGCTCAATAAGTGAAATAATGCACAGTCTGAGATTAAAATATTTTAGCAATTTCTCTTTCCACTCTCTCATTTTCCACATGCTCTTTTCCACCTCATTGTTGCTTTGCAAGAGTCTGGAAGGTGTCAGTGGTAATTTTCTTCATAGCTAACAAAAGGTAGAAGTGAGATTTACAGTGAAGATATTTTGAAGGTTTTTCTTAAGTCTTCCAGACCTCTGCAGAAACTCCAAGTGTTGTATAAGCCTTTCTACAACTGATAGAGTTTATTGCTGTTCTTCAAAATTAGGTCAATTTATGTTCTAACTGATTGCTCTCCAGTTGATTTCTGTATAGCTTTAAGAGCAGTAATAATTTTATAAAATTTCTGTTGTAGACAATATAAGAATATAACTGTCACTTCCCTTACATTCCATATACACAGACATGTAAATCTATTTCAAAGTGACAGTAAAATATAGATGAGAAAATGCTGGACTTCATTAGATGAAAACTCTTTAAAGCTATTTTTTGTGTTCAAGAGATTACTGAAATGGTTTGCTCTTCCTAAACCCTACATAGGATATGTTTCATCATTCACATGGGGAACCCATGTCTAATTCAGTAATCTGTAGATAATGCTGTGTAAAGGTGGCCTTCTGTCAGCATGAAGGGTGAAAGTGGTGGTTGTCCAAAGCGTGCTTCTGCTCTTGCACTTTCTTAAAAATGTTGCACTGTTTCCGCATTGTACTAAACCTGAATTTTAGTGTATCAGTGATAGTATGTTCTTTGCTCCATTACAAATCCTTACTGTATTCTCTAGAGTACTAATTAGCAGTCACTTGTGGTGGTACAAAAATAAAGTATAAAAAAAATGTTTTTTTTAAGAGTGACCGTCTCAGACAGCAGTCAGCTGGGAAGTTACACTTGTATTCTGAAAGCTGAAAAAGAAATCAGCGCTACGTTTCATTTGCAAGGTAATGTATTCAATTTAAATTTCTGTTTCAGCTGACCACTGCAAAGCTGTATTAATAATCTTTCTGGCTAGTATGGAAATTGCAATGTAATTTAATAAGTAATGCCTAATACAGTCAGGCTAAGTGAGAATAATTATCAAAGTAATTTCTGCAGTGTGGATTGAAGAATATTGAGCAAAAAACTAAAAGCCTTTAAAAAAATCTAGTAATCGAAAGAGCATATAAGTCTGTTTTTTTGCTCTCTTGACTACTGATTTCCCCTTCCTTCTCCATCTCTGCAGCTCATTTCACTTTCTGGGGCATGAGAATAAAGGATGGTGTCTCAGATAAATTTCTTCAAAAAGCAGAGCCAATAATTTGCAAGTTGAGTCTGAGGTTTGGTGTTAAAGTGAAGTAATGATTGATAAAATGGAAGCAGGACTTGTAAAATTTCATTTGTATTTCTGAAACACACTGTATTATTGCTTTAGTGCTTCTTTTATTCTGTAATAATATAGGAATAGTGCTCCAATGAACAACTAGTGTGCTTCATTGGACAGTATGAGTGCCCTAGCTTCTGTTTTGTTTTCTACAGTAATGTTATTGTGGAAGTAGTAAGTGAAATTCAGTTACATGAAGATGTGTGGAAATGATAATAGAAGCTGCTGAGCTGGTGAATAACTCTAATGGAATTACTGGTTTCTCTATTCCTATCATCCAATTTTTGCAGAGAGCAAGGCAAGCATTTCATATGTGAGGGCTGATGTGGGAGAGATTTTTCCTAAACGCAGGCTCTGAGAAACCCTAACTATTCAAATAATTACCCTGACCTCAGCTAAATTAAGCAGTTGGTCCTCCTAATTCTTCAGCTGTAAGCTGCCTTTGTTCAGTGGGTTATCTACTGAGGAAAACTGTGTGGGTTGAAATATCAAATATTGATACCTGCTTTCAGACCTTCAGGCAGAAGAGACTAGCTTGCAGTGCTGAATAAAGACAAAGTTGTAGTTTATTCAGGCCTTTTAATCTCTAAAAAATAATTATGTATTTTTCTTGTCAGCGTGTGGGTAAGGTTTTGTTGAGTAGCTGACCAAGTCAGTGTAGATAGAAGAAAATCCAAGGAGACCTTATTTTTTTAAGTACACAATAACTATTACAGTAAGGGCAGCAATGACTCAATAGGAAAGTCATCTTTTCCAGAACAGTGCATAGGACTGGTTGATTTATTATAAGAAGATCAGAGAATTGCTGCACGATGGTTCAATGCTACTACTTCTGATGCTGTAAAAAGTACTGGCTTGATGCTTTTTGAGATTAATGCAAGAGTGAAGGAGATGGGAAAGAAGTCCTTGAATCTTCCAGTCAATAATGCAGGGAAAACAATTTTCAAACTGAAAGATGAGTAATGTGTTGGTATAAACTCAGTGGCTTAAGTCATCACTGCTGTAGCTAACTGCAATAGCTTTTCCACAAGGCAGTTTGGGATTATTAGATGTGCTAACCTCTCCTCTCCTTTCCTCTGGTTCCTGGTCTGGCATAACCCCTCAGATTCTGAGGAGTTATGTTTTTACTCAGGTTTGCATAAAACAGTTAGGTATTTGCAGGAAGCTCAAGTTAATTAACACAGAGGACGTTAATGGGTAGTTTAAAATGTTGTGAAGTGCTGCTAGCTTCTAAAAAGGTAGAATAGGTTAATTTCTCTGCCCTCTGTTCAGGGACCCTTAAGCAGCAGTTGAGGTATGTGCACTGTGGAATACCTCTGGTTTTTAAGACAGTGTGGAAATCTGACTGATGTACATGCTAGTGCTGACACCTGTCTACTTGTTTCTTCAAAAGTTGGCTTTGTCTGTGCAGCAGAAGTATTTTGTCACCAAGTTGGTGTGATCCACTTGCAAAAATACTGTGACAAGCCTTGCATGTGTTCAAGGATTAACTGTTACAGAGCCAGATCCCAGAACTTGTAATGGATATTTATATCCTTAATCATCACTAAGGTCACATCTATTGCTGGTATGCCTAGAGCTGAGCTTTGCCAGTCAGTGTGACTAAATCTCTCTCTGCCACATAAGCTTGTTGTGCTGAGTGAACAGGGTTTTTTATCCCAATCTACTTGTGTGTCCTCTTCCCTAAATTGCAAGGGGGATTGCAATTAGTGAGGTCATCCCTTTTAATGACAGCAGAGATGATACTCTCTGCAAGTATTCTTTAAAAGGACAGTGTTTCGTGGTTAAAACACACATTGGAGTGAAAGAACTTTTCTAGTAAACAGTCTTGATGAATGATGCAGCAAATTCTGAAACTGGAAGCTGTTCTCATTAACAAATTGATTTCAATTGAATCCATAGGAAAAGATGTTTTTAGGGAGAAATAATTTGTGTTCACCAGTCAGGAAGGGGAGAGAACAAGAACAATCTTAGCTTATATCAAATTGTTCATCATAATTGCTGAAAGTAAGTACTTGGCCTGTTTAGTATAGTATGATCCATGAAATCTTAAGTATGTACTGGATCTGTACTTAAAAAGTAGAGCAGTGAAACTTGAAGTAAAATTTAAAATGCAACGGTCTGAGGAAAACATATTGGTAAACATCCTAATAAAGAAGGACAGGACAGGGAAGGGGAAATACATACTTTAGCATAGTACATTTGCTGAGCCCTAACAGTGTCTGTGGGACAGTCTCAGTACATTCAGTAAGCTTTCAGGGAACATGCTTTTGGAAGCTTGTGGGGCACAAGTTACAATGGCTAGCTAAGACAAATAGCTCTAAAGTTAAACTGATCTTGTTGGCTGCATTCTGTCCTCAGCAAGATTGGACCAACAGTCCTTTTCATTGGCATGCACCCAAAAGTCATTGTTTCAGCTCAGAAAATGTTTTTAACTACTAATCTGTCAATCTGTAGTTTTGGTAACAGAAAAGTTCTCTGTATGGTAACAGTATCTCTCAGATACCGTTACGTAGTCACATTGTGGCTGAAAAAGACTTCTAGCAGTTTCTGCAGTTGGAATGAGATCGCATGAAAATTGTTTGTTTCTAGTGTACTAGAACTGAACTGAAGGATGCAGCTGCCAAGAAGGAAAGGAGCAAATGGGCAAGGGTAGAAATCAGAGTCTGGTTTATTTTTTTGGTGGGTTTTTTTTTTGGGTTTTGGTTTTTTTTGTTTTGTTTCAGGTTCTTTTGGGTTTTTTTTTTTTGGTGGGGTTTTTTTTCCCACTTGAAGTTTGGTATTAATTGGCAGCTTTCAGGGTCACATAGCAAGTGCAAACGGGATTCCTCTAGTCTTCTGCACAGATTAAGTATCTGAAATAGCAGCCCGAAATGACTCCTTAATTACATCATGTCATGAATGATAGAATCATGAGGATTTTAAGAGGAAAAAATGAATGGGGTACTATAAATGAATACCTAAATGTATTCTTTGTAATACTAATGAAAACCTGTATCTCTCATTTGATGGGGTTTTCTTTCCTCTTTGTTCTTAGTACCAAAGCTTGAAGGAAAAGAAAAACCTGTAATCACTTATGCAAGAGATACAGCTGTAATGGTTTGTACAGCTGAGTATAATCCCAAGGCTTGGACCTGGTATCTGGCCAATGGAACTGAGCTGGTAAGGTCTCCCTCTGTTGGCCAAGCAGAACATTGTGACAAAAATAAGTACAGATACTTTGTACTTTACTGCAAGCTCCACAAATTGCATTTCTGTTAACTTTAATAGAAATATCTTTATGGAAGTGAAAAAAAAAAATCTTCAATATTTACAAATATTCATTGTAACAGGGATGTTGTTTTTGGTTTGGTTTGTATGTTTCTTTCTTGAAGAGGCCCTGCCATACCCTAAATCAGATGAGTCTTGAGAGAATTGTTTTTACTGTACTTATACTGGTTATACTACTTAAATCTTGCTACTGGATATAAAAGTAGTCTTACAGTGGGACATGCTTTCACCTGTAAGATGTTGTATGACCCTTTACTTCCCCCAGGTAAAATTATATTTCTTAGCCTTATGACCTATCTAGAAACCATAGCTTCCCTGAAACACTTTGTTTTAGCCCTCTTCTGAAGGCAGCACTATCCATTGAGAGCCAGTAAATAAATCTGTTTCCTTTATACTGCTGGAGGTTAGCACTGACGTTAAGTATCAGCGTATTTCCCAGTGAAGGGTATTTTACTCTTCCACTCCCTTGATGATACATGTTTTGTGCTGTGGTGAAATCTGTGCATTAGATCTGGCAGCCAAGGATGCCTTTATCATTGGAGAGTCAATAGAGCCAAAGTTGCCTTTTATCTGCTCTAAAATAAACTAAAACAGGGTCAGACAATTTGCCCACTGAAACTGTTTTCCTCCAGTGAGTCTAGAAGGAGCTAGGGTGTCCAGCTAAAATAAGTCCTTCCCTTTAAGGTGGGGTAATTGTGCTTCACAAACCCCTTTTGTTCCTAACTTATTGTACATAGATGTCTATACAGAACTGAATGTTGATTATACTGTTTGGTTAAGCACTTTATCATTACATTATTAGAACTTGCAATGTATTTTTTTCAGGTTCCCATTGATAGGGTTTTACGTGCAGACAAGTTTCAGATTAAGAGACCATCCCCCAATGTAAACCGTCTGGAGATACTCAAGCTCACCAAGGAAGATAATGGTGTATATTGGTGCGAAGCTATTTTTGAATTAGGGAGCAATCAAATTAAGTTTGAACTTAAAGTTCTGTCCTTTGGGGCACCTCTCAAAACCTTTATAGCAATTGTGGCTGAAGTTGCTATTCTTTTTACTACTATTGTCCTGTATGAGGTATATTCAAAAAGGAAAGAAAAAGGTAAGTTTTGATGGGGATATTGTGTTGGGGTGTTTTTGGGTTTTTTTACTTAATTTCTAGCTTTCTGTTGAAATTGCAGCCAAAGGTAGAAAAGTGTGACTCGTAGAGCATCATATATGAAGATGTGTCACATTTTCACATCTGTATTTCAGATAAAATTCTTTCATCTAAAATGCTGCAATGCAAAGAGCTTTCACTAAGCAATACTCACCCCTAACAGATAGGGTCCTGGGTTTTATACAAAGGAATTTTGAGGCTATAATTTTTGGAGGAATGCTTAGGAATGGAAACAATTCTTGGTAGTTTTGATGGGAGATTTAGTAAAAAGGAAAAATGCCTATGTCTAATACAGACCTAAATTTATGTTATCTGTATTTTAAAATACACAAAGGTATAAGCCTATGTATATAATATGATTTGTATTAAAATCAGACTAATTAAACATTATCCAAATAAGCTTTTTCAAAAGTCTTATTTCAAAATAAGCAACTTGGAGGTAATTCCCTTAGATAAACAAGATAATTTGAAAAAAAAAAAAATATAAGAAAGCTAATAAAATGAAAAAAATAACATTTTGTTCTGATTAAAAAATTACTAAATGTACTAAACATAATTTCTGTTGTTTATTAAATAGATACTTACTTACAATACTTCTTTTGTTCTGCAGGAAGTAAAAAAGAGTGTGACCAAACTAAGCAACTGTAAGTCAAAAATTTCTATACTGTAGTTCAGTATTTGTTCTTACGTGTTTTTGTGTTGTATAAAATTACACTTTATTGTCCTTATCAGTGGGATCAACAACAAAGGTCAGTGTGAAAGAATGGTTTATTTTCCTCAGCACTTCATAATTCCAGAGTGAACATAACACTATTTTCTACCTGGCACTTGATTTTGAAATTAGGATTTTCTTGTGTGTCTTTTTGTTTTGGGGTTGTTTTGGTTTTGGTTTTTTTTGTGAGAGTGCCATGTGTCCTCATTATAAGCTCGTTGTAGAAGACTGTAACTGCATGGAAATAACTTCTAGGTGGAAGTGTAACCAAAATGGCTCTGATGGGGTTTTTTTATTTGAAGTATAATTGTCTGTATTAAGTCATTTCTCTCCTTTGCATGTGGTCAAAGCCTTAACTCTTGTAGCTAAGCCTGTGGTTGCTGGGGTGTTGGGAGCTGACAGTGTTGGCTGTTTTGGGGGATAACTCCAACCCCTCAGGAAATTTCACACTGTGCTGGTAGCTTGGACTTCCTGGGTTGTGCTGTTTTAACCAAAGGGGCAGCTGTAGGCACCTCTGTTGCTGCTCTGCTGTTTGAGGGTCTGTGCTCCCATGCTATGCTTGTCTCTCTGCCTGTCCTCTGAAGCCTGGTTTCCTCAGCCTGTTTATCTCTTAAAACAAGAGGAAAGTTTGCTAACAGGTCCTCATTTTAGATATCCAGTCTACTCTGGTTTTTTTCCGCTTGGCCCCTTCTCTCCTGCTGTTTGTCTCCTTTATCTTCTGAGTAGCTCTCTTTCCCTCCCTGAATTTTTTTTGTTGCAGTGACCTTCTTTGTTTTCCTGTATTGTATTCACTTTCTTATTCCTTTCTTTAGTGCTGAAAATACATTTTGGTGCTTTTACACTTAGCTGAACAGACTCAAAGCTCTAATTCAATTACAGAATAAAGTGGGAGTATGTCTTCGGAATATAGTATGCTATTACACTGCTGAATGTTTAGGGATATGCCTTGGGTTGAAAATTGAAAAATTGTCTTTATTGCACAGCCTGCTTCTCATAAACATGCTGAAAATACCAGGATGGTAGCACAGAATAACATTAAAATAACATAGTAGCATTAAAAATAACATTTTTGTGCTTGTGGGATGTGGTTTTATACAGCTGCTTAAATTGTATTGTGTAGTTCTTAGGTAAACACATATGAGGAAAATAGGAAAACTATGCCCTTCCCTGATTCAAGAACTAAAAGTTATTTCAACTATTGGCTGTTTAGAAGATGAATCTGTGTACCAGTGAATGGCTCCAAAGGAACACGTCTAGTCTGTTATGTCAGAGGATGACTAATACAGCTGTATTTGGTTGATGAGGCTGTAATTAAATGTCACATCCAGCAGTGTAGTTAGGTGGAAGCCTAGTGAATCACAAACTTTTTTTTTTAGCAAGAGAAGTTTTAATTTAAGTCTTTATTGTGATATGCAGCATAATAGCTAATTGCAGGTATTCCAGAAGGAGACTAGAAATGATTGTGCTGCCTTACTGTTCAGCTGTTCACTTTGGGAATTTACCTTTTTTTTTTTTGTTGGTTTTTTTTTTTTTTTTTTTTTTTGTTTTTTTGTTTTCTTTTTGTTTGTTTGTTTGTTTGTTTGTTTGGGTTTTTTTTGTAGTAAATCAGGAGACTCTACTGAGACACAGAAGTAGTTCTAGGCAGAGAAGTAGATCTGGTTCCTTAAAGGGTAAGTAAGAGATGAAAGAGATCAGAGTTTACTTTTCTCTTGAACTGCCTAATATTAGGACAAATAAATCCACTTTTCTGTCCAGATATTTTTTTTTAATGTGGGAGTAATGTTAGAATTAAATCATTGTTTAGACCAAGTAAGACACATTCAAACAAGAAATCAAGTCCAAATTGTTTTAATCCAATTGTGTTGTCTTTGTCATTGTGATTTATTAGTTCTGTTAACTCATGCAGTCTTTAAAATGGGACCCAGGTTAACCTGCTTAACTCCTGATCATGAAAGACTCCAATGAATACCTGGGTAGTTGCAGAGATGCATAAGAGGTGCTGCTGTATTCAAAATCCCATTCTTTCCAGCTATATTTTGGGTGTCAAGTGAGTTTATGAAGGAAGGATCCTCTGTAATAACAAACGGGTAATATGACACTACTGGAGAGATTTGGAGGAGTTCTGAGAAAGAAGACTGGGCTTAAGAGATGGTGATTGAAAGAACTACTTGTAGAATAAAGAACCAGAGTGTAGTCCCATGAAAGCTATATAATGAATTTCCTGATTCTTTGCCCACTTTACGGTCTGATCATAGGCTGTTTCTACTTTCACCATCTGGAAATGCTTGTCAGAAGGTGGTCTGTCACTTGAGGACCAGTTCTACACATGTGTTTCTCTTCTGCATCTGGCACCTTGGTATCTTATCTGCAGATGAGAGATGTGAACTACTTTGTGTTCATGTCATTACTGTTCATCCTTACCGCAAGCTGTCTAGTCAAGTAAAGATTGTTGCCATACCCCTTGTTTTGAAGAACAGAAAGAAACGTATCAGGTAGAGCTCACACAGAGAGAAGCCACTCAGAAAATGATCCAGAACTAAATACTTTAAGATCATATGGTCTCTGTTCCTCTTAGATTTAATCCCAGCTGGCAAGTCAGTCCCATGCAGCCACTTGATTCTGCTCTCTCTGGTGAGAGAATCAGAGGAATAAAAATGGGTGAGGTCAGGGGCTGAGATACAGACAGCTTAACAGAAGAAGGCAAAAGCTGAACACAGAAGTAAAAGAAGGGTTTCATTCACTATTTCTTATGGCAGACAGGTGTTCAGCTGTCTCTAGTAAAGAGGGACTTCATCATGTGTAGTAGCTGCTTTAAATTATGACTCTGTGTGTTTCCTCCCCATTTCTCCTTTCCCTAGCTTTACATGCTGAGTATGATGCCCTATGGGATGAAGAATCCCTGTGTTCAGCTTGGGCCAGGTGCTCTGGCTGTGTCACCTCCCAACTCCTTGTATTCCCCCAGCCTCCTTGCTAGTCAGGGAGAGGTCAAGGCCTTGTGACTGTGTAAGCACTGATGGCCAATACCTAAAACATTCCTGTGCTATCAGTGCTGTTTCCATCACAAATCCAAATTTACCACTGTACCATGTGAAGTGAAGAGCATTAACTTTATTCCAGTCAAAACAAGCACACAAGGATTTATCTTATGTTGGATCTGAGGTTCCATTCTCATAAAGCTCTTTTGACACATAGCACTCAGTCAATAAATAAGGATGCTTCTCTGAGAATAACCTGCTTTGTCTTCATATACAGCGTCAAAGTTTTAATGTCTTAACAAGATAAATGCCAGTTCTCTATAACCCCCTGAAAAAAGATTGTAGGAAGGTGGGGATCAGTCTGTTCTTCCAAGTAACAAATGATGGGGCAGATGGAAATAGCCTTGAGTTTTATCGGGGAGGTTTAAATTGGATATTAGGAAAGCTTTCTTCACTCATGGGTCAGGCATCAGAAGAGGTTGCCCAGGGAGATGGTGGAATCATCAACCCCTGGGCATGCTCAGAAGGTGTATGGATGTAGCACTCAGGGTTATGGTTTACTCAAAAATGTGGTGTTCTGAGTTAACAGTTGGGCTTGATGTTCTTGGAGGTCTTTTCTAACCTAAACAATTCTATTACTTGATTTGCAGATTGGAACATTTAAAAAATTGATGTATTGATTGGAATAAAGTTTATTTTCAAACAAATATGGGAAACTACTAAACAAAAATAGCAGCATTCATATTGAAATGAAGTGTGTTTATTCTTTTTTATGGCAGGGGATCTAAACCAACAGAAGTGGAAATTATCGCAAAACTACGATATTGCACAAAGAAGATGTATGCAGCTATGAATTTTAAACATTAACTATGTTTTGAAGTAAAGTCCTCTGCATTTGAGAAATAAGACACTTTAAAAATAGTTCTGAAACTGCTCATTTTATATAGATAATATGGTATATTTTATTTAGACATTTATCTGTTACATTTTGCTTCTAGCAGCTGTTTTTTTACTTTAAGCTTACTGGTTTATGATTAGTCTGTTGGATTTTTGTAGCCCAAACTAGTGTTGTAGTCACTGAACAAAAGGTTAATACAGAGTGGGCAATATAAAACTGCACATGTAAGATCAAAAAAGTATTTCCACCAAAGAAAATGCATTTTAGTAGCTGATGAAGCATATGTGATGCAACCATTTTTACCAAATTAATGGTGAAAGGGGAATCTTTATTAGGACTTAAATGAAACACTGAGAGTTGTGATGTACTCTGAATCATAAAATGTTTTTATTGTAATTTTTCATAGCTTCATTCTCAGTTCTACTCTATTGTAGTCCCTAGTGGGCTCAGATACTTCAGAGTATATGAAAGAAATATTGGGGATATAGTACCTTCTCAGACTCTAACTGCAATAATTCCTTACACTTGCAAAAATTACTGCACTCTTTGGGCTTGCAAAACCAGATTGGTTATTATAATTTCTGTAGAATTCTGAGTTTTCAGGAATACACCTGTATACTTTTTTAATCATACATACTGTCTAGTTGGTACTTTTGCTTCTTTCAGCAAACTGGTGTCTCTTAAACTCCTTACAAAACACAGAATGGATCTTGAGTAGCTAAAATTTTCAGGACAATAGGATAAAGCAGCATGGATACCACTTCTTCTCTTAAACAAAATTTTTAACACTACTGTTAATGATTTAGAGTACTGCTTTAGAATAGTTGTCATAATATCATTTAGTTACATTATGCATTCAGCAGTTGAAAAATGTTCAGCTAATGAGAAAATGGTTATATCAGTTGCCTTTGTTTGAAATACCTAAAACTTAAATTTTGTGAGGCAGAAGTAAAGTCTTAGGAAAATATTTTGCAGAGGGAAAACGCAGCATTTGCAGACTCCATGAGAAAGTGAAAGAAGAAAAAAAATACACAGAACTTTTTGTACTGTTCATTTTTCTTTGAACATAAAGGAATGTAGAAAAAACATACAGGTTTAATTATCTTCCTTTACTTTTTCTATTTTCCTGTTCCTATGGGTTTGAAAAATATAAGAAACCCTATCCTAAATTGGCTGTTTGTTGGAAATGGGAGACAAAATCCAGTCTGATGTATGCTTTATTTTTTCATAATTCATTTTCCAGTTTGAAGAACTACAAGTTAAGGTCCGAATAAGACACAGTGAGAAATATAAAAACATTGGGTGATTGTAAGGAGTGAATGCTGATAAAGATTCCTCTTTCTTAGATACTGTGTTTATTGTATTTTGCCTTGGAGTTTCTATGCACTGTTAAAGCCAGAATGCATCTACAGTTTTTTATATGAATTTCTCATTGATTTAATTGATATTTTTATTTTAACAAGTAAATGGGGGCAGTTTTAAGATGTACTTCTGTATATTATATGGCAAATTTTAGAGTAGTAATTAGTTTCTTGTAGGCAGTTAAATAGTCAAAAAGGTCTTAATTCTTACTCTTAGATCTTAAGTCTTACTTAGAGATCTAAGAATAATATTCTGAATAAAGCAGCATTAATATGTTTTGCAATGGAGATGAATGGGGTGAGATACTGTTTTGAAAAAAGTCCAACACTTAATCAGAAGTGGTTACAGTCTTTCTGCCTTCACTTAGCATTCTTACCTGATCTTGCAGTTGGGCTATAAAGTCTTGGCTAAGGTAGGCATGTCATAAAAATAGGTTTTTGGCATTAGCAGATTAAACTAGGATTAAGAATGGGTTTAAGAACATTTTATAGGTATATCAGGACTATATTATCTTGGCTAATATGGCTGCTGAAACTATAGCTTTGCCTTGACCTACTTCTAGCATGTTTTGCTTGCTTTGTCTGAGGGGTTTGGTGTTTAATTTTGGTTTGGTGAGTAGTTTTCATCATTGTAAAGGGTTTTATTATTTGCATGTTTTCCTAGGTTTAAACCTTTTTGGGCTGCCCTGTGGAGGGGAATGACAAATAACATTGAATGGTAAATATTAAGTGATTGGCAAAGTTAATGGTCAAATTCAAAGGCATAAACTCTTCTTTTCTTGGTCCAAGTATGTTCAAAACATTGCCAATACAGTTGCTTTATGGCAAGACTCTAGGCAGTGATTTATTTATTTTTACATCGCTCAAGCCAGGGGATACCAAATAAGATCCAAAACAATTTTGAAATGTCCTTCAAACAGCAGTTGGAGTGAAAGGTGAGATCCACAAAGTTAGTTTTAAGAATAAAACAGTCTGTAATAACTAACTTATGTGGATAGACAAAATTTTAACAACTAAAACTGTTTGGCAAATCTTACCTTCCAAGATTAAAACCTTTTTTTGCAAGAGGGGATATTTTACTGGATTTTAGACCAGCAATAACCTTGTCAGTTTGTTAGAGGAAAAGGTTGAAATCTGCAAAAGAATCCTGAAGGGCTGTTTCCTAATGCTTCAAGGGCTTCACTCCAAATTCTTGTTGCCCTTAGGTCCAAAGTAGACACAAGCAGCTGTGAGACCAAATTCCTAGTGAAGATGCGCAAACATTAAAAGAGCTTCCAAACCGGGGGTTCAAATAAACCTGCATTAGTATTTCTTTAGTGTGGAGACCTAAGCATTGCCCTCAGTTCAACAAAATTGATTAGCTCTAGGTCCTTTGACACACATAATCTTGGGGAAGAGAAGTAATACTCATCAGTATTGAGGTTGCTCTAGAATCAGCATCCATGTGCCTCTAACTCTTTTTCAGCAGGAGAAAGTTTATAATCTGCCTTTAAGTGGCACCTCAGAACCTTCAAACAGTGACTGCTGAGCAATGAAAATTGAAAAGAAGCTGACTGGTATCTTAAGGGCAGGGCAGGTTTTTGAGATGAGTTGTATCCTAAGTGTTGAGCTACCCAGCATGTGTTGTCTGACCACAGTTCAGATTGATTCAGTTCTAGCTGGAAGATCTGCAGAACCAGGATGGTGCAGAGAGTGAGGAAGCAACCACTTGAGAATGTTGTAGGGTCGTGGGAAGAAGCTATGTGTTGGTGTTCTGTAGGGTTCCTGAGGGACAGCCAGCAAAAGCTGAAGTGACTTGCAATTAGACACATGCAGGAAGGACTGAATGCAAATCTGAAGGAGAAAACATATTTTCAGTTGTACCACTCAGATGGTGTAGGAAGTTGTGTACAGCAGCTGAAAACAGTCTGCCATTGCTAAACACTTGGACAGATGAAAGCACAAAGTTAAATGAGATCTCATAAAAGAACTGTAAGTTATGTGCTTAGAAAATACTTCTCTGCTAGTTTAACAGTTGTGTAGTCTTGTTACTTCATTATACTAGAATTGTAGTTCTTTGTGAACAAACCAAGTTCCAAACTTTACAGCTTCTAACTGAAGGTCTTGATTTGTCAAAATTTACTGTTGGCAATTTAATTCATTTTTGTAGTTGTATAATGTTTGTTCTGTCATATCCAAAATTACCTCCTTACAGAGACTTCATTTGTTTTGTTTTTGCATTCATTTTCATATTTAACCAAAGATTTTGGAGGGTTTTTATTGCTTATGATAATATTTCTATAAACTGACTTGCTGAATTTTTTTTAGATTGACATTAAAAGTTAACAGTGCCTTGAAGGAAGAAATTTGTTTATTGTAGTTAATTTTGTTTTTGTCTTTTATAATATGTTTGTTAAAAGTTTTCCTCTAAACTTGACAGCAAAATCTGTTTTTCTAGTGAAAGATTACTGAGCCTAATGCTTTTTTCACGCTTGCCTGATTTTACATTCTGATTTTATATTCTGTGCTCATTCAACTGTTCCATTGTATTGCTTAAGAAAATTCAAATGCCCTCTGTTTGTTTGATATATATTTGATAATGAGGATAGTAGTTAGGAACAGTGTGAATTGATATGTATGCTTTAGAAATAACTTCAATAAATTTAACCATAAAGTGATTGTGATCTTATTCTTAGTGTCTTAGAGAAACAAAGTCCTTTTTTTTAAATTTTTTTTTCATTTCTCCATAGCCTCAGATCTTTAGATCCAGACTGCTCATTTGCTTGATTACCCAACTATCTTTACTTAGGTCTGTAACCTCCTAGGTGCAAATTCTCAAAGTAAAATCCGAGTAATTCCTTTTAAAATGCACACACTGCATCTAGCCTAGGTTCATACTTTGTAACTTGGACATAAAGTTTTGGAAGTTGCATCTAGTGTTTCACTGTAATGCGAGGTGGTGCTAAAGGATGTCTTCCAACAGAAGATAGTAGCCTAAATAGAATATGAATTAGGCAGGCTAAGTATCATCCTGTATCAATCCTAATTTTTTTTAATAAAGCACAAGATATCAAAACGCATTTGCATGGTGTTTGTTTTCCCATGAAGATAAATCTCTGCACTTGCCTTGGAAATTGAGGTAAACATGTTTTTTTCCTCTCCTAGTTATTGGTTGAAGGAAGATTAAGGGCATTTCATTAGGTTACCCTCTTCATATGATCATAAATGCATAATAGGACATTTTATTAGCACATGTGTTACATAACATATCCTTGCTCATTGCTGTTTTTGCCAAAAGAGCTCAAACAAGATAAATCAAATAAACTTCACAGCAGCAAGTGTATATTTGGTCCCTCTTTTGGCAGCTGTTTTGATTTTTTGTGAGCTTGTTCCCCCCTATAGCAGAGGATGGTTTCCAGGAGGCAAACCTTTGGAAGTGGACAGAGTACCATTACCTGTATTTCTGCCACTTGGAGTTTGCTGTGTAGAAGGATGAGTCTACAAAAATAGGAAAGACTAAACCTAACTGCTACCAATAAATCGTCACATGCTAAGCTGATGTACAATGTGCAGCCAAGACCACTTGGTGGACAAGTTATTGCAATAGAGTAAAAGTGAATCTGTGTGTTTGTAGTACCAAGTACTTCTATACTGTCTTTTAAAAATATCTATTTAAAAGGCACTATGTAGAAAATGGAGAATAATAGCAGAGGAAGACAAAGTTTGGAGTTCTTCCAAAAGAGGGGAATAAGGGAATCAGTATCCTTTGCTGTTAAGGGTCATGAGTCTTCTAAATGCATGGATACTTCCAAAAAAACATAAAGGAGAAGATACAGAACAGTGTTGTTTAAAAATGCCAAACAACTTGACAACTGAAACATATGCCATGAATTGGAAAGAAAACATCTCCCCAGTGCAAGTAAAACAGCAGTAGCCTTTCCATATTGCAGAACAACTGTTGTTGACATACTTTAATTCTGTTTCTGTGGATAAAGAGCTGGTAATCATGTCTGACATTTAAAATACATTAACCTCTACATTACTTACAGTTCCTTCCAAGACTGTCAGACATAATGAAGTCATGCAGTTATCCTTTGAAACTTTGGAATCAGAATTTTTTTTTTTCAGTGATGTTCTCTTGGTGAGCTGATCTTAATTTGCCACATAGCTCAGCCATTGCATGCAGTTGTTTTGTCAGAACTTGTAGTTTCAGGTACAGTGGTCTGCTCAGAAAGTTTGCACAAATCTCTGTGACCACTAATTTTTATGACTCAGAAATGAAGAAAAGAAGCTGTAAGATAGAGAAATCCAAATCCCAGAAGATAAAACCACCCATTCAGAAAAGCTGAGTATGTGAATCAACACAAACAAATACTCAAGGACAGCCATTAAACCACTGAAAAAAGCAGATTTATTTCATTACCCTGCTAGCAAGGCCAGGCAGCAGACACTCAGGGACACTGGCCCCATTGGGCTCAGCCCATCCTAGCAGACAGTGGAGGTGCCCTTCTGCCTTCCCCTATATAACAAAAGACTGTACATGTCTGAGGGTCTTATCTCCATGTGGTTTCTGCTTCTCAAAGAATGAGCAACAGTAAACATGGGAAATGTGAGTTTTCCCACACTTGCAATTTCAGCATTCCCAGCTGCAAGGTCACTTTGAGCAAAATTGTTCTTTCTTCACCAAGTCTTTTGGTTTTAAGCCTTTTAACTGATACACTGTGTGAAAAAGTTCTTACCGGACTTGCTCAATCCATGCTCGTATAGACACTACCAAGAAAACACAGTGCAAAAGCACATCCTGCTTTTGTAGAAATAAATAAAAATATTTCCATCAGAGCAGTTAACTTGGGGTCAGTTTCTTACATCAGGCTAGACAGAAGGATCTGCACATGTCTGTGCTCTGAAATGTCATCATGGGGAAGTAAGATACTTATAAGCTTTTCAGGTGATTTTCACTTCTACCATGCCTTGGATTTTGTCAGTGCAGACATACAGACTAATGAATATTCTGGGTATTGTTCCTGTGACTCTTCAGAATTCCCTACCTTTGGAAGTGTTTTGCTTCTGGCTTTCTGGCTTTGCTAGTAAAAAAAAAAATGTGCAAAGAAGAGACGAGCAGGCTTTGTCCTAACTCCCATTTTGGAAAGAATGAAATCAGCTGCTTATTTTAGTTTGTAATGATGATGGAGTATATCAGATCTAGGACCCTAAGGATGACACGCTCATTTTGTTCAACAGGAGCATAGGTATTGTCAGGTTACCTGCAGGCTAATTCAGGGCACTCTTACCTTACTGCTTGCAAAGGAAAAGGTCCTTGTAAGCAGTGGAATAAGAGGAAGAATTGTGGCTTTATAGAGAAGGGAGAATTTGCTCTCAAGTGTTTTGCAGTAGTCACCTCTATGCAAAATTTTAATGCAGAAACATTACAGTTTACTACTGGATAAAAATATATCAAATTTTAACAGCAGGACAAATACTTTTTCTGCCATGTCTTACATATACAGTAACAATATACATTAGGTGACAGTTAAAGAATACACTAGGAAAAGCTATCTTTGCACAACATAATGGCCTTTTCTTAGATTGTAGTCATAATATGTGTGTTGTGTGACAGAAAACCAAGCAAAACAACTGTGTGTCATTTGACTTTTCCTTTGAACCTAGAGTGCTTTTATGTATGCTTTTGCAAGGTCAGATATCCTTTTCAGAAGCTGGATGATGTTCCTTTGATCTTGTCCTCCTAGTGACCTCTCCCAAAAGAAGGTGTGTAAGTTAAAATACTTTGTGATTCTGAGCCCTCAAAGCATGGACAAACCACACTACAAATGAGGCATGTGGCCATGGTTTCAGCAGCTATGTAGGGCAAGCTAGAGAGCATAACCTGCAGGAAAACCAAGGAAAAATGTCACCATCAGAACATCATGAGTGAGCAGAGAGATAGACATGACAGGATTTCAAAAAGGAGAGCCGGTGACAACAGGTGTGGGCAAAGATGCGTGCAAAAGAATGGAAGGTATTTGATAGATTTCAAGGGAGGTTAATAGCAAAAGCTAACACTGGTGGTGAATTCAAGCACAGAATTTCAGAAAAGTGTCTGTCGTCCTGTTACCAAAGAAGCACAGAATTGATAGAATTAATAAATCAGGTAAGACATCTGGAAAAAAACTTACCTTTAGATCAGAGCTTTCCCTCTTCATTTTTAATTGCAGTTTGGGAAGCATCTGCAGAGAAATCTTTCAGGCTTCAAACAGGTTTTCATGCTTAGATTTCCTCCTAAATCAATAGAAAGTAAAATCAGCAGATGTGAGTATAGATGGTACTGAGGAAGAGTCAGTATAGGAGTAGTGTCACCACACAAATATATGGAATTATTTTAAGGAAACCATAAACTCATGGAAACAGTGAAATGGTGTGTTCAACTTTCAAGAATCTTTTTACAAGGTCCCATACTAGAAGTGTTTGAAAATACATGGGGGGAAAAGCAACAAACCTATTGCAGAACAGCAGTTGATTTAACAAGAAACTGAAAAAAATTGAATAATGTGCAGGGATCAAAACCAAGGTCCACAATGTTCAACACTGTGATAAAAGCACAAAGGGTGCTTAGTGAGCTGATAGAATACTGTTAGTAAACTATGAAAATGAATTCTCAGCGTTGCAGAGAAAAAACATTTTAAGCAAGATTAGGTGGCAGATAACAGAAGCTGATAAAACCAAAACAATAAATAGTTTATGTACAGATTGTTAGGTTGTAGTTTTCCCAAGAGATGTCATTAAACTGAGAACTAACTGGTGCAGCTTATTATGAATATCAAAGCTTAGACAAGCTTAAAAAGTAATTATGTAAATTCACAAATGAAAAGTCTGCCAATATTAAGTACTGATTAGAGCCTTTGTCTCAAGGACGTTCTAATCCAAGGATGGGTCAAATCATGACAGACATCCCTGAAGTATACCACTGTGTGCCACTCTCATACTCTCTGGCGATATGCTAAAGGAAGCAGAAACATCCTGAATTTTTGCTAGTTTCTTAGTTCATGGTTAATGCTGTAATAATTATAGAAAAAACTATACATACCGATAATACAGATTTATTTTTTTGTCATCACTTAGGACTAAAAGACTCTTTAAATCAAGAAAAGCTAAGGTACAGTTTGTCTATTTTTTAATTTTTTCCCACTGAAATACACAATTTAGAAATCATTTATATACCTTAACAAGGCACCAATGTTTTTACTAGTGTAAAGTATATTTCTTCACCACATGGCTTTGTACTTTGGGGTTTTTCATATGAGGAGAAGTAATAAATATTTCAGAAGAGACAAATGAGAGGCTATCAATTTTCTTTCCCTAGATTATATTTTAATGTTGGAAGGGCTGTATTAGGGTTACATGCCCCAAAAGTCTATGTCAGTCCTGTTGTTGGGCAGCTGGCTGAGGGGGTGGTTTGACCCTGGCCAACAGCCAAAACCCACACAGCTGCTCAGTCCCTCTGCTTCTCTGTGAGACATGGAGGACGTAGAAGGCAAGCAAAACCGCTCTGGCTTCTAGACAGTGACACTTTAATTGGGAAGCAAAGCATGCAAGCTTTGCATGCAAGCAAAGCAAAAACAGGAATTCATTCACTACCTGCCATTGGTGGGCAGATGTCTGAATTCTTCCTGGGAGCCAGGGCCTAAGCATGTGCAACAGCTGCTTGAGAGGGCAAATATCCTGTCCTCTGCCATATCTCATATACTTGGTGCCATTATTGGAGAGAAGGATGCTCTGTGGGGTGGAAAATTCCTGAATAGGTGCTTTCTAATGCCCTGCCCACCCTGGATTTATTCTCTGGAGAGTCAGAGAATACAAAAAGAGAAACCCTTGACACTGCAAGTTTTGTTCAGCTGCCCAAAGTGCTGCTGTGTTATCAACACTGTTCTGCCACTTGGCCACAACTTTGGAGCAAGTGCTGTGTGGGATGCATTGAAGGACATTGACTCATCCCATCCAGACCCACTACACCTACATTTTACAAGGCTGAGTCTCCTTTCCAACACTGGTCCAGAAACAAACCATAAAATCCTTTTTTCCTATGTAACTCTCATAAACTTAACAAGTTTCTTGCCTGCTGAGTTGATTTACTGTAAATTTCTGGCAGGAGTAAAAAAGGCAGAGGCCGAACTAATGAGAACCACCATTTAAACAGGACAATTCCTCCCCTTCTGCTGAAAACATTCAATGTAAAATACATCATTCTTTAAAGCATATATCCTTCAATAGCTGGCAATAGGTAAGACAAATAAAATTTTGGGATTTTACAGGTTTTCAACTAAGCCGTATTTGCCACTGGTAATTTTCAAGTTTTTAGGTCTTTCTGGAAGTAAACAATTTTCATGCAAGGTGAAGCAGCAACATAGTCAGATTCAAGGTTGTTATTTGCTTTCTCATCTCTTCCACAAATCTTAGCAGAAGATGAAATCTAATCTACTTTAAGGTCCAGCTGGGAGAATGATCTTTGATTCATCATATAGAGTAAAATTTCATAATTACCTCTCTCTCAATCAAAAAAGAGCTAGATATGTACAAAAAGTAGCTAAATAATTATCTATATATGTGGGAGGAAATCAAGCAAAATAAACTTATAATTTTATATTCCACAAATGGGAATTCAAGATTATAATTTCCTTTAATACAATTATTTTTAAAAGCAAATCACCTCACACTGCCCAGTGCTTTGAAGGAGTACCTTGTAACTAGATTAGACAGTGATCAGAGGCACCTAAAGGCACTGGTGCAATGTGTTTGGTCATTGCTGACTAGAGCCTGGACATCAAAAACTGATTCATGCAACTCTGTTGACTCATTTGTCAATCCATGATTTCACTGACCAGTGTAGCCTATATTTAAATTAATTTATCCTGAAAGAGATGTATTGATGTTATTCTTATGGAGAAATGAAAGAACTGTTTCTGCAATAGTAAAAAAGTCACAAAAAATTTCTTCCTGCTGCTCACCAGGAGCCTGAGTAAGGTGACTCCCAACATCTGAAAAGGAAAGTTTTGTAGCAAAATACTGAAAGCTACAGGAGGGCACATGGTTAAATAAACTCTGTGCCTCAAAATACAGGGACCAAGTGAGGCAGCTAGGAAGTTATTTTAATAGGGGGAAGCCAGTCAGGAAACATTATATGGCACTTGATGTGAATTTTTCAGGAAATTATTTATTTAAACTACTGGACAATTAACCAAAAAAAGCACCAGTGAAAGAAATTCTACATCCTGTTCATGAAAACTTGATAACTGAAGTAAAAATACTGCCTCCTTGTCACTGCTGTAGCTCTAATGACAATGAAGAGATAGCTGATAGCACCTGCCATCATTCAGTTTCTTACTGAAACCATCCAGTATCATTTAGTTATAAAGAGTTCATCATTATCATCACTGAATGGGAGGGATCACAGAAACATGATTAGAAGGCAAAACTGCAGCCTAGGATGAGACATGGTGCTGTGGTTTTACCAAACGACCAGAGACAGAGATTGTTGCTGAAATTAATATAGCAGAAGAGATTTCTGCAAGCAGACAATATTAACATAGCCTTTGAAAAAAATCCTGTAAGTGGAAATGAAATTTCCATACAATGATTTGGGAAATAATTGGAGATCCCCAAAGGGAAAGATCTATAAAGTATGCCTGACTAAAATTATGGGCAATGGCAAAGCACCAGCATATTGAATCAGAACATGATCATGGTCTCTTACTTGGTTATCAATATACTACTAGCATTGATTGCTTTCTTTTGAAGAATATGTTTCACCATTGACCTGCCCAACCACACAAATTGAGAGAACATGAAGTTCTAGTCTATTTCATTTTCCCCCTTGACTTATTACAAGTCAGGCTAAAGCCATTTGGTGAGTTATTAAGTTCCAGGTCATGTTTAGAAGAATAGTATTTTTCCATTACATCAGTTCATAAGTTCTCAACTGGTGTAAAGGAACAAAACTTAAAAAGCTGAGTCAACCAACCAAATCCTCATCTTGATGTATTTCCCCTGCTCTCACCAATTCTATTAATCAATGGCCGTATTGATAAGGCAGAATTTTAATCAAGGGTAGATTTTCTAAAGACTTCTAGCAAATTCAGTGTCTAGAAAGAATATAAAGTTTTTGTTAACCAGCTAATCCTGGAATGCTTCAGACACTCAGCAGCCTTGCCTATTTTTAGACTGTGAAAGAAATTGGGTGCAGGTGTTTGGCACCTGGTTCACAAGCTGTGGCACCCCATGTTGCTTGAGAAGTTCAGTGTGTTTCACATGGAGCACTTCTGTGCCTGCCACATCGCTTTAGGAGAAGGTAATGATATTACAAGGTAACAACACCACACAATTTGGTAATTACCATCACCACACATCTCTAGAGATCTTCACATTCTCCATGTCCTTAAGCAATGAGTATTCATTAGGTTTTAAATAATTAGTTACAGGAGATTAAAAATATGATTGGTGTTGATTTATTTAGCACAGCACAATTTGAAAGCATTACTGGCCAAATATCAGTGGTAGAGTATTATTATTTCCAGCATTAGGTGGTTGAATGGTATCAGTCGAAAGCAATTAGTTATCAAAATTTTAAAAGGAAACAGAGACTGCAGGAGAGAAAATAATTGGTCTCTGTCCAGGCCTACACCATCCGAGGTACAGGAGTGTCTGTGAGTTTTGCAAATCTTCCCTTTGGCCGGAAGGTGTCACTTTGTCACCGTGATTTGCGGGTTTGGGACGAACTGCTGCCCGTCCGCAGGGCCCCGCAGTGCCAGAGCCCCGCGAGCCGAGAGGGGCGGCTGCACAGGGATTCCCTGGGCACTGGGATACCCTAAACACAGGGACACCCTGGGCACAGGAATACTCTGAGCACAGGGATGTCCTGAGCACTGGGATACCCTAAACACAGGGAAACCCTGAGCACAGGGATACTCTGAGCACAGGGATGTCCTGAGCACTGGGATACCCTAAACACAGGGACACCCTGAGCATAGGGATACCCTGGGCACAGGGATACTCTGAGCACAGAGATGTCCTGACCACTGGGATACCCTAAACACAGGGAAACCCTGAGAACAGGGATACTCTGAGCACAGAGATGTCCTGAGCACTGGGATACCCTAAACACAGGGAAACCCTGAGAACAGGGATACTCTGAGCACAGAGATGTCCTGAGCACTGGGATACCCTAAATACAGGGAAACCCTGAGCACAGGGATACTCTGAGCACAGAGATGTCCTGAGCACTGGGGTGCCCTGAGCACTGTGGCTGCAGCCACCAATCTGAGGCACTCAGCAGGGCCTCCTGACAGCAAAGACAAAATGGCACTTTCACTGCAAGTATGCCGATTATTCTCATTCCTGATGCTTTTAAGGAATATTCCTATTTTCTATCGGAGAATGAAGTAATACTTCTAAACCTCTGCACCCATTTTATTAGTCAGTTTTCTTTCTTCCAGAATTTGGCATCATGTACATCACAGGAGATAGGACTGCTTTCTGTTCAAAGAATTAAGGTACTTAAGTCTCTGAACTGTTTTGTTTTGTTTCAAACTGTGAGAGACAGTGCTGCTTCTGACAACTAACAGATGATAGGGAATCATGAGACCAAAGGCAGCAATGTTACTGAGAAGTGAGTGGGAGGGTAGGGAAGAACAGCAGTGGATTCTCAAACCTGACGTTTTCTTTCCTAATGTTGAGCACTTCTGTCAGCCTCCCAGCTTAGGCATATATTTATCCTACTCCATCTGGATTTCATGAAGAGACAGAGATGTGTCCAGTAGCAACTCAGAGTTAATGTAGCCATAAAACTGCCCTCTGTCTGTGAAGCAGCCTCAGCTAAAGGACTTCCACTTGTTCACAGTAAAAATGCTGGAAGATGGCACCAGGATGAATCTGTACCACCTCTTCTTTGCTGGGTTTTTTTAGCAAGGAAGGACAAGGATGCAATGCTTGAAACATTGATTTATATCAGTTCAAAAAGGTATAGGTTGCTTTTCCCACTGGCAAGGCTCTACTTTTTTCCACAACTGTTTTCCAGCATCCCAGATTTTATTAAAGAGAAACAGTCAGTGAGCAGCAGATCTGTGCAAACATCCTTGGAAATGTTCTGTACAGTAGCAGTTTTTAGATAATCACCTTCTGCACAGCCTTTACACACTCTCCCTGTCAGATCCTATCAAAATCATTGTGAATAACACTACTGTGTTATCCCAACATTATAACTCACTGTTGTCAGCCTTGTTAGCTCATAACGTGCTGTGCCAGTACAAAAGACATGACCTTCCAGAACAGAGTTTGTGAAGCATTAGGCAAACACAATAATTCTATAAAATCAGAAATATGTAACATATAATACATGAAGAAAATCGCTGCTTAGTATGCTTTCATTTATTGTGATACATCACAACAAAATGACTCCCTATATTTCAATGTATTTCAATTTCAACAGTAAAGTTCATTGAGTATGTTTGATCCTTTTCACTGTAATAGAAAGAATGGCAGATTCTTTCTCTTACTCATACCAATATTAAAAAGATATCAGGGAACTCTTGTAATTCACTATTTCTCTTAAATAATGCTTTATGGAAATCTTAAAAGGGTGTAAAAAAGCAAAGGAAAGCATTTCTCTTACACATCATACTAAATACCAGATTCTCATTACTTTTCCAGAGAGAAAGAGGGTATCTATTTTATAAGGTACAGTAGATCAAATCAAAAAATCCCATCAGCATACTCAAAATATATTTAGGGTCCAGAGCATCCCATTAGGGAGGCTGTAAACTGAGAAAGCCAGAACTTCCTGAGGAGCTCTCAGGGTGTTCTTCCTTTCTGGGGAAGATAGCAGATTCAAACAGCTGACAAAATGTGTCCCCTTTGCAGCTGAGTTCACTGAAAAATGGGCTATTACTGTGTGCACAGTGCCTGCCTTAATTCCCTGACCCTTATACCAATGTTTATCATGGGAGCTATACACATTTTCTAGTTTGTTGGCTAAGAATGTGGTATTTGAAGTATCATTATGTCAGTCTATATCATGTGAACAGGGTATATTTTCTACTGTGTTGACTAAGCATGTGTTATTATTTGAAATAATTATTGATTATATTAGCTTTATTTGGGCTTTTTTTTAGTCTTCAACATCTCTAGTTCTAAAGTATTTATGGATTTTTTTCTAAAGTGTGCTTTCTTCTCAGCCCCTTGAGGGACACACAGTTCTTTTCCTATCTGAAGACCTTTAGCACTGTATCCAAGTTTCTGGAAGAAATTATGACATAATGTGTCTATTTTTTTTAAATACAGCTTTTTTTTGGGATGAGTATCCTGGCTAAAGGTCAAAATAAACTCTTTTCTGGCAAGGAGTTGAAAGTTTCTGCCAGTGTGTTTTCCTCTTCTGCCTCCTATTACAAACTCTCTTGTAGCAATCTCAAAAGAAAAAAAAAGTATTAGTTTTAGTGATTTAGATAATTTAGATATCTGTCACTTTAAATCCAGGAAATGCTTCTTTGTAGCTGATATTGATGAAGAGTGGAAAATTAAGAAAACAAGCTGAAATGCATATGAAATATGTATATTAAAAAAACCCAACATATTATAAAGTGAATATTGTAGGACCATACACAGTTCTGAGACAGGAAATATATTAATATTTTGTTTCCATTAATTCCACTAAAACCCAGGTTTGCTCTGCCAGGTCTTATCTAGCTAAATACGTTGTTCATAGAATAAGCTCTCCGACCTCCTGTTGGTCTCCCAGATATAATCAGATATTACTGCCTTTTATCATATGTCTACTTGGGGATTTTGTTTTTCACTGGTGATTAGGCCAGGCGGAGGTTAATGAGGAACAGTGTGCACAGAATGTGACCTTGCAAAGCTGTTTTATCCCCCAGCAGCTCACAGGAAACAGTCTTTTCTAGTTTGCAGTGAATCATTAATTTTAGCTGACAGACCTGAAGGCACATAGATGTTAGCGTGCAGCCTGCAAGCCACCTCTCTCTGCTGACCTTACCAATGAAATCACTCCAGCTTCTACTGTCTTCTCCAATTTACCAGCAGTCCAGAAAAACTCCTCCTCATCCCCAGAGACCACTTTTCAAAATGACATAATCTCACAGCAGTATCAAATATTGCAGCAGTATGTTTGTAACAGACTCACAGATGTCCAGCCTAATATACAAGAGCATTAATTAATATTTTATATGATTCATTAGAATTCAGCAATTGAAATCAAACTGTTAATCATTTATTGAAGAGAAGCTGAAGTTATTCACAGGCTTGAGGTTTTGGGGATTTATTTGATTTTTAGTTTGTTTTTTTTTTCTTTTTTTTTGGTACTGTTGTTTCTCCATCAAGAAACTGAAATTGAATAATGAATAAAGGACTTTCACCATCATTCTGTCATTTGCACCACTCTCACTTATAAGTCCTGTTGTCTCATATTCTCTTCCTTGGTGTGCCACCAGGTATCATATTATCTGTACAAAAGCTTTAATAAAATTTCAGCATTAATATGCATGAGACTCACTCCAGGTAGCACTGACAGCTGCAAGGACTAGTGTACATTGATTACACCACAGGATTGATAACTTTCTCAATCCAAATGAATCTGAAAAGGATGAGCTCTGACAGGAAGTTGAGATATCAGAACAAGGAAATTATTTTATGACTGCAGAATCAAAGAAGTATGATTTCAGCTGACAGATATCTATCATAAAAAGGGTTCAGATAGAATATTTCTAAGTGTCCAGATCATGTTGTCTGTCTGTGTTTTAGCTGTATACTTCCATGTCACCATTATCTTTTCTAGTCCATGAAAAATGGAGTTTTGTCTCCATGGGAAACATATTATTTCATAGTAGATAGGGCAGTAAGAACAGATATGTCATATCTGAAGGAAGAAGAATTAGACTGTGGAAGGTGTCAGTTCCCAAAGGCAGAGATTCCTTTTTCCTTATTTGGTTCTGTCCAAATTAAATAAGTTAACTTAATTTAAGTGGGTGTCTGAGGTCTTGCAGTTATGCATTTTGAATATGGTAGCAGCAAGTTTCCAGGTATCATTGTCTTCAGTGTTTCCTAGTAGAAATCTCAATGTCCCCTATGGATGTACGGGTGGTTCGTAGCTCACCAGGATGATTTTTTCTGCAGATTTTGAGTCATGTAACCAAAAAGGGGCATTGCAAGGTCCAGTGCTGTGAGTGCTAAGCCCTCTGTAGGTCTAAGCTGCTTGCACCTCTGTGGAGGCAGCAGGAGCTGTGGCTCTGTAAGTGCTGCTGTGGAAATATGCTGAGACAGGACCTGCTACTGTGAGGACACGCTGTGTCCTGGTCCTTGGTTTATGATGTCTCTGACCCTGACTGGTGGGGATGGGTAGAGAGCTCACACAAGTACAGGGAAAAGAAAAGAGGAGCTCTGGCCTCAGTGATGATGTATGGACCTGCCTGCTTCTCTGTGCAGGAAGATGAAAATAAAGATGATAGAAACAAGTCAAATGGGTCTGCCTGTACTCTAGTTCTACAATGAGTAATGATGTTCTCAACCTTTACCTTGATAGAAAATGTTTATTTTATGCTTTTAAAGCTTGTCTGTAATGCACACCTTTTTTCCTTAGGAAACTCAGTACATAAAGCTATCCTTTATTATTCTCAGAATAAATTCCAGTTTTTGAAGTGCCTGAAAATCTGCAGTTCAAGCTTCCTTGAAGTTTCAAGGACTAAGGCTGCAGTAATCATAACATAGGGTGCCATACAGGTAATTTTGTCCTGAAAAGGGTTAACTCACCCGATTTGCAAATGAGAAAAACATGGAAGGGAGCCTGAGGCTCTAGGGTCCTGCAGTTAGGCAGGGGATGATGTTCTGGCTCTGGTGACCTAGCTGCTGCAATTGGGATGGTCACACCTCCCTGTTCCTACTGTGACATTTCCTGATCCCCCAGATCTCCTATGAGCTCTCAAAAAGATTGTTCAGGGAGTTCTTACAACAATAATCAATCAATTTGTTTTGCAGGGTTAGTTTTCTAAAGAGTCTGAACTGATTCACAAGGGCACTGTTCTCCAAAGTGGAGTACAGACCCAGGAAAGTCCTGGTTTTCAGATATGGGGGAAAATATTTTTTGGATTGGCAATGAAAGCTATTTTAGAAAACCACCTCAAAATCTATCTTAATCTCATCCTTTTAAATCTCTATTTTTTGCATGCCTTATAATGTATGTAATAGTACAACAGTAAATATATATAACTTGTTAAAAAATAAAAATATATGGGGAGCATTCTGAAAATCTTTTTAATGATGGAGTGAGTGATCAAAAATTTTCAGGACTGGTGCATCAGCTGATGAAAATCTGGGTAATGAAGGTGCAACCCATGTGAAGGGGTTGGCACCCTTCTTAACAGCAACTTGTAAAATTAGTCCTCTGTTGTGATAGTCACCCACCACTTCCTCTTTTCATTAGTGAAGTTAGCAGAAGTAAGAAAAAAAAAAAAAGAAGTAATATCTGTGGCCTTGACTTTTGAAATTACAGAGTTCTCAGTGGCAATAACCTCTAATAGAATAGCTTGACAGACACGTGTGAAAAACAGTACCTTAAATTTTCTAGCATAAAAGCCTAGAGCAGATAAATCAAATATTTTAATAGTATTTATGCAAACAGGCCTTCAAATGCACCTTTACTTCGAATATAATGATGTTTGTTTCATTTCAAGCTTTCAGGCATCAGATCACATGTACTTCTGTGGACAATATCATTCTCTCCTCTCTGGCCTGGGTCTACTACATTTAGAGTGCCTACAGATACCTAATTTTAAATGGACAATGAAACAACATTTACAGATGTTATCCTCTTGAGTTATATTTAATACTTGGACTGAAGGAATCACCACACAATTTGCAGAAGACATAATAACACAAAAATCTACTTGATGGCTTCACAGGGTTTTATGAATGTAATTTTCTGCTTGAAAAACACAGCTGGAATTGTACAACTAGGCAAATAATTCTGTAGAAAGCTACAGCTGAAAAAAAATACTGCTACCTTCACAAACATCTAGCAAAACCTAGGTGGGTAGAAAGAAAAGGGATTTTTCTCTGTATTGAGAATCCAGCCTCTGTATTTGGATTTGTACATGTTCTAGTTCTTGCTAGACTTACAGATAGGTTGAAATGTTACCATTAACTTCAAAATCTAGTTCTTGCTAGACTTACAGATAGGTTGAAATGTTACCATTAACTTCAAAATCTTGGAAGAAATAGTACTAATGGCAAGCTGTATATGCCAGATGAGACATTCTACTGTGGAAAATTCTCATTATAAGACAAAGCAGTGTTTGCTGCAGTAACTCCAAAGGGCAGGTTTTAAAAGACATTACTGTCATCATCTACGCTTCACAGGCAAGTGACCCGGCAGAGAGAGGAGCACATGTTGCTACAGGGATTTTTCAGTGAAGAGACCTCAAATTAACTGTGCTGGCAGCTCCTGCATCAGCTGGAGGAATATGCCCACTTTAGGGGTCAACAGTCCAAAAAGTTCTGCAGCCTTTGGAAGGCAGTCATCATCCAAGATGCCCCTAATAAAAGATTACGATGCTAATCTCAGATTTTATGTTTTCTTCATTTCTGCAATAGCTTACAGAAAGTAGAGGCAGAAACTAAAATGGCAAACCAAACACACGAGAGGGCAGATCCCAAGGGCTGCATGGATCTGTGGCCCATCTAACACATTGTACACGCTCCAATACCTGGCTGTAGTGCATGCCTAAGTAAGAAAACTACAACAGAGTGAGCATACTGTAGTTTTTTCAAATGCCCTTGCAACCCTCAAAAACATGCACTAGGGCTTACTGGCTGAATGCAATGCCTCTGTATTAGTAGCTTTCAGAGGACTTTCTTCCCATCACTCAGATCATAAACTTATTGAATCCGTGCAAATTTTCTCTCTCCACAGCAGCTCATGGCAGCAAAATCCCACAGTTTAATTGAACATCATGCAAACAAGCTCCACCTTTGGTTTGTTCTCAGACTTCCTGCAATAGCTTCATTCAATGTTTTCTAGCATGTAGAATGGAAAACACATACTCATTCTCACATAATTCACCCTCTCTCCTGATTTCACAAACCCACCGTATACTCTCCATAGGCTGGAGAATTTTTGGTTACTTAGCTGTTCCTGGTATACCCATTCTGGATTTCTCCTAGCAAGAAAGTATCTTCAGGAGAAGTATTTACACTTCAATCCACAAATGGCTGGTAGTAGGATGTGAAAGTTGAATTATGAGTGGCACAAAGAAAGCAAATACAGAACAACTGTTTGTAGCCCCTTCCAGAGTGGCAATTGCAGTTGAGCTTTCAAATTTCTTTATTTGGGATACTGAAGATGTTAAAAGCTTATGCATGATCAACAAGAGGTGAATAAGTATTTGTCAAAGAAAAATGCAGCAAAATGCTTTATCTGAAACAGATGGACCTTTAGTTATGAATGTTGGGAGTACACTCTGGGAAATTGCTACATAATCTTCATTCCCTTTCTTCACTCTTCTCTGTATTTGCCAGGATTTATTTATTTGTCAAAAGATGAAGAAGTTGCTAAGACAGGAAGATATACTTGCATTTTTGGTGGTTGTCTGTCTCATTCTCTCAAAAATCTTTAGAAAAAGAAAAACCTTTCAATAACCTGTGTTTCAGAGTTATGGGCTCTTTGGGCCCTCAAACAATTTTGAACAACTCAGACAATTTCTGTAAATAGTGATTCATTTTGACTGATTTTCTCTTTTTTTCTGCAATCAAAGTATGCTAAACCAAGACAGGCATGAAACAAAATCACTGATTAACTTATCAAGGACAATAAAAATCAGGGCCTAATGCATCATAATTTTCTTGCTCATTTTTGAGAATGGCAGGTAAAAAAAAAAAAAATCAATAAAGTTGAAATAATGATAAAGCAAATAAGTTGAAAATCATATTCTATTTAACGTGTACATTGTGTCTTATCAAGTTTATCTCAATAGGAGGGAGATCTTTGCTCCAGAAAAGTTTATTTCAGAGCTTTGTTTATGTGCCCCTACTGAGTCATTGGGTGACCAGATAGTTCCTACAGGTCGAAAGGTACCACAGAAGGTATATAATTAGCATTATAAACGTAACCCTTTAATCTTCTTTTCAATTTCAATTTTAATTCCTTTCAACATTAGAGTTAGACTTACACAATATTTTGATGCTCTTTGCAAAAACAACAAAGAAAGGATAAATCTTCAATTTATCTCTTCTTACAGTTCTGCAACTAGGACAGCGAATTGTCTAGACATTTATATTTTTTCTGTCTTTCTTTTAGAATTACTGTGTGACTCAAGCTCAAAAGCAGAAGCAAACTACTTCAAATGAAAAACCTGTTTAAAGGATGGTGATTTATAGAAACTGAATCATATTTTTTGTCTTGTTTTTGAAGAACAGACAGACTGTACTACAAACGTGTTTTGTACTTCTGCAGAACCAAGTATTTTAATAAGATTCTCCTGTTATGTTCCCTTTTTTTGGGAAGTATAAGATGAGGTAAGAAATCTGAAAAAAAAAAAAGAAAAAAAGCCTCACATATTCTCATAAATATTCTGAAACATTCACCTGAAGTATTAACAGGGCTTTGGTCACAAATTCACATAGTTTCTAGATTATACTCATCTTTATCTCACAGATATTTTTAAGATACAGGTATTTTAAAATTATTTTGAAGTAAAAGAAAAAGTCTTCCTAAGCTATGCTAAAACTATGTAACAAGCAATTGCTACTGGAAGCAAACTCAGTAAGAGAAGCATTTGTTGCAGACATAATTGTATTAAACAAAAAAATGATCAAATTTAAATAATATATTTAATAAGTGAAATAATTGTTTTATTGTTTCAATTGCTTCATCCCTACCTCCCTTTTCATAGCTGATTAAGCTATTTGTTTACAACAAAGGGCAGTGTATATTTAATATGCAAATATATAATTAAATATATTTTTTAATCTATCTATGCTGTTCTGTATCACTGGAATAAGATTTTAGTAACCTACTTAGCTGTCATGCTGGGAACAAGCATAAACCATCTCACAAAAATTCCAATAGTTTATCTAATCTGACATCAAGATTCCTTAACATCCCAAAGCAGTGCCAAAGCACAGAGAATAATTTTTAACTTTTGTGTGTACAGGTTGTGGAAACTTCACATGAGTGCACACACACAAACACAGACACATACAAATCACCAGCTGATCTCTAATTCAGTCAGCAAAATTATGCTGATTTACTCATGAAAATGTAGAAGACACATGCCAAATATCTACAGAGGACAAAAACCTCAAGTATGCACTGCATACTGGGCATTTTCCAAGCTTCCTGATGGAAAGATACTAAGAATAAATGGCACAATCTAATTTTTAAAATGCTGTGATAATATTTGTTGCCAATGCATGCTTTGAAGTACATTATCCTGAAGTGATATGCCATACAGACAGACACATGAAGGAAAAACAAGGGCTGGGCAATTGATTTACTCTTCCAGTGTAGTTTCTTCTGTACAATACAGAGCAAAGTAACAGAGCAATTTGTGAGAAATCACAAACCTTTTTCAGGTGTGTTACTGAATTTCTGGTGTCTGAAATGAGTCATGTAAAGAGCTGCCACTGGTCCCGAGTATTGTCCCACAGTTTAATTCCCTCTGTACTACAGAGCCCACACAATATAAGAACAGCACCAGTGGAAGCCCCACTGGGGAGGGGTGTGTGAAGGCCAACTGGTAAGGTTTCCACCCATGGAAGTGGTCACTGACTCCCCAGAGATGGTTCCTGTTCATTCCCCACCATCACCCAGATGCCAGCACCTGCAGCCCTGACAAGCCCCATTCCCAAAGGCTGCTCCTGAGCAGCCAGCACCTCTCCCTGCACCACCTCAGGCACTGCTGGAATCCTTAGAAGCAAGCCTGTTTGGGACTGCTATTCACACTTTTGCTAGACATAAACAATTGAGGTTTTATTTTTTTTTTCTACACAGAAGAGTGACAGCACTTTTGGCTACCTGATGCATTAAATAACAACTATACGTTCTTGTTTTCAATGCAACTTCATGGCATTTAAATTACGATACACTAACTATTGTATGCAAGTTTTGTACCTGCACCCAGACATACACCACTCCTTGGAATATGTTTATTAAAACAGCCCCTGGGAACACTTTGAAAGGTGATGAAATAACCATTCCTTGCACATGAAGAACAAGAAACTGATCAGGATTGGTGTTGTGGTTTAAAACCACCTGGAAATTAAGTTCCAAGCTACCTTTTCCCTTCCCACCACCCCTTCCTGGGAAAAAGGAACAAAAAAGCAGAGATTACAGCTTGAGATAGAAATTACTAGTAGAGCAATCAAATGAGGAATATAAAGAGTAATACCAACAATACTAAAATCAGCAGTGTATAAAATAGGTAGTTACATACAAAAAAATGGCTACAGAGGTCCCACCCACCCATTGTTACCAAGGCCAGGGACATGAGGCTTCCTGAGCAAAGGGAGAAAATGGCAGATGTGACCACAGCTGAAGTCTTTTCCCCCCAAATCCAAGGCAATGAAAAACAAAGATGGACAAACCTTCCAGCTGGATCATCAACACCATGCCACCCCATCACTATGTTCACTGCTTTGCTCCCTTTGAAAAAAGGAGCAAAATGTCACTGTCTCCGTGTTGCATTCCTTTAGTCTTCCACCCAAAGTCATGGGCTGTATTATGATATTGAATAACAACCTAAACATGCCCATGCTGCTCCAGGCATCACACCCTTCACAGCAACTTCAAGGGAATAAACTCTGTCCTTTCTGAAACTAGGACATCAGCATGGATTCACAAAGTAGTCGTGCTTGCCCAGCCTAATAACCTGTGATGAAATATCTGACTTTTCCTGGCAGAAATCAGGAGACCAGCAGACATTTCCTACCTGACTACCTAGACTTCATCAGTGTTTCTAGCACTGTGTCCCATGAAATCCTCTCAGAAGCTGCTGAAGTACAGGCTAGGTGAGCAGACAGCAGGGTGGGTTGCATGGATAGACCCAGAGGGTTGTGATCAGTGCCATGAAGTTTATCTGGAGGCCAGTAGCTTGAAGTGTGGGCCCAGGAGTGCACACTGTCATTCCATATCTTCATCAGTGACCTGGATGAAGGAGGTTTGAAAGTTTGCATAAGAGCAAGCAAAGGCACTTCAGCGTACTGAGTTTAACAGAACACACAGAGGAAGGTGAAAGTCTTGAGGTATTAAAGGGCAGCTGCCATTAAAATAAAACTTTTATGAGCTTTCCAAAGAGTGCAGGATCCCGCCAGGAGCCTGTCTGCTTCAGTCACACAGTAGTACTTCCTCACTCAGTGGCCAATGTGTGACAAAGGAAATGTGTGAAGTGTTCAGAGAATTAAGTCAATGGATATGCAGATTAAGGAACATTATTAGCCTTCTAGCCTTCAGAGAATATACTTTTTCCGTGTTTCTGGTAGGTTTTTTGTTTGTTTGTTTGTTCTTTCAGGGTTTTTGTATTATGGTTCTTCAAGGAATGGAATTCATGCTTCCTTCATTGCTGTTTTTTATGTTTCACCCTGTCTCTCTCTGAGAATAACCCCCAATTTTGTTGTCTTATTTACTGTAAGTAAGATAGATAAGACTCTAATGTGATTTGTCCAAAACCATTAGCTGTATGCAAATTATTTATTAAAAGTTTGTGTGTTCCAAATTAAAACAGAAAGTAAAAGTTCCCTGAGAAAAAATATCTTATGTACTTGGTCAGTGCCCAAACCTGATCTAATCTATTTCTAGTCCTTGTGGTGCTACCTTACATCCTCAAATAAAGTCTTTGGACACCTATGATAAAAACATAGAATCTGATTTCTTGGGCAGAAAAAGAAAAATATTTTGGTAAGGGATATTGCTGCCTCCAAATCAGATTAATCCCCATATGGACACCTGGGGGCAGTAAGTCTTCACTAGCCATCTTTCTAACTTATGCTTCTTACTTTCTCAGAACAAGACAAATTTAAAAAAAACCTCAAAAAAGAAACGAATAAGTTTCCAATAGTCATTTTTCAAATAGGATAAAGAGTTTGCAGCAATCCCAGACACAACACAGGGGAAGGAGTGGTGATTGAGAGCAGCCCTGAAGAAAAAGATTTAGCAGTGATGGCTGATGAAAAACTCAACATGAGCTTGCAATGTGCACTTGCAGCCCAGAAAGCCTGGGCTAAATCAAAAGGAGCATGGCTAGCAGGTAAAAGAAGGTGACCCTATAATTTAAAACCTCTAGTCTTTGTCCTATTTAAAAATTGTCCCTTATAAGATATGTGTCCTCCTCTTTCTTATCAGCCCCCTTTAAGTATTGAAAGGCCACAATGAGGTTTCCCTGGAGCCTTCTCTTTTCCAGGCTGAAAACCCCAACTTTCTCTGTGTTTCCTCAAAGGAGGGGTGTTCCAGCCCTCTGGTGATTTCAGACCTCCTCTGGACCCACTCTCAAGGTGCACATCCTTCTTGTGTTGGAGGGCCATGAGCTGGATGCATTCATCCAGGTTATATCTCATGACAGCAGAGGAGAGGGGCAGAATTACCTCCCTCAGCCCTCTGGCTGCTTCTGATGCATCCCAGAACACACAATGATAAATGAAACCGGGGGGGACAAAAAAAAAGACTAAAGGTAATTCATCAATTCCTCATTGGAGATAGATGAAACACATCTTAACAAGGCCCTTAGTAACATACATAGTAAGCTGAGACAGTACATCTAGCTGTGAGACAGGGCTGGACTAAATGGCTGTGAAGAATAATCCCTCAGTTATCTGATCATCATAATGTGAACATCATATCATAGCACAGATACACATAAAAATGCTAAGATCTGAAGATTATTCTGGTCAAAGTTTTATGAAGACATTGTTGAGAAGATTGCCAGGTCTTGAAATGACTCCTCACTTCAACAATATAAACTTATTCTGTGTAAGGCACTGACCACTGTCAGTCTGGATAACTGTTCTGCAATGTTCAGAACCCTGGAGATGGTGAGTGGCATAGGAGCCACTGTGAAACAGCCAGCAGTGAGGGCCAGCAGTATTCAACCCTGCAGGAATAGGAGCAGGGCCTCCAGGAGAGACACAGCAATTCCACACAAATGAAGGCAGTGCACATACTGGGTCCTCTGATCTGGGGTCCTCAGTTCAGGAAAGACAGTGCCAGGATTAAAGGACCCAGCAGAAGCCCTCCAGGATGCTGAGGGAACTAGACCACCTTCTAGTTGCACAGGGGACCTGTGTCATTTCCAGTCTGAAATTTCCTATGAACATATAATTACTCCTCTCTTCCAACACTGTCCCATGGCCCATCCCATTCCTCTCACCTTCAGGCCTTCCCTGAAGAACATTTCTGTGGATGAGTGTCACTCATTTTCACAACATCTCTCCATATCATTTGTGAAACTCCCAACACTCTTGCTCCACATCCTGCAGAGTCGCCCCCAGGTCTCGAGGCAGTGACCCCTGCCAGCCTACAACAGCCCTGCACAGAACTTCTGTGGCTGACTCATCCTGGTTCTGAAGAAAAGGAGGTCCAGGCCTTGGTGGACACCAAGGTGAACATAAGCCAGCAATGTGCCTCAAACAAGACTAGCAGCATCCTAGAATGGATTAGGAGGATTGTTGCCAGCAGACTGAAGGAGATGATATTTCCCCTCTCCTTGGTATTGGTGAGGGTGCCTTATCCAGTTAGGATACTTTAGTGCAAGAAATGTGCATTTTGGATATGGAGTATGAAGGAGGGCCACTAAGATGGTAAAGGGAATGGAAAATCTCTAGGCTCTCTCTAGGCTGAGAGAGCTCAGGCTCCTAGAAGTTTTGGGAAAATTCCATGGAAGTGAAGGGATGGTGCAAAAACAACAGATCCAAACTCTTCTCCCTGCTGCTAAGGTGTAGTGGGCATGAACTGGAACACAGGAGGGTTTTCCTGAACATAAAGAAATATTTTTTTCCTGTGAGCATGAAGGAGCACAGAAACAGGTTGCTCAGGAAGGCTGTACTATCCTCATCTTTGAAAGTCTTCAAAAGCTGTCCAAACAAGCTGCCTCAGAAGACTCTGAGGTGAACTTCTGTTGAGCTAAGGTACAGTTGTGAGCATTCCTAAAACAGCAAGACCTTGGAATTAGTGCCAGGAGAGGTGCCCCAGCACCTCTGTTCTATGTGTAATATACCCTGTCTCCACAGAATACCTGGCAAGAGCTAAGAATCAAGGCCTCAGGGAGGAAAAGTGATAACAGGATGACATGATAAATCCATCAAACAAGTGAGAAGTAGAGGAGAATGACACCACAAATTCCCCAAACAAGGAGATAACAACAACAAATGGTTGAGAAGGCCAAAGAAGAATTTAGCTTGAACTTCTGTGCTAACCTTTAGTCATCAGCTAGTAGAATGCATGCCCATAGGCTGCAGTGGCCTCTTACTCACTGTTGGTTTGAGTGTGTTTGAGGTATATCAAAGGGAGCAGCTGGCACACTGAGGAGTGCTGGACCTTATAAGAGACAGGAACATTTCCTTTGTAGGAAATGCTGAGTTTTGTGTCTGCTCAGCCTCCAGAAGAGAATGCTGAGAGGGAACCTCATCAGTGCCTATACCTATCTGAAAAGAATGTGTCAAAAGGATGGAGCCAAGCTCTGCTCAGTGGTGCCAGGCAATGGGTCAAGAGTCAACAGGCAGAAGCTGGAGCACAGGAAGTCCCACCTGAACACAACAAAGAACTTTACTGTGTGGATGAATACACACTGGAACAGGTTGCCTGGAGCAGTAATGTAATCTCTCCCTCACTGGAGCTATTCACAAGCTGCCTGGATCCAATCATGAATTACATGCTCTAGGGGATCATGCTTGAGCAGGGAGACTTGACTTAATGACTTCCAACCTTATCTTTCCATTCTGTGTAGCAAAGCTTCAGGGACTAGGACCTGGACTGTATGCTGGAATCAAGACTGCCATGGAAGCATAACAGCTTTATGCCCTGGGCTGGAGCTGGGCTGAAACACAGGAGCAGCATCTGTAAGCTTTTGTTCAAGGGGAAGCCTGAAGAAACAATTTCAAAGGTGTATTCAGTAGCAAATTGAAGTAAGCAGCTGTGGTAGTCATGTCATCACCAGAACCTGCACACAGCCTGAGTTGCCCTAAGCACAAATACTTGCAGTTTCAGAAAAATAAATTCACAAACTATCCAAACATGTCTTCTTTACAAACCATCATCATGATATGTAAACTGTCCAGCCCATTTGATCTCAACTGTTTTGTGAATCTGTGATTCCATGTTTGAGGAAACACAGACCTCCTCTGACCTTATTCAGAGATGTCTCTCAGAACCAGAAATGCTCTCTCTCTCCTTGTCCACAGTTGCTCCATCTTTAATATTTTCTTGCAGCTTTAGCTAGGGCTGTGACTACTTGAAGTACTGTTAGACAGCAAAGATCAACTCATACCTGAGTCTGACCCAGAGTCCCATTTTTGGGCTGGAGTAATGAAATTCTTGCATATAGTGAGCAGTGTAATGACTGCTGGATGTGTCATTTGATTGATTCTCCAACTTCAGAGATGGTTTTGGACACTGAAAAATCAGGTCAATGAGGGACAGAGAACTGTTTCTGACACCTGGTTTATAGAGACTATAGCTGATGGATGGCATTCATTAATGGTGTGCAGCATTGTAGTACTCCTACTTAACTTCCTTCTGACTTCCTTCCACATTCACCTGCAAGATAAATAGTAAGGAAGAAAAAAGTCTGTGGAGCTGTGCTTCTAAAACCTGCATTATGGGGAATACTGGGATGGGGGAAGATGAAGGTCACAGCCAGGGCAGAAATCAAGAGATAGAGATGAGTTGGAAGTGCAGCACAGAGCTGAAGGAGCTCCTGATGAGGGTAATGAATCCTGGCAACACAAGATTCCCAAGTGGGATCCCTAGATGGTGTTTATACACTAACTCAGCTGTTTGAAGTCTCCATCAAAATACTTGTTTTTTCGATCATTAAAACAATATGGTATAGGAACTTCATCCAGATATTAAATGTGCATTTATTATCTAATTTTGTTCTGTTTTACACATATGTCTTTGGAGATGCAGGAATATGTGCATTTTGTGCTTGATACAATTGTTTGTATGGATTTACATGAAAAAGCCTCCAATTCTCTGGGGGATAATGTACATACACTACGTGACATGCTTTTCACTATAAAGAAACTAACACTCATCAAGCAATAGGTCTGCACAGCAATTTATTCTGATTTGTGGAAGAGAATCAGCAAAAGGTATCGTGGGCGCTTTAAAATCAGAAACTGCTTCTTCCACGAATTAATTATCATCAAGCAGATGGTTCCGAAAAGGCTGTGGCGACCTTCAGAGTGGAAGCTCGGCGTTTTTAATTCTCCCTGCTCGCTGTGCGCTCCCATCCCCACTATCCCTGCCCAGACTACGGGGCTGGATAAACCCTGTGGGGTTGGGGGAGCACCAGGGTCCTGCGGGGATGCAGGGGAGCACCAGCACCCCCAGGGATGCAGGGGAGCACCAGGGTCCCGTTGGAATGTGGGGGAGCACCAGGGTCCCGCCTGCTCCCTGGGATATGGATCTTCTCAGAGAAGTTGTGCTAAGGAACTTGGTGCGCTTGCCTGTTTTTTAGTACAAAAATTGTTATCCTATCCCTGATGCCAGTCTAAAATGTTAGGTCTAGAGAGGGCAGTCCAGGGCCACATTCTTTGAGGCAGTTGACCTTCAGGATACCTTTGGGTGAAATTATGGGAGAACTTTGCCAAATGATACCTAGAAAATTTTATTTATGACAACAATGATTTCAACTTTTAAACCTTATGATGGGTTGAACGGTCTCTGGCAGCAATGATTTACATTTTTGAACAGCCTGCTGCAGCAGAGGTTTAAACTTTTTTTGAACAACACATGGCAACAATGATTTTTGAAGATCCTGAAGCAGCAGTAATTCAAACTTAGAACTTTAAGTGAATTAGGCTGAACAGCTCATAGCAGCAATGATTTCAGCTCTAAGGAGAGGAAGAAGGAAAGATAGGAAAACAGACACAAAGATCTGGGTTCACCACCCAGGGTTGCAGCACCCTCTCTGGCATGGTTTATCTATGATAGGTGCACGGATGGTGGGGGCACACACAGCCCCTCTCAGCTGTGCTATTTGTACAACAGTCCTCACACACACACATTTTGTTATTCTGGATGATTTCAAAAGGGGGCTGGGGAGTATTTTGGTTTCAATTCTTTTCCCCTGGTCAGATACGCAAGTGCAATCCTGTTTCAAACTTGTTTTTTGAGATAGTTACCCAAGATAAGGAATTTGGTCCCAGAAAAGTGCTATCCTGCTTCTGCAAGACCATCTTTTCTAACTGCACTTTACCCTCACTGGTATAGTATATTCCTGTTGTCCCCTGACAAGTGTCTGATACTGCAGTAGCCCTTTCGGGTTTCATGTGTCTCAACAAGGCAAGGTGATGAGTGCCATGTGACAGTGGCAGAAGTCATGGGAAGCAGGGAGTGATTCCCCTTGGAGCTGTTGTAACCAGCAAAGGGCAGCAGCTGAGAGGCAGCCCCTGTGGGGTGTCACCACTGAGCCCCTGTGACTGTGCATGGCCTCACAGCTCTTTGGCAGCCCTGCCACTGTCCTGGCACATTGTCCTCAGGGCTCCTCTGGGCACACCCAGTGTGCACACCTGAGCAAGACCCCGGGCTTGGGCTTGAGTCTCAGCTTTGGGGAAATCAGCAGCTCGGGGGGCTGAATTAAGGCCACCCCTTCCTGCTGTGGGTCACACACAGTGGCTGTCCCAGGGCTACAAACCCTGTTGAAAGCAGACAGCAAATTTCTCTATCTTCATGGAGCATGTCTTCCTTTAGGAAGGGTCCTGCTAGGTATAGTTGTGGTGGTTGTCTGGAAGCTGGGGAATGAAGCTGGGGAGCTGGGACTGGTTTTCAGCACATCTTGGGGAGCCAAAGGGGCAGATGAGGGGAGCAGCCTTTGCTGTTGTCTGCTCCACAGGACTGCTGCTGCTGTGGATGCTATCAGGAAGGAAGGAGACCTGGAATTCCTCTGTCCCACCTACTGCTTCAGTTCTTCCTGCTTTCCCCTCCAGCACCATAAGCTTAGAATATGGCATGTCTGTCCTTGCAGGGCATGGTGTCATTTACTGAGGAAGCTCTGGTGGAGTGTGCTCTGCCATGATGGCCAGCAGGAGCCAGAAGGAGCAGGCAGGGCAATCAGAGGAATCAGAAAATGACCATGTCCCATCTACATGGGAGAAAGGACCAGCACAGCCTGCTTGGCCTCGTGCTTCCATCCCCTCTGCTCTGGCTGTGTCCAGTGATGGCCCGTGACGAGAGCTGTGTGCCCTCTCTGCAGGCTGTCTTTTGACTGCATCTGGCAGGTGCTACCATCAGATGACAAGGAAGAAGAGGATGGAGCTTGCTCTTCCCTCTGCCACCAGAGAAATGAGGCCAGGGAGGGGTCCCAGAGCAGATTCCCTCAGTGGCATGAGGTCCTGTCCAGGTGTGCCATGAGCAACAGCATCCCAGCCAGGGGAGGAGGGCTGGGAGGAGCAGCCAAGCACTGAGTGGTGTCAGAGCACCCCTGCCCAGCAGGCATCTGTGCTCTGGATTTCTCAGCACAAAGGCACAGGGGAACCTGTGGTCAGCCCTGGGGCAGAGCTCATGCCCACATTGGTATGTTGGCACTGCCTCTGCTGCACATCCAGGCCTCCTTTCAGAGAGCCTATAAAACACACTGCAGTTCTTCACAGTGTTTTTTCATGTTCCTCAAAGTAAGCAGTCATGGAGAGGAGGCATTTCTTATTTCATCTTCCCCTATCTATGTGCCAGGACCACATAATCCAAGCCCTTTGGACAGCAGCTGGGCTGATAGTGTTGAAATCTTGCTTATCCAAAGGCCACAACACTGTGCAGCTGATGGCCTCACCCTGCAGGGTCACCCTGCTGGCTCCTTTGCACTCAAACAGCCCCTGCCATCCTCCACACACACCACTCAGCCTTTCTGTGACACTTCTCTACAACAGCAGGCCCAGTTCCTCAAACCCCTGGTCTTACTACTGGTTCCTAAAATCTATTTGGGGGATTGGGTCCCATTTGTTTGAACCTTTGCCTTGGTTTGATCCCCATCAAAGAAAGAGAGCTTCAGACCCACAATTGTCCTGCATGCCATTCAAACAAAGCACATTTTTTTCACAGGCCTAATACCTAGGTTTGATTAGCAGCCCTCATGAGTCTGTGTTTGGCATCAGGGTGTTATGATCACTGTCAGTAATTACTCTGGGAAAGGTTCATTCAAATGTCTGTCCAGCATTGCTACCTCTATGAAGAAGAGATTTGTAGCAGTGGTTTTCATTCCTCTTACACAGAGCTGATGATGGCCATTTGTCACAGAGCTAGCCAGTTTAGGAACCTCCTAAAGGATGGAGGAAAATGGGTCTTTTTCAGATGGTAATAGAACAGAAGAAGTAAAACAAGAACATTTGTAAAGTCCTGTGAGCCTGCAGCTGATGCAGAGCCTATGGACTATAGAGTAGAGTGCAAATAACCAGATCTCATGGGAGGGTGGAGAAAAGAGCAGAACTTGGGAAAAAGAAAGCCACTGGGTTGTTTAAAACCTTGACAGAAATCAAGTATTTGTCCTGCAAGGACAGAATGGGCATTGGGGAAGTTATTTATAACCACTTTTGATTTCTCTTCTCATTTACTCCTTTTGAATTTTCTTCATGCCATCTCTATAACAAAAGCTAATGAATTTAATTTATGATCTAATAAAGACTGTCTGCTTTTCTATGCCTGTTCATTTTCTTTTGAGAGGTCATTAGAAGAACACAGAGGCAGATCTAGCTCATAGCACTGTTGACTGTGGGAGATTGGACACAATGTGCAAATATATTTAGGCCAGTTTTCTCAGATGTTGCTATCTCAGCTCAAGCACCTGGTAATTTGTAGATAAACTATGGATTTTTGTGGCATCTCCAAACCCAGTCACATTAGGATTTAAAGTTGCTTTTGTGAGAATTTTCTGAATATTTTTATAAAGTACAAGTCTGTTATCTTTTTTTAATTTTCCCCTAAAAAGGAAAGTGACTTTTCCATAACATTGAAGACTCCCTTGATTGCAGAATCTACAAGAATTTCTCAGATTTTCTTAGATTTAAATTTTTTCTGGAAAAGAAAATGAGTAGGACTCTGGACTGAGATTCAGCTGTTCAGAGAATTTGCTGACTTTCAGAAATACCTTCAGACATGTCCCAGGCAATTAACTTACTTTAACCTTTGGTTTGGTTTGGAAATTAACAACACTTCCCAATTGTTTTGACAGATTAGAAAGAAAAATCTATTTATTGTAAGGCAATCAGATAATATTTAAATAACACCTTAGAAAGCACTCAAGGAAAAGATGTTTCTTCTACAATGAAATTTGGAAGGTGCAAAATTATTATGTCAGACAAGAGTATAGACCAGTTGCCTCCTTCAGTGAGCAGGACTGTTCTTTGTGGCACTATAACGTAGTGCTGCTTCATGAATAAGAACTGCCAAAAATATAATATTTCACATTATATATACACACAAAGACCAAGGAGCTGATCTATCTCCTCTTATATGTTAAAGTTTTATGAACTCAACCTCAGGAGGGTTTTGAGAGAGAAAGCATATCTAAAAATCATCCAATTTGATACACAGCATATAGATCTACTTGTATGTCTCTCATGTTACCAGGAAATTTGAATTCCTTCCTCAGTGCCCTCTGTCCCGGGTCATTCTCCCTTGCAACCACCAAGGGCTTCAAACTGACATAAGCACTGTGGTTCCATATAGAAGCCTTTTTTTTTTTTTCTTTCAGACCCAGTCCTGGATTTCTTTGCATTATCCCCCTGCTGTCATCTAATAACAATGCTTCTAATAACAAAGATGAAGCTTTTATCTATTACTTCCATGTGATAGCTAATCCATACCTTTATGTGCTGAGCATGAGTCTTCTGTTAGGACATGGTTTACTTTTTCCTCTCTGCTTGCACATGGGTGTTGCCATTGTTGTTGTTTATTCCACCTTCAAATCAGTTATATTCATATAAAACCCCATTCTGTTTAATTATTGCATACAATTTTACTAGTCCTGTTTCTAATTAGGCAGCCCAGCAGTCTGGGAGCAGTCTTTTCCAAAGGATCACTTTTGGAGTAACTGCATATTTTGACAAAATGGAAAGTGAACCTCAGTGCATTATATTTTCCTCTGCCAGCTATAAAGCCAGTTTCAAATGTATGCAAGTCATCACCGTATACTAAAGACGTTTGGTATTATTTTTTATTTGTTTTTATTTGTTTTTATGTTTTTTCTCCAGGGGGAACAAGAGCTTCATTATTTCATCTGTGCTCTCTGCAGGTACTTTCAGTTTTTGGAATTGTCTTTCGAACTGTGGGCACAGAGATAATAAATTTTCTCAAACAAGGTGGCATATTGAAACAGATTCTGTACTGTCATCCTGAAATCTTGTCAAGCTCAAAGGAAAAAACACATTTAGTATAAATGTAAGGCCACCTCTCATGCCAGAACCAGTTTATTGTAAAACAGACAATAAATTGTCCCAGGAAGTGGAATTAGAAAGTCTGAGGTGATTCTTATACTATTTCTCATAGTGACAGAAAATACACACAGATACCAGGAAAGCAAGAACAGAATATTTTCTCCCCTGCTCTTGTCTTACAGGGTCATTTATTGTTCACTAAATTTCTTTGGCATGACAGTAGTGTCAGAAGTCCAAGCTGGAACTTAGAGATAGATGTGCCTCCATCCTTTTTTAAAGTATCTTGAGAGTACTGAAGATAATTTAAACCTTAAAAAAAAGTTTTTATACTCAAATCAAGATTTTATCCAAGCAGATGTTACAAATAGAATATTCCAAATGATGTAAAAAAGAATTTTCTCCCATGAATGTACTGCAGATTTGTAGGATGGGTTGTTTCCTTCAGTCTTTTTCTCAACTAAATTATATTTTGGGGGGATAGAAGACACTATGCACCAACTCTATATAACATCACTTTTTTTTGCAGGGAGAGATTTAACCCTTTTTCTCTAATTTCATACTTTTGAAGGCCATTTCACATAAGTTTTAAAACAAAATCTTATCTCATTCTCTAGTCACCGTAGTTGGTCCTCCTTTATTACTACACTGCCACAGGATAATTTCAACTACTAACTCCATTAATGTACAGAATCCCTCACTTTTCAGATCCATGTTGTATTTAGCAAGCTCACACATACACCAAGACATTTTTTCACATACTACTTTTAACAACCCATGTCAGACATTTCCCTAAGTGCCTGAAAAATAGTTTTAGCAATCTGTACATGTATTTTTACCCGGTGCTTACAGACACAGGTTCTCTAGCATCTTCTGGAATTATGTGGAACTATTTTCAGTGAGATAATGTAAAGAAAGTCAGTTGGCCTGGCTGATAGATTAACCAAATGTTACTGGACCAGAACAGAAAGAACTACAATATTTTGAACTTAGCACTAAAGAAGTATCATGGATTTTGTGCTGTGTCCTCTTAGAAGGTGTCAAACATTGCAGCATCTTTCCAGTCCAATCCACCATCTTCAGAACTTGAATTTCCATCAGACTGTTGGGAAACAGCACTTCCCTGTGAATAATAAACCATTACCTTGTAATGCAGAAAAAAAAGAAGGTTGCTATCTGTCCACATCACCAGAGACATAATATTGGAGTACATTAATGAACTCCACTTTTGTCAATATTATTCCATAACTGTGTAAATAGACATTAAAACTTTTCTCTTTGTAGTGACACACAATTTAGCAAGATCCACATTATATCTGCTGAAATAATGAAATAATTTAAAACACTATTGAAATTCACAGTAGGATTATTTGTATAATCTGCTCACCCAAGTTAGAAAAAAAAAAGTCCTTCCATGTTTTCTGCATTTAAAAAATGTCTGTAAAATAATGCATGGCAGCTAGCACAAGTGATGTCACCAGAAGATAAGCATTCCTAAGAGGAAAAACAACTCTGGAGGCAGCTGAAAATAATAAAGGGGATCCATCCATAAATGTCAGGTCTAACATGGAAAAGCTTAGAAACAGATTATCTGCACATGAATAAATGTAAGTAAGTGCTATTATCGCTTTCTGCAGTATCTTGTCAAGGCTTCTGTTCCTCCCAAGATGAACAAGATAGGTGTTAATCTGAAAAGGAATAGATAAGTAGGGTGTCAGAATATAACAAATTAAAATCAGGAATTGATTTTTTTTTGGATCCATGGTTTCCTGATGCAGTTTGCACTCAGACATACATTAGAAATATTTTAGATACCAATGCAGTCTTCTAGTGAAGAAAATAAGATTCAAACACAAATCTGAGGAATTATTTAAAAGCTTTTCATAAAGAAATCTGTTGCTCTCCAAGTTTGGAGTATTAGTTATGGACTTGAATTGTGTTAAAGGTCTTTTCCAACCTGAGTGATTCTATGATTTCACATGGAGAAACCTCAGCTCTTCACATGTCCTTTGTGAGACTATTTCTACTCAAGCATGATTATGATTATAGACTCAGAAATTAATCTCTTAGAGCTGCAGGATTTTTGGGTTTGGTTAAAAAAAAGGCAGAATAAAAGATTGTATATGTGTATTTGTGTAAAAGGTTCATTACTATTGCTTGATAACTTGAATAAACCCATCAGAAAGGCAAAGCTGCACACCACATAGGCAAGACTTCTGAGTAAATGCAAACTTCATTGGAAGGACAGGTAATCTTTCCCCATGTCTACAGACTTTTTCTCATTTGCACACATATATACACACTAAGTGTGTATTATCTACTGTTTGTAGTCTGTGAAGACCAAAATTTACATTAATTAATTTACATTTCTTTGCCTCAAATAAGAGTAATTACCTAAAACTGAGAATTGAAAAAAGAAGTGGTTTATTCAATATTGTTTTTCAATACAATAAGATACAATAGCAGCAAAGCAAAATATAATAGAACATTATTTCAAAGCAGCACAGAATATTTGTTAATTCATTTCTTATCAAGGGGAAGAAAAATAAAATCTGTTATCAGCCAGTGCTGCTGTGAAAAGTTATGTAAATCTCAAAACAATATTAAGAGCAGATAGAAGGGGAAATATAAACAAAAACTGCAGAAGGACTGGATTAAAGTTTTCAGGCTGTAATACTTTATTTGCAAACACATTAATATCTCCTTCAAAGCTTAAAAATGGTAAAGTAAGTCAACATCCCTTGAATGAAGCAGAATTTTCTTTGTTTGATATGAAAATTCATGTCTCAATTTGAATTTTAGGCCTCCTTTAAGAAAAGGGATTCTCCTATGTAATACCAAAAGTGATCATGTAAAAAGATTACATTTAAATATTTCAGATGTTTCAATATGATTTTTTTTTTAAATTTTAATTTCAATTTTATGAGAAATTTTAAGAAATAACAGATTTTCTGTAAAATTAGAAGCCAGTATGATGTCTTATTAACAAAGTATCCAGTATCTGCATATTTGGTACTTTCAGTTAGAAGTGATTTTAATTTCCACATCTCCTCAAAAAATGTTTGGTTTTCTTAGCCTTCAGTTTTCCAGCAGGGATGTTACCTCCTTATAATGAATAAGTTATCTTAATTTGGAATGCTTGTTATTTCATTGCTTAACAATCTCTAGAAAAAATGTCTTCTAACAGAATTAGGTCAAGCAACCTACAAGGGGGTTTATTTTCTGCCAAATTTCTCTACTCTTAAAGCAACAACTTTAAAATTTTTATTTTAGTTGGGCTTTTCTGGGGTTTTTTTTGTTTTTTTTTTTGTTTTTTTTTTCACATTAGGTCAGAGTATTGGACCCATCAGCATTCTCTGCAGCCAATTTCAGGATAACATTTTAAATAATTTTTGAGTAGTTCAGTAATTTCTCAAGTAATTAGGATAAACTCATCATGCATTCAGGAAAAATCACTTGGTAATTTTAAAAGGTCATCAAGAGGGCTTGCTAAAGCCCCAAGCACATGCTACTCTACTGTCACAATTAGTTGCTGTCTCAGTTTCTTTAAAATTTAAAGTTGATCTGCACAAACCCAGCTTCCAGAGCACTAATTTCTCTATAGAACTAACTCTGAGTAACTTCTGAGTATAAGAAACACATAGGCAAGTATTCAGAGAGAGAGAAAGAACCTGTTTGATAAAAAGATTTGCAAATATAATGCAAATATTAAGATCATTGTGTCCTAGGGCCTCCTTAATACAATTAATATTTTTTTTCTCTCTTTAATGTTTTGAAGCTCTAGAATAGAGCAAAGGAGAGGCATTTCATCATCATTTTGTTGCCTACTGCCGAGGCTAGTGTGACCTGGTTGGGAGCGAGACCATGGCGGCACTCACAGCCTTGCCGGACAGATCACACATCACACCAATATGGTGAATGGTGAAGTGCGTTTATTCCCTGTGCGTGCTCTCAAGTAACCTCCGCGCGCCCGCGTTACTTTGTTTATGGTTCTATAACTTGGCAACGCTATGGAGAGGGAAGGGCCCTGCCTCCTCCTACAGCCCGAGATCTTCCGAGCGGTTGTGGCTAACTGCATTTCCCCCCTCTCCATGAACAATTAAATTTCCAACTATGTTAACTTTGGGTTAGTAAAAACTGACAAACGTGTTAGTGGCAAAATGTGAACTGTGTTAAACGTTAAGGGTGATTTGAAACTGGGTTGTACAACTTGCTGAACTGGCAAATGAAATGAGCGACTGAAATGTTTTAAGTTAACTGTCTTTTTTCTAAAAGCATAATATCAATTTTACTTAAACAAGCTTTAGCAAACTGAACTATCTTATTAAGAAGACAGGGACCGAACATTAATGCAAAAGTAACAACTATAACTGGTCCCATGAGGGTGGAAACAAGAGCTGTAACCCAAGGGTGTTGATTTAAGAGGGAATTGAACCAATTTGTTGTTGCAGCTAGTTTTCCTTTGGTCAACTGCATGTACGGTCCAGTTGGGCAGTTTCGGAGCGTGCGATGGTTGTGCCTGTAAGCAGGTTACAAAATGTCCAGCCTTGGGGTTGGTAATGGTAGATGCTTGGTTCCGCTTGGGTGGCGGATGGTAGACTTAACAGCAGCAAAGTACTGGAGCACATATAGAGGTCATAGCAGCAAGCCTGTTAAAAGGAACTCAGAGGTTTCCTTAGTTTTGGGCAGCATGGGTTTTATGGATTTTAAAGGACATCACTTAGTGATGTTATCTTTTTCTACTGCCGTGTACCTCCATCATGTGGCACGTTTGCTTAATATCAAAATGAAGCATGTCATCATTGCCAAAGAGACCGTCTATTAAGGTGGAGACCATTGTGGAATTGATCCCTTTTTTATATTTAAACTCCTCACACCACCCATCCCGGCTCGGCCTTAGGGCTCTCTCGACCTCACTCTCTGACTGGGAGGAAGTGGAGTGGTCAGGGACTTCCGGCAAACTGTGCTTTTTAGTTGGGTTCCGACCTCTGGGTTTCTGGTGGGCGGTGGCAACGCTTGCCTTGCTCCGCCTTTTTTCTGGGCGCTTCTTGGCTGTATAGGGGAATACGTGAGGGCTCGCTCTCTGATAGGCCTCCGGTCTCCTCTCCCAGTTAGAAGCCGCGCCTCCCTCCCCTTGGTCTTGACTGCGCATGTCTGTGGCGGGAATCGGCTGCTGGCCCCGCCCATCCCATTTCTCTTTGGCACCATATTGCGGGGCAATAGGGCGGCAGTCTTATTTCTATTTGATCTTTATCTTTATCTTTATTATCAGCGCCATTACCAGAAAATGGGGAACTATCGCGTTGGGGAAGTGGGTTTGGGTTAGTTTGTGGATCGGGGGTCAGGGCTGGAGATAGGGATCACGACGGCAAAGGGTTGTTAGTATCAAACAACAGATTAGAACTTGCAAAACTGTGACTAACAGCAGTTTGAGTAGCGGCGCCCACACCCAGTTTCGGAATGACTCTGAGACACTGCTGGGCTGCCTTCCACGTTTCCTGCTCTTCAAGGGCCTTTTTTAAAGCATGCATGACTCTGCCCCAGCTTTTGAGAGGTTTACTAGAGCCGGAGGCAATAACATCATCGGCAAGAGCACTTGTACACCTCCCCCAACAGTCCGGGTGTAAAATTTGGACGGGACGATCAATAACATGTAACTTAAGCAACCGCGTAATTGCGGTATTAAAATCACTGAATTTACACGAAATACTCCACTGCTCGTGGACCTCTGCAATTACCTTCCCGAGTGCTTCCATCTCGGTGGTACTGGGAGCGTCCTCCCCACCGAAGTCGGTCCAGCTGCTCCGGTCGCTTCCTTCATCAGCGTGTTTCCCGTCACCCGGAGCGCACACGCACCCGTGTATCGGGGGGCGCTCCCGGGTTTCGGCACCACTATGTTGCCTGCTGCTGAGGCTAGTGCGACCTGGTTGGGAGCGAGACCACGGCGGCACTCACAGCCTTGCCGGACAGATCACACATCACACCAATATGGTGAATGGTGAAGCGCGTTTATTCCCTGTGCGTGCTCTCAAGTAACCTCCGCGCGCCCGCGTTACTTTGTTTATGGTTCTATAACTTGGCAATGCTATGGAGAGGGAGGGGCCCTGCCTCCTCCTACAGCCCGAGATCTTCCGAGCGGTTGTGGGCAACTGCATCATTTTTAGAATTAATTTTCTATTTACTCTTGGATATTGTAAAATTTAAAGTATTATGATGAATTCAGCAAAAACCATAAGGACACTACATGTATTGAAGTGCCCTGCTAATGGTATCATGCCAATTAGAAATACATGCCCATTTTAGATTTAATGCCATCAACACTTTATAGTGGTCTGAAAGTAAATTTTGCTAAATTACTTTTATTTTGGTGTATCCATATTTATCTCTGTAGGGGTTGTTTACATCTAGTTTTCACACCTGCAGAGTTTAATTATATATTTCAAGATGCAGGGAAGTCTGAATTAGACCAGGAACAATGTGATTCTGGCAATAAGATCAGAACCTGGCTTTGACATAGTGATTGGAGCAAGAAAACAAGATGGAGAAAACAAGAAGAAGAGGAAAACAAGATGACCAACTGAGAACAAAATGCTCCAATAGACTGATTTCCCTCAATGACATTGTACTCTACCAGCTCCTTAAAAAGGACAGACACCCAAATGGATAGCAGCAAACAGGCAGGTTTCAGTCTTGCTAAACTTTGTCATCCACACATGTTGCATTTCAGGCTAGAGGAGAGCAGTGAGAAGGATAATTCAACATAATGCCTCCTGCAATGGAGAAGCAGAAGAGAGAGAGAGTTTAATTTAAAGAAACACTACACAGATGTATATAGGGTAGTACGTGAAAAACAAAATAGAAAAGACTCACTGGTCCAAAAAAGCAACACCTCTTTGAAAACCTGTTTTCTGCAAAATATCACATGGGTCTCATGCACCCTGCAGGTGTATAATCATTGTTATAAATTCTTGTCCATGTGAGGCCTGAGAAAGGCAAAACTTCAAGGCTGCTTTTTGCCTGGTTCCCAGCAGCATCCAACACACATATACTATTTTATACAACCATTTAAAGAGAAAAGACTGAAATATTTTCATGGTCAGACTCTTCCAATACTAATTAAGGGCAGTTTGCTTCTCTTTGCTGCACTGTCTTTCAGCAAAACTGCAAGTAGGTTGGAATAGCAGCAACCATCAAGCTACAGAGATGATCCACAGGCATGTCAAGCTGGGGCAGGAAGTCAGTCCTTACTTGTGCATTGAGAGCTGTAGCAAAAAAAAAAAAAAGGCTATTTTCTAGCTGCCATCAGAGAGATTTGTGTCAAATTATGTCCAATGACACCGTTCCAGATTTGCCCCTTTAGCATGTGGCTCTTGTTTAAACAGAACACTCAAAATGTGACTCTGCCAGTGTCATGCAGGTGGTGAGCTGGGTCTTTTCTCTCATTCCACATTCCTTGCAGGTTCAGAAACACCCACATTTCCTCAGGTACAACCCAAAGATCTTGTAACAGCCTGCTTTAACAAATAGGGACACCCCTTAAAAGGAAACAGGAGGAAAAAAATAACAAGAATATCTACAAGAAATAAAGTATTAAATCATCATGTCCCTCACTGCAGGATTAGGTGCTAATGCTTGCATTGTGGAAAAGCTGTCCTACAGGGATATAGCCATGGGTTGTTAATGTGAACTCTTTCATCTCAGTGCATACAGATACTCAGAATTCAGTCTCCTCTTACACTTACTTCATGTCTGGCATAATTCCCAGGGCTTCAGTTTTCCTTTTGACAGTAACAACTCCCAAATCATCAACTTTTCTAAGCACTGTTTATGTTCATCTTTTGGCATCACATTCTAGATGAGATATATATATAATTTTTTCAAAATCTACAGTTACTACATTCACCACTTTTAAGGTTAGATCCAGAGGACTTTTATTGTAACCTAACTTTAAAATATGCCTAATATTAATTTTTTTGTGGTTAATTGTTGCATTTAATAATTTTTTTTTTTTTTTTTTTTGGGAGGGGGAAGGACTGAGAATGATGAATTAAAAATGTACTACTAACATGGTGGAAATTCCTGACCAAAAAATTGCATACTGTAAGTACAATATGAACTATCCAATAGATTGTCTTTTAACAAAGTACTATAATTCTATGTAGATTGAATCCTGGTCAATTGCAAGCTGTTATAACCAATAGAATCTGATCAGTTTAGAAATCCAAATAAAAATGTCGAGCAATTTGTTTAAGTAAAGTACTATCAGTAACAATGTAAATTCATCTGGAATAATTCTGGTGTATAGATAGATATTCCATAGTGTTTTCACTTGGGTTTTCTGGGGGTTTTTGTTCCGTGATTTCCATCACCCAGGAGTGTCATAGGTAGTGAAGCAGGCTCTTCACTCACTGAAGTTACTATTTTTACTAGTTTTCCTATGAGAATTAATTTTGTGGAAATGTGTATCAAAGACCCTGTGATAAGCTTTGAACATGCTGGCCAAACTCAGCCACAGCTGATGGAAAAAGTATTGAACTTGCAAAAATTGTGTGAAAAACAGTCTTCCAGTACTCCCACAGAGGTAAAACTGATAGGTTGCTCATCAAATACCAGTTATCCCTCACACCATAACCTATTAGCCTTTGATCCCTAAGGAACAGGGCTTTCTTGAGACTAGTGTTCACCCTTTATCTCTTTTCTATTCTGTGGAGATCAAAAGAGTGTTTTATTTACTGATTTGGAAGACAGGGCAAAAGAACAATAGATTAGTGACATTACTTGAAGCATGTCATAGTTGTGTACTTATGTAAATTTACTCAAAATAAAGTTTTACCACCATGCTGCATCTGTCAAGGTGTTAGAGATACCAGTTTAAAGGCTCAACATCATCCCCAGTATTTTTTCATTCATGGCCTGGAACTTCATTTAAAGATTTCCCAAGACATTTTCCCCAGTGCTTTGACACTAGAGATTTTTCTCAAATATTAAGCATTTTTTTTGTGTTGTTAAGTAAGAAACAGCCTCAGTAGAGTTGTACAAGACATCCTTGCATGTGCAGTGTTCAAGCCTGAAAAGATTTGTCACTTCTACATCTTATGGTAACTTGTGGCCTTTTTTTCCCCTCAGAGTGCCTCATTTGTTTTGTAATGATAAAAAACTTGAAATATCAAATACTGGTACTCACACCTTACCCTGTATAGCAAAACAGACTCATATTGTGGACATGGTGAACAAGGTTTTTTCTCCAGTTAACAAACCATTAGTATTTTACAATCTTCTCAGGATATCTCTAATGTCATATCACTGTTAACATTCAACAAAAAAAACTTAAAACTGCACTACCTAGAAACAGTTTCTGTAATTCTTGCTCTCCAGTGTGGGGGTTTTCCCATTTTAGCTGAGGAAATAGTTTTTCCTACACACCAGTGCATGATAGACTTAAAAAAAATGTAAAAAGTCAAAACTAGATTGGTTCTACCTGGCAAATCCTCTATGGAGGGCAAGTTCATATATTCATAGAACATTTTGGGTTGGAAGAGACCTTAGAGATCATCTAGGTCAATGCTGCAAGCCTCTTCCTATCCCTTAATTCTCAACACTTTTGTCCTTTTTGTTTTGTTTTGTTTCTCCATGATTTTATAAAAGAGTAATGATTTCAATATTAAACTCTCAAGTTTTTTTTTTTTTTTAAATAAAGTTCTGCAAACTCACAATTATGCTGTTGTTTAAAAAGTCTTGCCACCTTCTTTAGGAAAAATAAGACATACCCTGGTTGGCCATACTGAAATACTATGTAGGATCATGCACACAGTATATGTTAAGTGTTTGTTAAAAAATTTGGACAGTAGCAACCTATGGATGTTAAAAGAATAGTCTGTAAGTGACAGTTGGAAACTCAGCTGTAAATAAGAAATTGTTCTTTGAATCAACTCAGCAGATAAACAAAGACTTTGAAAAGTTAGGAAAAGGAAAAATAAAATGCTGAAACTAGACTCTACCTCCAGATTATCTACTATAATATTATACAGGTATATAGGAATGTGAAATCAAATTACTGGAAATAAGGAATGAGGAAATAAGCTTTTGGATGTTGTCACTGTGTTTGAACTTCTTTAAAAAACTTATCATTTCTATATGTTTCACATTCTTTCTCTAATTGCTTGAAACACTGTTCATCTTTCAAAGATTAAATAAAAAATAGAAAAAAACCCACTTCAATCCTCATTAGGTATTTGAAAATTTATATTGTTTTGAACTTTACCTAAGCTTAAAGTTAAGAATCTAACAGATGAACATATTAAAAAAATATATAATATATATAGATCCTTCAGATCTATCACAAGAGTTATGCCAAAACAGAGACCAGGATGATTAATCTCTGTTGGTTTCTGCTGGGTTTTATTGAGTGTTCTTTTATTGTTGTTGTGGTGGTGGTTGTTGTGTTTTTCATTTGTTTGGTTTGGGTTTTGTTTGATTGGCTTGGCTTGGTTTGGTTTTGAGGTGTTTTTAGTTTGGCCAGGTTTTTTGAATTTTTTTTTCTGGTTTAGTTTTTTGGTTGTTTTGTTGTTGCTTTGCCAGCAATACCATGTACAAGCAAGGACAACCTATACAGTAATAAAGAAGAGATTAAATTGATCCCTAAGATATCTTCACATTTATGATGGGAAGACAACAATAAAGGGCATTTGAAATCTTCATCCTACCAAATATGTCATCGCATTGTTGTTGACAACAGTATCAGTGACCTGAGAAGCCTCAAAACAGAGAAGTGAAAGGGTATCCTGTGGCTAAGTCCACTTCTTTATGCCAGGAGGTACAAGGCAAACAACAGGTAATATCACATGTCCAGGATCACTTCTGTTTACTTTAAATATGAGCCCCAACAACCTCAGCTTGGTTTCACATTAACCTCAAACAGGTCCTTGAACTGCTGGGCTGTATATTCAGTAATTGCAAAGCTGAAACTACTCACCACAATAAATATTGATACTGTTATTTGTGTCATTAGCACAGAATTGTCACTATTAATTGTACCATGAATCCAAAATAAAGATACCTAAATAATCTCATGAACATAATCAAGTTATAATGAAAAGCAAGAGATACAGAGCTGATTAATAAGGGTCTCATTCTCCTCTAATTCATGTATCCTTTTTACAAGGGTCTGGTTTCATTAGAAGTGCTACTATTTAAAACCTTTAATCTTTTTCGTTCTTGAAAAAAAATCAGACCAGAATCAACAAAACAATGGAGTTGAATCTGAGTGACTCACTAGTAGACTGAGCAGGGGAATTGCACTTGCTGACCTCCAGAAATCTTTTCCAGCCTCAGCTCTTCTGTGATCCTACAGCACCATTGCAAACAAATATATTTGCTTATATAAAGTTGGTCACAGTTAAAAAACCCCTATCTTTAGGAATATCAATTACATATTATACATTCAGAACACAGTTGAAACTCGTTGCAGCTATGTCAGGCAAAGGGGCTACTCAGAAAGAGAAGAGTTTAAAAGCTTCAAACTCCTTTTCCATCTGTAGTTCCAGTTAGAAATTTCAGACCAATTGATCTTCCTAGGACTTCCTATTATCTCAGAGATCAGCAGAAAATTACATTTTTTTCCATTTGTATCAAGCGTTGTAGCTGTAAGAGCTTGGAAATAAGATTTTATTTCATACTTTTTGCCGCTTGAATGGCACTAAGAAGGCCTTTTAGGACAAAAATTTCTCCTTGCATACATTAAAATGAAAGGATTGAAAACTTTTATTGTTAAAATTAGGGTAAGGTTATTAGTTCAAGATCAAAGACCATTATTTAGGCTGAGCAGAGTAGAACTTTTTTCATGAACATCAGTCCTTTCTCCCTCAAAAAGTAGCAGTGCCTGTTGTTTGGGGTACATATTTCTTTACATGAAGTCAAAGTCCACATCTCATATGTAAATGCTCACATGTAAATGCTCATATGTAAATGCAAAGTCCACATCTCATATGTAAAACCCCTAGAGGCAGGGGTTTTCACACAATACATGTAGATGCACAGGGAATCCTTAGGATCTTCAGAGTTCACATGGTTTTGCCAACTGCTCTCTCCAGCTCAGAAAGAATTTGTATAGTCTGGAAGGAATACAAAATTGTGTTTTCTTTCCACTTTGTAATAAAAATCAATGGTATTTTGTGATCTGAGACTTAGTATATCCAAGATTGCCTTGAAGAAAATTATTACATGTAGCTTGATCCAACCAGCTCAGCTGGACTATAGAAGCTCATTTTGTTCAGTGTATTTGTGTAGTATGAAAATCATCTCAGCTCCAAATACTCCCCCTTGATTTTTTATTTTTTTAATTTTTTTTTTTTTTTTTTTTTTTTTTTTTTTTTTTTTTGAGAACAGTGATTTGATGATGGATTTATTTAAAAGGCATAACTTGAAAAGGCTACATTCAGCCTTTGGCTTTTTCTTATGTATTTCATAAACTTCCAAAGAATATAGGTGATTCTTTCCTGCAAATTTAAGTAGTCAGTGAATAAAGTTGAAAATGAGCCCAGCAATGCTGATGTGATACTGTAGGAGCACAATCCTTACAAATATTAAAACTGAAGTGATGGTTGATACTCTTCCACTCCCTGGCCAAAGTTGTTTATCTTCAGCAGAGCAGACCAGCTTTCAGGAAGGCATGTGAGACCAACACATCACCCAGGCTGGAATAACAGATTGCAGCTCTGGATTTAATTTCATGTTGATTTACAGTGATTACATGAAGACAGGGGCTAGCTGCTTATGGGACACACAAGCAGCCAATTACAGTCACCTCATGAGCACTGTCTGATATGAAAGTATAATTGCAGTATCAAAAAATTACACACATGGTTACATTTGAATTTTTTCAAAGTGTCTCTCAGGTTGAAGTCTCTCTTCATTTTCCTGATGGCTCTCTTCCTTTTTGTTGCTGTTAAACAGAAAGGAAAAAAGCAGTCATTGTAACAAAGTGTAACAAATGCTGATTCTTCATGTTCCAAGTATTCCACTTTCGCATGCTCATGTAGTTTTACCAAATTCCTCTTCCCAGTATGTTCCATGAACTTAAAGGGCCATTGTAATCGCAGCTGCAGAGAGCTTAGGGAAGAAATTTGTGTTTATGGTTGTCAGCTGTACCTGATTCTCAGTGGTTCTCTTGCTACACTCACCTCAGAGACTCTTGACAAAGGAGTGCTGACTTTCGGCTCTGATCCACATATTTGTACGTGGTAATTGCATGAGACAACCTCAAATACTCACTTTTCTTGAGTACTTGACAGAACATAGTATTACAAAATACCATGGTGCATTCTTGGTAACTATCCATAAATGCTGTATGCTAACGGTGCTATCAGGGTGTTTACAGTGGTCTAGTCTGGTTTACTTCAGAAAGAAGCTGAGAAAATAACCCAAACATGCCTACTCAAAGTGCAAGAATTACATCAGCCCTTAACTTAAGCTGAAGAATTGGTTTTGGTCCAGTGGGGTAAGACAGCACACATGCTGGCATGTATTCCCTCAGCAGTAGTGCTGCAAGACACCCACAGGCAGCTGTGCCTGCCAGATCTCTGCTGAGACACGTGCATTTCAGAAATAACTCAATTATCTTAATGCTACTGACACTTCAGGTTAGAGAATCCCTGCTGTGGCTCTGGTGTATCTTCTTCCCAGAAAGCTTTGTTCTTATTATTTAAGGTATAATGCTCTGATTTCAAGGAGGCTGTCAGAGCTGCACTCCCCAGCTACAGAAGTGAGATAGGAAGAAAACAAACATTTGAATTTATTTGGAATTAATTGGCTAGAAGAGCTGATGCAGCAATTGCTGTGGCACAAAACCAGTGAACATCAGAACACATTATTACATAGCCTAGACAACACAAGACTATTATGTTTCAGGTGAAAATGGGTACACTGAAATGAAGGCTAGGGAATGATCTCACCTTTCATGTACCCTTTACCTTAGACACAGGGGCTTTGCAGCAGGACAACACAATTGAAACTCATTCAGTGAATCTGAGAACAAGAGCAAAGGTTTCCAAACCTCCCTCAGAAATTCTGGTATTCTTTAGGAACACTATACTCCAAAAGACAGCTGCACTTTAATCTTCATACAAAATTCCTTAAATGCTATCCCATGAGGGGCTGATGAAATCAAGTTTTTTTAAGTTCTGTACGTGTGCACTGCTGAATATTCTCAGATCCTTGAAAAGACAAGGTTTTTTTAATGACTTAAAGATTAACTATCACTCAGTAGTCTGCTAGTTGTATAGGAAGCCTACACATACTCATACAGTTCTCAGCTTAATGTTTTCAGAAGTATTTACAGAACATAGCAGTAAAATATATTGATTACTTGTTTGTACCTGTTTGCATTTTTTATATGAAAGAACAGCTTAAAGCATCATAATCATGTGGCTCTGGCACATTCTAAGTTTGCAAATTAGTAATTTAGCTCAAGTGAATTACAACATTAAGCTCTAATTAATTACATTAAGCTGTAAATAATCACATTAATATGTAATTCACATATTAAGCCAGTCTGAAACTGATACAAATGGAAGCTCCAGGCAAGATTGATTGGGTCTCAGTCCTAGCAAGAGCTTCACATGTTTAATGAGGCATCACATCTGTGGTATGAGCACTTCTTGGGGCCTGGGAATGCCAAACAGCCTGGATATTACAAATCAGCACCTTGCAAGGTAACATTCTGGGTATCTACTGCATCTCCAACTCACTTTTCTGTGAAGTTTTCTAAGAAGAGTTTGTACTGGAAGGGACCTGTAAAGGTCTTTTAGTTCAATATCCCTCCAATCAACAGGGACATCTTCAACGAGATCAGGCTGCACACATCTTCAACTAACCTGACCTTGAATGTTACCAAGAATCTACCAACTCTCTGGCTATTGAGTGCTCTGGACTCTTTTCTCCTTTCTTTTATCCAGAAATCTAAAGACCTCTGGTAATGTAGTGCTTAATAAATCTGCCTGGGTTCCAAACACCCTGTGGCAAAGGCCTAATTTCATTTTCCATGTTGTTGAAGGCCATCAGAGGGTGTAGACTCTGCAGGTCTCTACAGAGAACAGTTCCTCTTTGTCCTCTGCATTCTCAAACACAGCAAGAACATTCTGCTCTAAGAGAAGCATTTATAAAAACTGCCTGTTTACATCCCTTCATTGTGGTGCTTTTGTTTGTCTACTTAGGAGTGTGAGTAGGTGTTTACCCACAATGCTGAAGAGAAACAGTGCAGTACAGAACTGGTGCTCACTGTCCCAGTCTGATGTCTGAGGAGGTGGAGAGGAAGGATTGTGCTCACTCTTTCTCAAGTGAAGTATTTAGGTTGGGCTATATAAATCAACTACATTTGCCCTGCACATAAAAGCTTTTTTGCACAGCCATGAGGGTTGTGTTGCTCTTGTTCTTAGGTTGAAAAACTGAGATTACAATGTTTAAGTATTGCTCTATGAACTAGATCTCTGAATAGCATAACCTTAAAAGCTGTACCCATTTATGCAGAACCAGAGTGAATATTTCATCCTGTATCTCACAAGTCATGAAAAAGAAGCATAGATATGGTAGAGTTTTAGATTCTCTCATCATAGGTAATGTCCTGGAAATAAATTTTAAAAATTTTCTTGATTGACTGGACAGCATTATTTTCCTTTTCCTCTTTTTGACAAGCAATAGTCATGTACTGCTCCCACATTTTGCTTGTGAGGGAATAGTTTGCTGCATTGAAGAAGAAAAAATGTGATAGGGAAAAACTGGCTGATGGCATATTAAATCACAGTTATAAGAGAACAGAGTTCTGCAGTAGTTTATGAAATGTGATATTGATGTAGACAATAAATGCTAGCAATCTTTTCTGAGATGCAGACGACATGCAAAAGGAAAGAAAAATGAGTATGAACTGTTCCTGCCACAGAAAGTAGCGGCACATAAAAGATCCTAACCAGACAGAAGTTCTGAGCCTGTCAAGTTCTGTTTCAGTGAAATGGGAGACAGCTTCTCTGTTCTTTTTTCACCTCTTTTGAACAGCACAGAAAGATCATGATAATAATTACTGCTCAAAAATCTAGGTGGTGGGGCTCAATAGTTGAAGTTATCTGTGATTTTTTTTCAAAAACTTTGAAGCTGGTGCAGCAATTATTATATAACTGACAGGAATTTTGCATTAAGTTTATATTATGTTTTTATATAGCCATATAACACTAGTGCACATATTAAAAAGCCCTATTTCAAATAACTATCAGAACTTTTATTAAAAATGAAAGTGATTGCTTGATTTAACACTCACAATTCAACAATGCTCACAACTGTAGTGAACTCACAACTGTAACGGCCTGTTAAGCAATAAGAGTATTAGTTGCACATGGAAGTATCAAAAAAATTAAAAGCAGAATAGTTAAACATTGAAGGAATTCCACATGAAAAAAAAAAAAAAGAAAATTTTTAACATGGGAAATACTGAAGGATCGGCCAACTTAATTCATTCTTTCTACATGGTGCCTTATGCAGCCTTTAAACATTAAAGTATTGCTTTTATTTGCAATGATAATTCCCATTTACATAGAAATTACAGTGTTACAGTGTGCTATGGCTTTCTTTCTGAAGAATATGTAATAAAGCATAAAGCAAAGAGAGATCATACTGCTGGGGGAATGACAGTGAAAAGTAAAGCTTACAGTGCACATGCTGATTGCATTTTCTATGATGTTGCCAGAGAAAGGACACTGCTATCCATGATGACTCCATCTTCCATATGTAAAAACACCAGAGTCAAAGGATAATATATAATGGGCTCAAAAGTAGTGAAATAAGAGAAATGTAGTAGACATGCACTCCATTTCAAATGAGGAATGTATTATTCCATCTCTATTGTAAGCAAGTGTCAAGAGAATAAAACACAAGATTCATGAAGCCTATTTTACCATACCCAGAAGTATCAAGATGTGGGAGTTCAGGGTACCTCCCTGGCTCCTCTGGGGATGCAAAAACCCCCCTGGCAGACCCCTCTGCGACCCCTGAGTGCTGCCCAGGAGCTGCAGGGGCTGGATTTGGCTCCTTGAGAGAATTTGCCAATGCTGAGGGAAGAGACACAGAAAATGTTGACAAGTAAAGTGTAAATTAGAATATTAGAATGTAGTATAAGTAGGTTTTTAGATTGTTTATATTAAGAGCCATGTGGTCAAGATGGAGAATCCTGGGTGTGGTGGGCTTCTTCCTCCTTCTTCTTCGTGTCATCCATGGTGAAGTTGCACCCTGGGAACCACAGATTGGATGGGGAAAGAACTGGACATTGTAAAGAGGTTGCATGGCATTGGGGAAAATTTGTAAATATTGTATATGTAGTTTAGAGTATAAAGGCCTTGGCACAGCCTGCCCAGGGGACCTTCTGCAATGGTCGACCTGCAGAGTGGACCCATGCTGGGCTGGCAGAAACATTTTTAAAGATAAGATAAATAAACAGCCCTGAAACAACACAAGGTTGTCTCAAGCTGCTTTCTTGCCGGTGCCTCCGAGAGAACCAGAGTCCTGACCACCTCCATGTCCTCTCTGGGGAGGTCTCATGTCTGAAGAGACCCTCAGGGACTGGACATCAACAGTGCTCAAAAAATTAATAGGAAGATTTTTCACTATGAAATACAAAGAACATAGAATGATAGTCAGTCCTGACTTGTCATCCATATACAGACATATGCAATTAAAGCGGACAAAAAAACCCCACATAAATACATAGAGGTTTAACCATCAAGAAAAATAAACAAATCATATCCTCTTAATCACTTTTCCTTAAAAGGAATGACAGATTCTTTCAGACTCCCTATACCCAAGAGCATTCTTCTCCAGTAGTTCCCAGTGTATAAATTGTGTGGAGAGGTTACAGTCAAGACAAAAAAGGGATGACTTTAATGACAATTCTATAGCTGCTGGCTTTATTCATTGGGATAAATTAGAGAATAAATATGTTCCAAAAAATCTGAAAGGTAGATGACTACATGAGACAGATAATGACAGTTCACTAAAAAAATTAATTACTTGCAAAGCTGTTCTACTTCTTAAACTTGTCAGCAATCCCCTTAAGAGCAAGAAATTATTCCTACATCTAAAAACTGAATAATTATTACATTCCTTCCTGAGCTTGTGTCTCAGAGTTAGAAAAAAAACCAAACAAACAATATTTTTGCATTAGTTTTCATATTGAAAAGCTTTACAGTACTTTAAAATGTCTGCAAGTTAGAGTGAAAATAAAATGCAGGTCTGAAGTAGAGAAAAGTAGAGGTGAGGAAAAAGACTCAAGGATCAATTCAGTCTTTTTTCAGTGTTCACTCTACCCATTAGATCTTGATTAAAACATCTATCTTTAGTTATAATAATTAGGAAATTTTTATGCCCTTGACTGAAAAGTATAAAACTAATGAAAGACAAGAGTGAAAAATACATTTTTGCATACTTCCTACTTTATATTTTCTCCTTCATTCAGAAGTCTGAAGAAGTCTTAAGAATTAGACATAGAAGACACCAATTAAATCATCCAGCCATTCCCCCTACCAATAGCTTTGAATAATTCCATATATTTTCAGGTTCTGAAAATACAGTATTTACATACAGATGTAAAAGATATTTTAATGAGCCAGGATATTTTTCCTGTGCAACCTGAGCCCCACTGTTCAGATAAAGGGCAGCTCTTTGTCCTGGCTGAAGACTTCCAGGGGAATAGACACTTCAGATAAGATGATTGTGTGTTACCAGATCAGGCAGTGTACTTAAACAGTGTATTATTATGCATTTCAGCACATCACAGGGAAAGGACACATGGTAATTAAGATCAATCAGCACACCTTCTGAAGCCCAGTGTGGCAATGGAGATGTTAAATACTACTATAGACATGAGGCATGATACCCCAGTTGATAAGGTAACTTTGAGCAAAATTTCTTCTTCGTCATTCAGATAAAGATTAGTGAGAACTCACCATTAGTTAGCACAAGTCACTCTGTCATTAGTGAGGGGGTCAAACTACCATTTGGTTATAACTGTCATCTGACAATTTTTTACCTATTAATGAGTAATAAGATTGAGTTTGTCATTCAGAAGACACCCCACAGGCTGGCCTTTTATTATAATATGACTTTTAGTGTGGAGTTATAGTCTGTCTTTTGAAATTCAATACAAGCCCCAATTACACATGGATATCTTCCCTCTGCCCCTGAAAAATGCTGCCCAAAAGTCAGACTGCATGAGATAAGATGCAGTTCAAAGTCTTAGTGCATTTCTACCTGTATTAAAAAAAGGAATTTTCACATAATTTTAACAATATTTTATTTTTATATACGATTTTGTACAACAATTTGAATGAGGCACATGGATACTCCTATTACTTCTCTAGCTGTTTTCATTTAGTGACAACCACCATAAACCCTTATGCTCTTCTAAGGAGCAAGTTCAGCAAAATACATACAGAAGAGGCACTGTGTGGTGCAGGACACACTCCAGGTTGTTCTGGACCACTGCCCAGGTGAAGTGCTTGGCAACAGGGCAGTTGCAGTAACAGCAATTGGAATATTCAGACAGTATTGAAGAGAACTTGAGGTTTTCCACCAATTTCATTACAATGTGTGATGTAGGTATGATATAATAAAAGTACAATAAAAGAATACCTCCATGGCATTTATTTACTTGAATATACTTCATATCCCATAATTTTTGCTTCTTTTAGAAACCATAACAGTGCTATGTGAAATTTCTGGTATTGAGATTCAAGCAGTTTATATATCTATACATTTTTTTCTCATACAAGGCTGTAACTGCAAGCCTACCATGAGTTTAGTATGTTCTGATGAGCTGGCACTGTTTTATAATAATAGAATGGAATTACAAATAAATGGAGCCCTTGAGTTAGTCTAATACATAAAGATAATATACTACAAATAAACTTATGAGGTGCTATGATCTCTTAGCCATTTTTGCCAAGGAGCTACTGAAACCTGAAGCAGTTCTGACAAATGTGTACTATTTAAAGTCACAGACTAAGAAGCTATCACATCAATATGCCAAGTATGTAGTTATCCATTAGCAACCACTTTATTTGCAGATGCACATAAAAATTGTTCCAGATTTAAATTATTGTCTTCATAAAATGTGTTTTACAAGCTGTGATTTAATTAAGGCATTCTATATTTATTAGATCCTTTTCTAAAACAATGTAGTCTTCTCCTGCTATTCATTTATATGGAGAAGAAGCAAGGATCTCAGGGAAATTCTGAAGCAAAATTGTTGGTGGTTGGAAACTTTGTTGAAAAATATTAATTCCAGAACATTAACATGTGCATCCCCCTTAAAAATCTCATCTTCATTTGCTCTTTCATGCTGAATCACATACTCCAGAATTTTGTAGGGAAATGATTGAGTCACCACTCTTGGTGGTATTTAAATGTAAATATGGTAAGTAAATATGCATTAGGGATGTGGTTTAATCCTGGGCTTGATAGTCCTAAATTAAGAAATGGAGTTGATGATCTTAAAGGTCTTTTCCAACCTAAATGATTTGGTGAATCTATGATAAACTACTTGAAGGAATAGTTGACTAATTTAACGCATTACAGGAAGTCCTGAGAGTTGTCAGGATCAAAGCTTGCTCTTCAGTACATTTTGTTCCTTCATGAACAATTCGCAATTGTGTGCCTAAAGAGGCACTGAGAATTTAAAGGTACTGCACACATTCATCCCAGAAATCTGATTCATTATGCACCATGCAAGAGCACAGAAAGGCAAGTAACAGGAAAGCAAACATTAGCCAAAATGTGGAGCTGGATAACCCCAGCTGGTAACCCCAGCTGTTCACATCCCACAGAGTCTTCATGGAACCACAGATGTGATAATTATCTCTATCCCTTTGTTTGTTTTGTGCACTAACATGTACTACCAAACATAGTACTGTATATTCTCATCATTTATGATAGCACTTGAGTGACTCATAATGCTATTTCCTCATATAAGAAGATATAAAACATTTCTTGCAAGTTCCTTTGAAATTTTCAAAGTTCTTCATGAAGATGGTCTGAAGCCATTGCAAACCATTGCCATGGCAATGATGTCCATCAGCAACATTAGTTGCTGCAGTAATTTTTCAAAAACTTCTTGTGATATAACAAGAGACACTTTATATCAAAAATCAAATCCAAACCAAGAATCAAATCAAAACATTATAACGTATAATTGAAAAAATTGAAAAAAATTCACTAATTTGAGACACATTTGCAAGATGAATGTCTTCTTTCTGAATTTGCTATTTTACAACAGTAGGATAGAGAATTGATGGATACAATGAGCAAAAAAAAAAAAAAAAGAAAGAAAAAAAGAATTAAAATGACAGTCCTCAAAAATAGTTTGATTCAGCCCAAAACAAGGGAGGAAAAACTAAGGTATTGGTATCATTTGGCTGTAGTTGGAGAAATTTCCACCATTACATTTTTCCATGTGCTTACTGGTTTTCCAATTTGGGAGCCATTTAACTACCACAGGAACTGCAGTACTAATCAAAACTGAGCTGGCAGGATTCACACATCTCTACTCCAGCCTATCTGCAGCAGATGGGGGAATCAGCTGTTTTGAGCAACCACAAAGTATTGATGTTTTTTCATTTTCTTTTTTGTTTCTTATAGTTTCTAAGCAGTGATTCAAAATGTTTTATTCATGATACATTGAAGATGTGAATAAAGCTAAACTTCAGAAGTTGAAATACTTACTGTTTGTGCAAAATGTCTGTAGGATAGTCCTGTGTTCTGACTGTGAAGCAACTTGTCTCCTGGGGATTTCCCTAGCATCATCAAGCCTGATCAATGACTCTCATCTTTCTTTTGAAATGGGAAAATTAATTCAGCCTGTATATGCTGTGGAGAAACAGAAGGTAAGCATTCCCAACAACCATCTAAAAAATCCTGTCACATAAGTTTGAATATAGATGTCTTTTACAGAGTACTTTATCTTGTTTTTAACAGGGACCCAGGAGAATTTTGTGAAAAATATGCAAATGAAAAACTGTATTCCCAAGAGATATGCAGGAGTCAAGAATAATTGTATCCAAACTGCAACTAATGAACAAATGATTCAGTGAAATACATTCTGTATTTCCATTCACCACCATCTGTTATTGGCAAGATACTTTGTTCCCAGCTACAAAGCTAGAGGAAGCACATGAGCACCAAATTAAGGGACAAAAGTGAATGTTCTGAATGCTGCAAGGAAGAGGTGTGACTGTTTTGTTCATGGAAAGGTGTATTTGCTCCTCAATGGTAAGCAGAAATTAAAATTTATCAGAAACAGGGGAATGAGATATTAGTATCTTGAAAAAAAATTTTCAAAATAGGAAAAGTTGCACTTTTTTGGCATGAAATGCCCCTTCATTGCAGAGTGCAGGTTGTGCTACATGACCAAGTATTTTCCACTTGTTGTGTAAACCATCTACATCTTCTAGTTGAAATCATGTTTACTTCCATGCAGTAAAAATCAAATTGGAACAATACTTAGATAAAAAAAATGGTTTTGCTTTTTCAGTAGCAAGCATCCTTCCCTTTAAGTACCTCCAGCATGTTAAATGAGACTGCTCTCACATAATTCCATTTGGATACATGTAGAAAAGAGGTCTTGATTATGGCAATACGCAGCAGGACGCTTAGTGCTGGATTAAAAAGAGAGTTAATTTCTTGTCAGTTTCATATAACTTCACTCATCCTTTGACAGGTATACTAAAACTATATATACTAGCCAAGCAAAAGTATGGAAAGCACTCCAAAACCTCACAGACTTGTTAAGCTACATGGAGAAAAGGGGAGGGAGATAAGTGAATCACAGTTTTGTGTTCAAAAACTTTTAATTCTACAGTTCAAACAATGGCTATGGTTGCTTTGATACTGGCATCCATAAAGCTTATTAAAAAACATTACTTTCTAAAGCAGGAAAACTACACAGTTAAATGTTGATGGTTTTTAACTACTTCTACTCTCTTAGTGAGCTGTGGCTCTACCTAGAGCTTTTAACACTTTATCTATTTCCTAACAGCAGTGACCGTGGATCTGGCTGTTGCAGGTGTGAGACATCAGACAAGTCCAGATTATTATATTTCATAGTGGAATTAAAGACTTTTTGACATTTCTATCATTTAATAGAGACAGCAAGTAAGTATCAAAGAACTGATGTTATTTAAAACATAACAGCTCCTGCAAGAAGTCAAGAACTTGAAAAATACTTCTTGTATCTGCCTCTGTTAGGCTCAATAATTTAAAGTCTATCTACCAGAGCCAGCATTGCATTTATGAACAATGTAAAATGTACATAAATAAGTACTGACTAGCTAAACCTTGCATTTATTAACTATCCTATGGACTATATACTTTATGAGCTATACTTAAAGAATAATATATTTTTTTAAAAAATTACTTTTTCTTAAGAGTCCAGGCAGGTTAATAGACCATATAATTTATATGGTGTAATATAGATGCAACTGTAAATGGCATCCAAATATGTAATATCTGGAATTCAGACATGAAATGTTTCTACACTGTTAGGAAATAAATACTTTACAACTCAATTTTCCCCATGTTTATTTTGCCTGAATCCATCCTTTCTTTTCACGTTATATACTATACTTTCATAAAAATCAACAAAACAAGAAATGAGTGTTCAAGAATCTAGCTTAAAAATATTTTTGAAGATTTCTATTCTTTAAGAGGAATGAGCTCTCTAAACCAGACTATAATTTATGTGGTGCCTTTAATAGGATGCTGAAAACAAGGCCAACATTGCAGTTGTCTTTAATTTAATAAAGAAAAAGTATAGCTTCCATAACTATTACTTTCTACCATAATTTTCCATGTGTGGAAACTGAGATTTAATTAGAATATTCAATCTGACTGCATGCCCATAAAATTATTTAGAATATCAATTATATTCCATCAATTTTTGAATGAGTTCAATGTTTTATGGCTGATAATCAAACCTCATGTTCCTTTCTCCATTCACTAACATTTTATACTGCAAAGCAAGGTCACACTGAAGGTCCAACTAGCTCAATATTTCATGTCTGACAGCAAGAAACATTTTTAAAAAAATAAGAAAGAGGACAGGCACAGAGTGATACTGCCCAAAATACACTCCATGTGAGAATCAATATTTTAGTTGTAGACTGCCTTCTGGAAAGAAGATAAAGTATTATCTAGATAGAGAAGGCGAGTTTTGTTAAGTTCATATACACACTACTGTTTTAAAAACTGAAAAAGCAAACCATGTGGGAATAAGTTCAGTTCTGTGGAAGAAAGCTGGGGTTAGTCCAGGATGCAGCTGTATCAGGGCTATGCTCTTAGCCTGGGGCTGGCAGGGAAGTCACCTGCTACTCCAGCCTTCAAGGCAGCAGCCATAGAAAACATGGTTAATTGGGGCTGCTGTTGACACCACCAACTCCTGGGATGTCCTAACGAAGTGACTATAAAAAAATCAAGTGTCTGTTTCTCTCTAAGCCAGCCCAGAGCATGAGCAAGGTGACTGTCTGTGTCACAATCAGCAGCAACAGTTCCAGCAACTACGTGAGAAAACTAGCGAGCAGGCTTGCTGCAAACTGCTCCCTCTGTACTAATGAGACAAGCAACTTTTCCTCTTGAATCACCACTCCCAGGAAAACAGTGAGTAGAGCAACAAACAGCAAACCAAGGCTCCCATCCTCTCTCCTCCATATTCCACCCCAGTTTCTTAGGGATGGTAAAAGCAGGGGAGAGGGTTTGTTCTTATCTCTGCTGCTAAGATGCCTAGAAACAATTTGCATATCTAGTGCTCAGTATTCGCAGTAAGAGAGGTGGAGGAGAATGATTCCTGCCCAGATCCAGTTAGGAGTTACATGGCAGAATTAGGAAAGGTTTGTTAGCAAGTCACAGGGGTTGTCCAAGAGGTTTTACACAAAAAGCAAGGAGCATCAATAGAACCAGAGACTCCTGAAGTTTTGCTTCTTGAAACAATTCCCATGGGTACTGTCAAGACTTCCAGCAGTAGAATTAGGGCCCTTCTAATAAAGTCAGAGATTCAGTTCATCACAATCTAATCTGTTAAGATAGCATTTGGCATTAAATTCATTCCAACACAGCAGGAAATCTAGTTAGTTCTAATGGTCAGAATGGCTTGATTCAGAACTAAGTTGATCTCCTTCATATTTCTTCTCTCAATATATATCCATCTGTTTGGTAGAACTCTCTAAGCATAGTAAAGAGAGAGGAGAAATTAAAAAAGAAACTTGAGTTTTCACTTAATATGGGAGTGATATTTCATCCACATTTTATATTTTCACATCTTATTTTATGAAAGCCAAGGAACTGAAAAAGTGAAAGATTTATTTTGAATCCCTGAATTGTTTCACAAACTAATGTGACATTTGCAACTGGGTGTTTAGAAAAATCAGCCCTAAAGAAGGCTAACAAGCTTTAACACATCACAGAATTTTCTAAAGCATGTCATCCAAAGTGGCAGTAATCCACAATTCTTCTCCTTATGAATCAAGAGACAATACCTAAAAATAGAAGATAACATGATTTAAAACCTTTGGGATGATAGCCATAGGGCAAAGAAGAGGAATATCCCAGTTTGTTTTCTTAGAGAAACTTGCAACTCAACTCGAAAAGATTTCAGCTTTTTGGTCTTGTCCCAGATACAGCTAATGGAGTGTTTATTAGGAGTACCTAATATTGCTATAATCACTCTGTAGAACATATAAATTAATAGTCACAGTCATAGTAGATGTTAAAAAGCTTCAAGTTAATTCATTACAGAACAGGAAAAGTAATTTGGGCATTAGAAGAAAAAAAAACCATAATCAGGAACCAATGTAATGAATTTTTACATTTGTCAACAAACTAAAACAGAAGGATCAGCTGCATCTGAGCAGATAAGGCAAGGGAAATGAGTAAAATCATATGCAGTTTTAAATGCCGTTAGGCCCAGAAAGGAAACAGCTCAAGAAAGTGTGCAGAAAACATTTAATATATGGAACACTCTTGGAAACAGCACTCTGGCTACTTGACAGGGCTGTATGTCAGAGCAGGTTAAATGTAACTGGTGGAGGCAGTCTGAGAAGAGGTATAAGGATTTGATATTGGAAAGAAAGATTAACCAAAACCAGGGAGCAAATAATATCCTGTTGGGATAACAGGAGAATTCATCCTAATCTTTGAGAAAAACAGGTAGAACTCTACCTGGGAAAACAAGATTTGTCATGCATCTTGATGAAAAGGAATTATTTCTCCAGGTGTAAAATTGCATCTAGAGAAAGAACCAGGGGTAGATTAATGTACCCTGTCATGATGATGGCTACACTTTTTTGTCTTTTCTAACAGTACCCTGGATGGAACAGGTTTTATTTACCCTGTTGACTCATGCTTTTAAACACAAGAGATATGCACCCTTGAGAGAGCACAGGTCTAGACTAAATTCCTACTCCTTACACATCAGAGTGTTTAGGTGTGTTTGCTCTCATGGTTAGACACACACCCTCTCCCCAAACATCAAACTCGCAACAATTTGCATGGAAAAAGTAAAAACCAAAATAAGCAGGCTAAATTTTTCAACAACTCAAGGTGAGGATAACAATAGTAAAAGGAGAATAAGTTTGGTGATGAATTTACTAAATTGAGGAATACATGGCTGACATGTGAGCACACCAGTTCACTATTAAGGCACCTCATGCTGCCAGCCAGACCATTTTCAGCATTTTTTCAGGTGGTGTAACTAAAAGGCTCTTCAGGTAATCTGCAGTGTAGAGAAGGCCTCTTAACAGCATCTGATTTCTTGATTATGACATTTTTCATTTGTTCAACTGTAACAGTTCACTCTACCACAGTAATAATCCAGCAAACATTTCACAGGTGACAGGCCCAAAGTCATGAGGCCTTTCAGCAGTGAATTTTTGTCTGAAAATACATTGCAGTGAGTTCCACTGTTATTAATTCTCAAAGAGTCTGAAATTGTGTTGCCAATAAAATAGTAATGCAACCTTGGTATCAGGGGACAAATTCAGTGATGGAAATATAAATTCACTGTAACTCACATTCAAGCCTCAGTCTTCTGAGTCAAGTAGTGGTGCTAAATTTTACATTAAAAATGTTCTGATTGAAAGTCTCTGCTTATTGCACAGTTGGCAATTTATCACTATTCACGTGAACGGAATGGGAGTTAATGTCACACAGGGAAGGAGAACTATATTGCCTTTTTTAAAACTTGAATTGCTATAATTAAATCTGAACTCGTCTTTAGGTATGGGAGAAAGTACATAAATGCACTAAAATTACATAAATGCAAAGCTCATACGTATTCCACCCAAACAAATATATAGGTCAGACAATTGAAAAAAGAGATAAATAATCAAGGCAAGCACTAATATAGCCATTTAGAGTCCACCTGAGGATGTGCTGATAAAGAGAATTAAGTCAAGGAGCAGAAGCTACAAAAAGTGGAGTATTAAAAGACAGAAATAAAGCCAAATTAAACAAACAAAATCCAAAAATAAAACCAAAACTGCCACCACCAAGAAACAAAGCAAAACAAAACAAAACAAAACAACCCACACCAATAAATAACACAAAAATCACCAAATCCTCCTAAAAAACACAACCAATCCCCCAAAACAAACAAACAAACAAACAAACAAACCTCTGCATTTTTAACTGTTCACTAAGCAACTTAGCCAGAAACATCAAATAAATCCGTTGTAGTGAATGCTTTACAGTGTTCATAGCTGTTTGTACCGTCACTTTATATGAGCTGGTATAAGAAGTCCTAAGTCTGATAGCTTTCCTTCACAAAGAAAATCTCAGGAGACCACTTTAAAGAACAAAACACAGATTTGCTTAAGCAAGTCCTAGATGGTTTCATGTTTCATGCCTCATTTCAGTTTCTCCCTTTGCATGCTACAAAACCAGGAACCAAATCCAACCTAAACATTTTGTTGCATGGTTACTTCTCACATTGCCTGAACCCACCAATTCCACTTAGTGGGGTCTGTTTCGATGCTTAATTGTTCTCACAGGGGAAAAAAAGTCTTATATAGAGATAGAATTATCCCTGAAGCAACCCATGCTTGCTGCCTCCTGTCATTTTGTACTCTTGTGAGGAGAGTATATCCATTTTCTCTGTCACTGCCTTGTGGGTGCTGTAGGTGCAGCTGTGTTCTAGCACTCGACTCTCTCCAGTTGTATCCCTACAGCTGGGGGGGACCAAAGCTGGACACAAGTTTCTCTGTGGTGCTCCAGGAAGTTCCAGGTGGAGGGGAATCATCACATCCCTTGATGTCCTGCCTGTGCCCCTGCTACTGAAGAAGGGATGGCCCTTGCTGCTGCCAGCCCAGGGTGGCTCTTGCGCATCTCACTGTCCCCAGGACTCCTGGGCTGCACAACCCTCACTGAGGCAGTCAGTGCCCACCTAGGTTGCTGCTGAAGATTATTCCACCCCCAGTAAATATATATCTCTACATTTATCTTTGTCAAGCCTTATGCAAGTCCCAAGTTTAAACTCCATGCTGTTTTTCTTAATATAAGACTAAATAAATTCATGCTAGAGATGTCCAAGACGGTCACCTGGTTCAGAGAAATAAAGGTTGACATTAGGGTAAAAGGACTCCCCTGTTCCTCAAATACCACAGAATTCTGTCTGTTCCCTGCTCTTCAGGGCAGGTCAGCCAAGTCACAGCAGGTTATGTTCAACACTTCCATGCCTCAGGCTGAGCACCTCTGAGGTGCAGCTTATTGAAATATAGCATGTGATAACATAAACCACTGCCCTTTGAAGACATCCAGCACACATGTATGGTAGAGCTCAAACTTTCATCCACAATGGGAAAATATACAGGATTTTTCTTGAGAACAAAAGAGCCTGGAGATTAACAAAAACAAGACTATTTTGATGTTTTTCCCCTTTAATATTGTAAGAATAGAACAGGAAATCTGCCCTCCACACAGTCCAAACATGAACCAGAACTACAGTTAAATCTTTTTTCAGTGCTTGCTTGCAGATCAACTTTCCACATGAGTGATGAAATAAAACTAAAGCATCACTGCAGGGAACAGCTGCACTTTTGTGCCCATTTCCTTCATGCCCCTCCCCCTCCCAATCAAGTTTGAGATTAATTTCCTCAATTAAGGAAGCTATTGTTCTTGACAGCATAAAAGTTTTTTTACCAATTTTCAGTTTTTCCATTTGAAAGGCATAAGAAAGTTGTTTTCATAGAGTGTAGGTAAGTGGAGGAATTAGTTGTGGCAGGACATCATGAATGCTGAAACTGCAGAAGAGAAGTGTATAGAACACACAGACACTAAGACTCTTGAAATATTTTTATTTCAGTGTTGGGAGACAAAGCTTTAAAAAATGTCCTTGTTCTTTTGTTCTACTCTAGCAATTCTCATCTGTCTACTTTCAGACATAAGGCTCTCAGCTGAATGATTGCTTCTCCTGGTTTATTGGTTGTCTCCCCTATGTTTTTATAGTTTCATTTTGCTGACCCAAAATTGAAACAGATAAACTGAAGCTTACAAAGGTGTACATATATACTTCCTGTAGTTGCATCCAGAAGGCTGAGGCCAGCTAGGGATTTCCTGCAGTAGTCAATTAGGGTCCAAACCTTATAAATGGAGGCTACATTTACACAAATTCTTTGTTTGTTCACTAAGTCTGACAAAGCATTCAAATACAGGTTGAATTCAAATGTGGTTGTCAGGTTTTTTTTTTGTAGATTAGGACTTGGAAACAACATCATTAGTTCTTTTAATATCATGCACTTTTGTTCAACTTACTTCAGAAATGGCTTGGTGTAAAAAAATGTCAATGCTATTACCACTAAGAGCATCCAGTCCCGTTAAACCTTGCAATTTATACAGAATGCCAGAACCATACAGCCCTAGGTCTTTAGCAAATTGCTAATTTCAGAATCAAGTCCTACAAAATTCGTGACAGTTAACTGATTATGTCAACTCCTTCAAGATGAATTCTTCAGTCTGAATTGAAATGAGACATTTGCATGAATTATCTAGGTACTTGTTCAGTGTAGGACAGAACCCCAGCATTTTTATCTCTCCTACTTGTAACAATTTGTTTTATGAATGCACCAATAGAGAAATTGAGGCAATATCCCAAGAGCTTCATATTTCATTTTCCTTTTATGATAGATGAAGCTCCATAAGGAGATTATTATTTTTCAATGTGATGTAAGATTAACAAAGGACTCTTCCATTCAAGAAAATTCAGTGATTTGAAATTGTGCCTAGTGCAGATGGTGATCACACTGACATAACTGCTTCAGAGTTATGCAATAAATTGCAGTCTTACGATGTAATGCTGGATCAAAATGAAATTGATATTCAGAGGTTGGATTTCACCAACAGTTATGGCTCCCAGAATAATCGTTAAAATTCAAGCATTATCTTAAATATTTTCCTGTTTTGAGACTTGTTTTGAACAAAGTAAAATCTCGAAAATGTAAAGCAGTCACAAATGTTTTTCATGGCAGGATATCAAATCTAGAGTAATCTTCCAGTGAACCTTGCAAAGTAGCTCAAATTCTAGAGAGCAAATTGACACAAGAAAGCATCTAGTTACTAAATTTAAAAAGCTGAATTTATCATATGATACTATAACATTAATTTATCATATTAACTATTTTGCAACTAAAAAGTCCAGGAGAGTATACAAAGCAGATGTGGACAGTTGTATGCTTTATTTTAGAATTTGTGTTATCCTGTTCTAGGTTTTAAAGCTAGAATCACTGTTGATTCTATCATCCAGTCAAAAGTCAAGAGGCTGCAGAATTTTCCATCAAGAGATAGGATCATAGAACTATTTATGTTGAAAAATGCCTTTGGGATCATCAAGTCAAACTGTAAACTTAAAACTGCCAGATCTACCACTAAACCATGTCTTTAAGCACCATGTCTTTTAAATACCCACAGGGATGGTGACTCCACTTCTTCCCTGGGTAGCCTGTTTCAGCCCTATGTATGAAGAAAGTGTTTCGAATATCCAGTATAAACCTCACCTGGCATTACTTGTGGCCATTTGCTTTTGAAAGAGACTGACCCCAACCTCACCACAATTTCCTTCCTGGTATCTGTAGAAAGCAGTATGGTCTCTCCTGAGCCTCCTTTTCTGCAGGATAAACACCCCCAGCCCCCTCAGCTGCTCCTCACAGCTCTGGTGCTCCAGACCCTGCCCCAGCTCCATTCCCTTCTCTGCACTCACTCCAGCCCCTCAGTGTCTCTCTTGCACTCAGGCCCAGAGCTGGACACAGCACTCGAGGTGTGGCCTCAGCAGTGCCCAGGACAGGGGGACAATCCCTGCCCTGCTCCTGCTGCCCACACTATTGCTGATCCAGCCAGGATGCCATTGGCCTTCTTGGCCCCTGGGCACACCCTGGCTCATGTTCAGCTGCTGCCACCAGCACCCCCAGGTCCTTTCCAGCCTCTCTGTCCCAGCCTGTGGCACTGCCTGGGGTTGTTGTGAGCCAAGGGCAGGACCCAGCACTGGCCCTGTTGAACCTCACACCATTGGCCTCAGCCATGATCCAGCCTGTGCAGATCCCTCTGCAGAGCCTTCCTGCCCAACAGCAGATCAATAGTGCTGCCCAACTTAGTGTCTTCTGCAAACTGACTGAGGGTGCCCTTGATCCAGATGATCAATAAAAATATTAAACATGACTGGCCCCAATCCTGAGCCATGAATAGGAGCCCCACTCATGACTGGCCCCACTCAGGACTGTAACTCAGCCAGTTAGTGCAGGTTGTAATTCCATTCCCTACTACTCCCTGTGCCCAGCAATCCAGGCAGTTTTTACCACGTAAAGATCACACCTGTCCAAGCAATAAGCAGCCAGTTTTGTCTCAGTGGATCCTGTGGGAGATGGTGCCAAAGGCTTTACTGAGGCCGGGCAGATGCACCCACGGCCTCTCCCTCACCCCTGAGCGGGCCACCCTGCCATGATGGAAGGTCAGGCTGGTCAGGCAGGACCTGCCCTGCACAGCCCAACTGGCTGCATCCATACCCTGGTTGTCTTGCACATACCACATGACAGCAATCCAAGTGATCTGCTGCACACATTCTCATCCACTCAGCTTCTCCAGTAACACTATAGAAATGGGATAACAGTGGAACAATTTCTTCTGCTATAATTCCCCTTTATTTTTCCCTCACCCCAGCTCATTATATTTCCCCAGAAATCACATTTCTTCCTGCAAATAAGTAAGTACTGTTTAATCAGTACAAACCAGCTATTTTAAAAATTACGGTTGTTCAGCTATAAAAGGTTCTACTTAATTCATATAAATTATATATGCAAATTTAAGCCTAAATGAAAACCATGTTCCTTTGCTACATATATATTCTCTTTCTAAATTGGATAATCGGTGCCAGATATATAAGATAATAATAAAGTTTTATAGGTAATATACTTATTTAATATTTCATTCTAATCCTCATTACATAAGGGTTAAGATAATTACAGGAATCCTTATTATCTCTTCTTTTTCCATCCTTATTTTCTTATTTGCTTTCCTAGTGCACAACTATGTTTTAGGCAAGTAATTTCATGGACTTATGCACAGATCCTTTTTCCTGAAAGGTACAGTTAATTTAGACCATCCCCCCAAGGTATGTTTGTAGTTACAATTATCCCTTTTATTGTGCATTTGCTTGCACTGACAAAAGACAATCTCTTCTGTCATTCTCCCTCCCAGGCACTTAACTTTGTTATGCTTCTCCAGTTCTTCACAGCCTTCTCTCTCCAATATTCACAAGTGATTTCATATCATCTAACCAAATGAGCTAAATGTTATCAAAACATTCTGAGGAAGGGGAGAGAAAAAAGATTTTTTCTGATTTTTTTTTCCCCAATTGGTTAGTATGAAGAAGTATGTACTTAATTCCTATCACATTTTTGCATTGTAATAGAATACTGCAGATAGCTTAAAAGGTATTTACAGTCCTATCTTATATTGTATATTTTTTTCTAGTTGAGACATTAAACCTTCCTATTCATTTGAGGTTTAACAATAATGAAGTTTTCTTGAAGGCACCTTGGCTTTTTTCCACTGCCATCACCATCATCCTCTAGTTCTGAGCACCACGGGGTGTCAGGGATGAGCCAGCTGCACTCCTCTATATACAGTAAAAGTATAAAGTAAAAAGATAATCAACTGTTTGTTTACTGTGATAGTTATCCATTCATAAATGGAGCCTGTCACTTCAGAAACATAGGGCAGAGTCACACAAACAGTGAGCACCAACAAGAGAGATAACAGGCTGCACAAGGCTGGTGAAGGGAGCTTTGTTAGCAGTGACAGCTACAAGAGCAGCCCCATGTCATTACTGCTCTTTAAGAATTTGGTCTTTACAGCACAAAATTCAGGGACTGGTGTTATAATTCTACAGTGAGTAACTTGTCACATACACATTAACTTCTCAGAAGTAATTACTGATTTTGTTAAGCTGTGGGTATGCCTACCCACAAAATAAGGGTGATGGTTTGCTCAGATTGTCGTGAACTTGGATCAGTTTATTTTGAAAAAAAACAAACCAAACCAAATATACAACGAAACCCAACATCTTAAATAAATTCAAACAGATGAGATAAATTAATAGAAAGGTCTCAGAAATGCAAGAAAATTCCTATATCAAGAAAAATGCTTAGACATGTAATCACACTCACCTTTGCTCTAGAACAAAAGAAATAACAGACACTCATCCCATGATCATATTAGAAAACAGGGGAATTACAACAAAAATTCATAGTTGTCCAAAACGGTCACAAGCCTTAAGGTACAAAAGACATTAGAAGCCTGCTGAATTTTTTTAGATTACTTTAACTTTTGTTGATATGGTGCCCCAATGAACATCTATTTAATCTTTATTCTTCATCTAAAGTACTTTTGAGGATAATTGTATGGAAGAAATATAATAAAAAGTGACTTCATATAAAAATCTTTATTTCTGCTGCATTTAGTACCAATACATGGTTATGCTGTCTTAGAAAACCCTGAGATTTATGTCTTAACCTTTCTTTTAAGTTTTGAACATTTTATGATGCCTCATATTTTTCAGTTTTTAACAAGCAGCAGACAGTGGGCAGAACTTTCAGATTTCATTTCAGGTATCATTCTGCAGGTGAATCAGACTAAGTTTTTGGGCAACCTATCTTCTTGAATAGCTAAACATTCATAGCTTATTTTGCCATTAGGAATGTCTTCTTGTTGCTAAGACCTGGGGCAGTTCATGTTCTGGGCACTGGTGAGGCCACACCTTGAGTGCTGTGCTTGTGCTTGGAACACAGACCCTGTGAGGAATAACTGAGAGAGCTGGGGGTGTTTAGCCTGGAGAAAAGGACACTCAGGGGTGACCTTATCACTCTCCACAACTCCCTGAAAGATGGCTTTGGTCAGGTGGGGTTGGTCTCTTCTCCCAGACAGCAACTGACAGAAGCAGAGGACACCTGCTGCATCAGGGAAAGTTTAGGTTAGACACAGGAAAAAATTCTTCACTGAAAGAGTGATTTGGTACAGGAATCATCTGCCCAGGGAGATGATGGAGTCACTGTCCTTGGAAGTGTTTAAAAAAGATTGGATGAGGCACTCAGCACCATGGTTTAGTTGATAACAAGATGTTAGGTCATAGGTTGGACTTAGTGGTCTCAAAGGTCATTTCCAACCTAATTCATTCTGTGAATCTGTGATTCTGTGATGTGGTTTTTGTTGGTTGTTTTTCTCCAACCTACTACGTTCACAAATATTTGGTTCTTTTCTTGATGCAAAAGAAGATGGACTATATCCAGTATTAAAGATCTTTTCAGTCAAAAAGATGTTATGCAACAACTTCATAATTACATTGGATTCTGGTACAGGGCAAATAAAACAAGTTTAGCAACATTGTACACTACATTGGCTTAAGTGGTAATACCATAAATATGGGTTGAATTAATCAGTCATGGAAAAGGATGGTTACTACAGATTCTGGAAAAGATCAAAGCATTTTTAGCCCATGAATCATTGCTTACTTAAAAGTTTATTTGCAATGACTATGAAGATCTGGAAGGATCTTCAGTATAAATTTTCTAACTTTTACAGTAACTAATTTACACAATTATATATATTTCTAAAAAAGATTAATCCGTTCATCACAATGATTTCCAAGGCATTGTATTTCTGGGACAGCTTTCTGCAGTAGAAGAGAGAAGACATATGACTTAAATTTTTGGCAGCTAAAGTCAAAAGAGAAATGATTCACTATCATTCACCTGTGCAGGAAAGCACAGAGAGAGTGGAAGTGCACTATAAACCGGTTCCTGCCCTAAATGCTGTGTATAGGCAATTAAATGTAAAAAATAGGTTTTGAAGTTTTCAGTCTTTTTACCATGAAGCATGGTGTTTTATCACAAAGAGCTGCTGCTGGAAAGGATGAGGGAGAGAAGAGCCAACTTGAAAAGATGCCCTCTTATTTACTGCTCGTCAACTGAGTGGATCTCATCAGTGAAGTGAGATTGGTGTCTGTCTTGGCTTCAGTTACCACAAAGTGATCAAGCTAAAAATCTCTGTTGACAGGAAAAAATGTGACAACAAAACCTCAACTCTGGACATGAGGAGAACTGACTTCTCAGTTCAGGCTGTTCAAGAATTTAAAGTAAAGTCACTGGGAAAATGTTTTTGTAGGTGCTGGGATCCATCAGTGCTGGCCAGTTTTTTAAAATCACCTCCTAAGGGTACAGGAACAGGCAATTCCCAGATGCTGGAAGTCAAGCAGGGGAGGCAGAAGGCCAGAACAGGACTCTTCTCTTGGAGAAAAGGCAAAAAAGGAAGATGTATGTCAAGTGGAAACAAGGTTGTATGACATGAGAAAAACACAGAGATGCTGCTTTTCACTGTATGGAGAAAATCTGTGTAACCAAAGTTAAACTGGAGCTGAAGCTGGTGAGAAATATGGGGAAGAATAAAAAAAAAGTTTAAAAAATATATTAATGGCAATAGGTAATGTAAAAATAACATCAACCCATTAGAGTACAAGGATGGTCACTTCATAAACAGGGACATGGAAAGGCAGAGGTGTTTGCCTTTGTCTTCAGCACAGATGATGGAACAGGGGAATCTCAATGCCCTGAGCTGGATGACCACGACTGTGCAAAAGCAATCAATTCCCATCAACCCTGAAACTGAGCAGTATTAGCTGCTGCACTGGATCCCTAGAAAACCTGATAGGATTCATCTGGGAATCCTCAAAGAACTGGCAGGTGTCATTGCAAAACCTCTCTCAATGATTTTTCAGTAGTCTTGGAAATCCTGAGAGGTTGCAGCTCTGAAAGGTGGTGAGTATTGTCCAGATTTTCAAGAGGGACAAGAAAGAGGATTGAGGAAATACAGGCCTGTCAGTCTCATTTCAGTATCTGTTAAATGTGAAGAAGATTTTTGTGGGGGAGATTGAAAAATATCTGCAACAAGACAATGCAATCCTTGGTCACTACCAGCACAGCTTCATGAAAGTCCTGTTATCAAAATTGATTTCCTTTTAAGACAAAGTAACCCACACAGTTGATCAAGGGGATCCAGCTGATGCAATCTTTGGGATTTCAATAAAACTTTGGATGTTGTCTCTCAATGTATCCTTGTGGAGAGAATGTCCAGCCAACAGCTGGATAAGCACATCCTGTGGTTAATGAGCAGCTGGCTCACTGGGTTACAGTGACTGGGGTGACATCAAACTGGTGACCTGGGGCTCCACAGGGCTCCATCTTAGGCTCTGTGGCCTTCAACTTCTTTATAAATTACTTGGATGTAGGCCTCTAAGGGACACTGAGCAGGTCCACTGACAATACAAATGAGGAAGGAGCTGTTGACTCCCTCAGAGGGTAGGGAGGTCCTGCAGAGAGACCTCAGCAGTTTAGAGGAGTGAGCAGTCAGCAACTGGATGAACTTTGACAAGGGCTGGTGCCAGATTCTGCACCTGGATGGGGCAGCCCTGGATGTACAGACAGACTGGGGAATGAGAGGCTGGAGAGCTGTGCCATGGAAAGGGCCCTGGGTTCTGGTCCAGGGCAAGTTGAACATGAGCCAGCAGTGCCTGGCAGCCAGGAGGGCCAAGAGTGTCCTGGGGGCATCAGGGACAGCATCACCAGCCAGGCAAGGGAGGGGATTGTCCTGCTCTGCTCTGAGCTGGGGCAGCCTCACCTCATTTCCAGATATTCCAAATTTGAAATGTGCTCTGAATACCATGACTCCAATTATGATTGATGGTGACTAGAGTGGGGAAAACAGAAAATAGGAAAAAACCTTTAAACTTTTTGAATGGGACTATTCAAGTAATTAGATTTTTAAATGAAATGAAAGAAGACTAGTACTTCCTGTAGACAGTATGTTCTGTGAACTGAAGTTTTGCTGGCCAGACAACATTAGAGGGTGTGATATTTCAGGAATACAAAAGGTAGTTAATCAATGATTATATGAAGACTAACATCAAGTAACATAACATTAATTGCTGGAGAAGAAAAACCTACAAAGTCCAATCAGCATAAGAAATAAGGAGTGATATAGAAATTCTAAAGTTTCACACAGACTACCAAACCCTAACTCTTTTAGTCATTTATGTGACTTCTTCAGGATCTTATTTTTCCCTCAGGAAAAGCTGCATGACAACTCTAAACATACACAACTGTGTATATTACAGCTGCATAAAATGTAAACAAGGCCGAACTAATTTTGTGTAAGTAACAGAATATTAATATTTTCCTGGCATAATTTCTGGTTTTATGCATGTAAAGTCCTGGAAGTTAAAGCTTATAAAAAATAATCCTAATCTATTTAAAATTTCATCTAAAAGAGGACTTCACAATGCAGAGCTTCTCAGAGGATTACGTATGCTTGTCAGAGGGCATCCTGAACTGTGCTGGAAGGAATCTAGGACAAACTGATTGCACTGCTAAGGCACTGCCTTATGGTTGAACTTAGAACAGCTGGGACCTTTCCTTCATGCTACTGCAAGCTGCACCTAAGGGGTCATTTTGAAGCATGCTACATATATTTTATATTTCTATATTAAGATAGCAATTTAAATTTATTTTATTTAGGAAGAAAGGCTGACATTTGATCCAGAAGACTATTAATCAAATCAGATGGTGTCTTAGCACGCTATTCAAGTGGGATGCTTATATGCTCTCTTTCAATTTGAACTACAGAATAGATTAAAACAAATTAATTACATCCTCAGAAAGTATTTTCTTTTTGCTAGTAGAAGATTTGAGCATCAATATAAATAGCTCATAAAGAAGCTTAGAGTTAATTCAATCATATAAAAAGAACTGCCTCATAAACTCAATCTATTTTCTAACTGAAACAATATCCACTTACAGCCTAATTTCAGAGACACCAATTAACCTAGTGCACCTCAGAAAACCTTGTGCTTATTTTCTCTTTCCTTCAGGAATGTCATCTTTTCCAGGACTAATCTTTGTATTTCCTCTGGAGAGTGATTTGATACCACATATGTGACACTGCAAAACTGCTGAGGTGCAAGCAGCACAAATATACTGGAGGAAATGAAGCAGGATTTAAGAAAAAATAATTTTTATAGTTCTCACAATCAAAATGTCTAGCAGTTACAGGATGACTTAAGTTGCAGAGACAATATGTAACCTATGCTTGCATTTCTTGTGACATGGTCTCCATAAAACTTTTCAGAGCTAAAATACTTAAAAAATCAGTAAAGATGGCATAACAGAGACTTCATCACAAACTTAATTTTCTTTAGAAAGTAAAAAGACACCCAACAACTACAGAAAAAAAGGATTTTTAACATTTTTAAAATTTTAAATTAAAGGTTTGAAAACTAGTATTTTACACTGGTCACATGTATTAATATGATATACAATAATATATAAAATACGAGATATATATTAATTGTACAATGTATCATATATATTAGTTATAAAATATTAGATAATAATATGTAATGCAATATACCTTGCATACTTATGTTATTTTTTTTAACTGAAGAAGTGTATTGGAATAAGTATATTATACAAATACAAACAACAAAACATTTTCTCTTTTAATTTCTTAGTAAAAATAAATTTGCCAAAGTGAAAAGACCACAATCACAAATTTACCTATGTCATTTACCCAGCATTAGTCAGACCTCCATTGTAATTTTTAAGTGTAGATCAAATTTACAGAACAGGACAAAAGTAGGAAGAGTGACCAGGGACCAATGCCCATCCAGTATCAAAGATTATTCCCTTCTTTAGATGAGTTATCCTGGGCTATTCAAAGCTTACATAAGCCTCTTTTAGAATGCTTTTATGCATCTAAATACAGGAAGTAATCAGTTCATGGTCACAGGAGGACAAAAAGTAATAATAGATTTTAGTTAAAAATATACAGGCTAGATATTATAAATGCTTCTTTCAAGACAGATGTCAGGCACAGACTGCCTGTGGATGTTGTGGAATATCCATAATTTCTTAAACATCACAGATGCTTCACAGATATTGAGGGAGAATTATTTAGTACTGGTGTTGGGAATGGGAGTATTAGATAAGTTTGTAGGATCCCTATTAGTCAATGATTGAAAATTAGTTTTATTTTATATTCTGATAGCATATTATGTTTAAGGTCCAGAATAAATTTTATGGTCTTAGAAGTAAATTTTTGATACCACTCTGTTTAACATATTTGTCCTCTGTTAATGTCTGATTATACAATTAGCTGAATAAATAATGATATAAACAACAATTAATACAAAATAATGCAGTCTAATGAGTTATACTAGTCAGATATGAATAAATGCACTTTAAAAATGTATGGGCCATTTTGAAAGAAACTCTGCTTTGAACTGGATTATGAAAGATGCAATATCACCAAAGCCCTCAACCAATGGCACCAATCCCAGACCTCACTATACTATTTAGCAACACATATTTAGAAGAAGTAGAGAGCCACATTTTCTGTTTGCCTCTTGGTGCACAGGGTAAGTTTACAATGCAAAGTTAACTTGTCAAAGACATTCTGAAGAAATTTGAAAGGTCACATAAAACCTGTTAGAAAAAAAAAAATCTGTCTTTAAAGTTAGATTAATTTTATCATTCAGTGTCAATTGAAAAATCTTCTGGGAAGGCTGCTTTCTATAATTGATGAAGTTCTTAATGTGACAGATGTTGAGAATCATGATTGATTGTGTGCCATTTAATGTATTGCAATATATTGGTGTCAATGATTGAATAAATCATATTGCTAATCCAAGACACAATATGCAAATTTCCTTTACAGGGACACCACTGCTAACAACTATTGAGAAGACTCTGTCCAGTGTCAAGCACTTTGGATTTACGGTAGGTAATGAGAAAAATGTTATGTGTTCCCTTTCCAGTGACAAAAAAAGCCACTTCACTGTTGCAGAAAGCCTTTCCCTTGGATTCTTCTGGAAAACTGGATTTTGATTAAAATTCCATATTTCTTTCCTACATTCATTTTTACTTGAAAGCTTGTAATGCAGTAACTTGCTGTAACTTCTTTAATTTTGTGGAAACATTGATATAATTATTTTAATCCCTTCCAACACTCCCGGTACCGAACAGCAGTTTATCCAGCTTTGTAAGTTTTCTTTTTGTGTTTTAAACTAGGTCATGCAAGAAACACAGAGAACATGAAACACCAAATCAAGGCCTTATAATAAAGGACACACTCATTAAAAGAGCTGTGTGACTGCTGTTTATTCTCCAGACTTCAGTGAAGCCACAACTATTAACAGGCAGACCCAAAGACCTTATTCCAGGGCAAATCTGCCTCTGGAACAAGAGGGAAAACTCTGGCTGCAGTACTGAGTGACACTACAGGAAGTCTGTTGCCTTCTGTAAGCACAGAGTCAGGTCTTGAGAGAGTAGTGTGGGTTAGGCTCCTACTCTGGAACATTTACTCTCACCACCTTCTTTCATAAGGAGTGGAAAGGGGTCTTGTGTAACAACTGAAGCTGTTGGTGCCAGCTGAACCCTTAAAAAAGTGTGACCACACAGCTGCTCTAAGTCATTGAGTTGTCTTGCTTCTGATGTTTTGTGACGATTTATATCTGCTAAGACTCTCCAAAATGATCTGAATCGCAGAGTTGCATAGCTGTAAAGAGAAGATTGAGTAGGCAGCGATGATTATGCTTATGGTTATTGTTTTGTCACATGAAACTGCAAAAGCAACTCATGAATGAGTCATGGTGAATTATGTTTAAATTATAGACTGTGACTCACTGATTTTCCCATTGTTTTATCCTTCCAGCGTTCTTCCATAAGAATCTAAGAGATAAGAAAGAGCCTGTTCTGTCAGGCCTGGAAAATAAGAAAAGCCCTATTCATCTACACCCAACACATCAGAAAGGCTAAGAATATGGAGCAGATCACCCTAACCAATGGAAGAAATTATCAAATATTTTTTCGCATCTTTGACACTACTTGGAGGAGCTGCATGTTGGAAAATTTACACAAAACCCTCTTGAGTGAGCGACAGAGCAATCCTATATATGGCATCCCAACATCAGAAGCTGTATTTTTCTGGGCTGGTCTTGACTGCTTTCATCACTAGAATAAGCCAAGCTAAATCAATCATCTCTCTGAAGGAAGAAACAAGAATTTTGTTTAAATAAAATAAACTTTTTCTAGCCACAATATTTAACCCTTTATAAATTTCTGGCCTGTTTTTCTCTGTCCAATGTAAATGATCTTCATCATTACTATTTTCATACAATTCATGCCAGTAGTACCTGGTGCACAAGGTACTACATGCTAGCTTGTAGCACTGGGAATGTGTAGAAAGGGGGTCTGCTCTAGTAAACCCCAGTTTGAGCTAATATAGGTTTGGGCAGAGACTTCTCCCATTGCCTCCAGCTGTCTGGTGATAAATGTAGCTCATATGACAGCATGTGTTTCTATGTGACACATTGCTACTGAAAGATCAATTTTATGGGATGAAAAAGAAATGCATTAAAATTATCTATATACCTATTCATGTTTAGATAGTATTTTTATCAGTGTATAGGTAAATAGAAAATGCATAGATATATTGATACATGAATACAGAGGTATCCACATATAAAGGAGATTATCAGTAGATATGTAGTAGAAATATACACAAATGAATATATAGTATATTTATTTTTCTATATAGAGATCTGTAATTGTATCTAGACATATCAATTTAAATATACATGTGTATATATAGATTACATATATACATACATACATATATATATATGTAGACATGAATCTATGTAAAATATTTAAATATCAGATCCAAACATATGTAGAGAATATATATCTATATCTATAAAAACTAGATATATGGGTATATAGGTATACTGTAATTTTAGAAAAATATACCAGAGTTACATCAGAAAAAAAGTTTCAATATGAACTGTGAAAAGTCAAAACACCTATATTCAATAAATAAAAACACATCCTATTTTAGATTTTAATAAAATGTTTCATTTCAATGGAAATATTTTTTCTAATGATTAACAAAATCTTAAGATTTTTAATTAAAAAATACAGCATGGTCCAAATTACTAGACAATATATTGTATTTCTCTTCAATATTTGGCTCCACTGAGCATTCTGAAATCAACAGAATCATCTTGGGTTTGTGCTAGCATTTCTCATGTACATTCATCTAGTGATAGTTATTATACATTGCTGAATAAAAAATCTAAGATACTTGGTAAGCCAGAGGAACGTTTCAACAGTAGATTTCAGATACAGACCAATGCAACCACCACAAAAAAGCTTGAGGGCTACAACACTTTAATTCAGTACTAGACAACTGGTAGAAATTCTGTGTTATTAGAATCTGTTATCAGCCTGGAATCTCAGCCTATGGCTCAATGTGAACTTACAGAGTTACTAAATCCTTTGTTTTAACTGACGTTTGTAATTTTATTACTTCCTTTCCTCATCTTCAGTTCTCACTGTTTAAAAGGCTAAAGGCTAGCTGTAGGCCACTATGGTATGAGGAATTTACTGATTGAAGTCCATGATCTGTAGCAAAAACAGCTCTGTCAAAAAAAAATCAACAGCGGGAGAATTTCATGAAGATGACCCAGTGCTCAGGAAACCAGGGGGTGACTAAGAAGCTGTTTGACATGAAACATCAGTCTCTGTTTTCAGCTGTGTTTGCTGAGCCCAAAACCCCCACATGGCCTCATGGTCTGAAAGGGGTGACGAGGATTCAGGAACCAGGATGAAGGAACAGCTCGCACACACAAGGAGCCGTGGTCGGTCTCCTGGGAGGTTAAGAGGTTTGGCTTACAGGGACTACCCTGCCTGCACGGGGCTGAAATCTAAGTTTTGCAAGATGACAAGTAACCTTCCTACATTTTATACTCCTGCAGGCTAACCTTCCTTTTCAAACTTTTCCAAGATTAAATCAGTAAGCAAGTAGTAAGAAACGTCTCTGTACTTTTCAGAGCTGGGGTGTTCCTCCTATCCCTTTGCCTCCAAAGCCTGGCTGTTTTCTCCCTGCAGTCTCCCACCTCTGCTCTGCAGTTACCTGCCAAGCCCCCCTACTCCACGAGTAAGCTCACTGCTCTCCAGACAGGAACAATGTCTCCTACACACATTTTCTGGGGAAGACTTCGATTTATACCCTGTGACTCAACATCCATAAGCAACACTTAAGCAATAAAAATAAAGTACTGTTCTTCTGAAAGAGCAGAAAGGAAAAAAACCCAACCAAATGGGCTTTACAATATTCAGTTGCCTGACTGCATCTACACAATCCAGGAAGAAGACTAAATAGTGAATGGGCAGAGGGATGAAGGTTTTGGGCAAATATGCAATGCTTTTATCAAAACCTAAATTAATATGGATCTAAGTCCTTAAATAGCTTTCATTTCAGGCAACTGAGTCAAATTACCAAGTCACTCAAGACTTGAGGGCTTTCTGAAAGGCTTGTTGCAATTCAGAAGTTCAGAGGTATAAGGTAGCATTTCACTACCCTACAAGCTGATGTCCTGTCAGAGATGATCTGCCAGCACTACCTGCTCATTTGAAAATAGCATTAAAAAAATAAAAGAGATAAAGCAAATCCTCTTGAGATAACAAATAAAAGGCATACCAAGAGTTTAGCACCATATAAGGCTTATAAGCAGAGGAAATAGTTCAGTGATATTTTCAGGAGCACACTCAGTCTATGTAAAATCACTGTTGTGAACTAGGACCTCAGACTGAACAAAAATAGAACACACTTTTTCCAAAAGAATGCTGAAACTTAAGTTATTTATATATATATCCAATCATCCTGGATCAATTCCCATTTTTTCAGAGATTGTGCAGCTATCTTCAGCAGCTAACGTCCAGAATTATTTGACTTGCTTTAATGTATTCAATAATCCTGCTCTTGAATTCTCCACTCTAAGCCTAAGTATTCTATAGAAATCTATGAATACATAACTAAAAATAGAAAGTATTTCAGGTTACTCCTCAGAAAGAGATATAATTTGCCCTGGACATTCCAAGACCTGTACTGTATTTAATATACCAAATTTCTCTGAAATATGGCAGTTAAATTACTTTTTCTGTATGTTAAAATATGTCATCCCTAATCAGAACAAAATAAATAAGGGCATAGAAAACAAAAGAAATATAGGAGAGAAGTATTTTAGCTTCACAACTTCATAAAAGAAACCTTCAGATAATGAAATGTCTGAAATGGAGCATTATGTTTTATTATAGATACATTCAAGAAAGTAATTGTACAAAGAAGAAACAAAAAAGAAAAATTTATTTCTTGTTCTGTATATGCATATTGAGGGTAAGCAAGATAAGAGAATAAGACCTCCTCAGAAAAGGAAAAAATGTCTCAAGATGCATGATGTGATTATGAACAAACAGATGGCATTTTAAATGTCAGTTAGTTAGGTATCCTAATTATCTGTATGGTTTATACTTGAATTTTGTGAGTAAAGTCACATCATTATGCCCATGCTTCAAATTCCATATATTAAGCCAGCCTTTCCAAGATCAAATTATTTCCACATAAAACATTTTTCTCCCAGAAGCATGTATGAAGTTTGAATAGGACACAGTTTATGAGCTTTAGTCTGCCAATCAAAGAAGATTTCAGATATTATCATGCACCATCTTGATACTCAGTCACTTAAAAAAAATAAAAAACCCCAAAAACAAACCCACAAATGAAACAGCCTCACTGAATAAGAAAAAAAATTAAAACAAAAATAAATATTTTTCATAGCTATTAAGGTGCAATACTTCTAACTCTCATCAAATGAAAGATGAAGCATAAGTGGAAATCTTCAGAGAATGGCTTCAGGACTACAGAATGTGTTCCATACCAAGAGAGAACAGGGTTTTTCATTTTACAAGAGGTTATCAAGAAGGAAGATGATAAAATTCCATAAAATCATGAAGAATAATGAAGAACTAGAAAGCACAAAAGTGATTAGGTAGTGTTGGAGTCAGTGAATTGGGGGTCTCTGAGTTCTTCAGAGAGAAATCAGAGTGCAGGAATTGGATTAAAGTCTGTGCATGGATTGAAGTATATTAAGTCACTCACACGTAAGGTAGAGGTGTAAGTTTAAGTTTTAGGATAAGTAAGTGAGTCAGTAAGTTAGTTTTAATGTGAGCTTTAATGCTTTTAGTAAGTGAAATGTTCAAATGCTAAAGTAGAAGTGTGAGTTCTAATGAAAGTTAAAAAACATGCTAATGTTGTCAGTGGAGGCTCCAGGACCATAGTTTTAGACAGTGCTTAGACATAATAGGGCTATAGTAAGAATATTGCTCACATTTTTCAGATAGAACAAGATAGGTTGTATGCATAGCCATATGTAACCTGATGTGTTAAGGAACTAGAATTCTAATAGGTTAAGGAATGGTGGTCTGAGTTTTTGTCTCTAGCATGTTGAGAAGATCCTATATAAGAGTTTGTACTGGGGAGAGCTGGGGCTTTTACCAATGCTTTTTTTGTTTTTCCTACTTTTCTTGCCATTGCTTTTCTTTTTGCTTTTGCTCACCATCATCAGTCAGCACCCAAGAGGAAGATAGGAGCTGCCACGGCAACATCAGCTTCCCAGGACCTTCAATAAGAGCAGCTTCTACTTCTGTTTGGGACTTTATACCAAAACTTAGCATGAACTTTGATGCCTGTGACTTTGCCTTTTGAGACTGATGTGCAATAAATAACATTTTAGCAACTATTAGCTGCTCTTTTAAGAAGATAACCTGATGAAGTTGGTGCCAAGATCACCAGAGGTCATAACCTCACAGGGTGGGAGATCAAGACACCCTGAGAAATTCCCTTTCACACACAGATTTTTATGTAATAAAATCAGTGTGGTTAGTACAACAGACCTAATCCTAGTTCATTGTATTTGCTTGGAAATGTTCAAATTTGTATCTGGATTATCTACACAGCTGTTTCAATTTCACTCAAGACAACAACTTGGCTTTTTGCTGAACTGGATAATAACACAAATAACAGCATTGTAGGAAACCATGTCAAAACGCCCATTTCATCCTTTGGGGCTTGTTACTCAGAATTGAGATATATGTATAACAGTTTTTGGAAATATTTTTTAATAGAATTTTTGCCAGCAGAAAAAAAATTCTATGAATCTAAATATCTTGAAATTCTCCTCTGTGAAACTGTTAAATTTACATGAGAGGGTTTGCAACTATTCTAAGACAACAATTTGACATTAGGAGGCAGGAGATTTAAGGATTAATGAGATGACAATTTCTTGATTTTTTCCTTATATTTGAATAGGTTTTTTTAAATATATCTGGAAAACACTATTTCATTTTGTCACATTCAACACCCCTCAAATACAACAAAAGCACAGACAATAGATAAAATTAAATCATAGCTCAAGCTATGTAACTCCTAGGAAGCATTTTCTCTGATCCTACTGACAAATGAAATGTTACCATTAGATCAATATAAAGCATCTCTATGTGAGATAGGACAAGCTAAAAATTGAGATTACCAGAATTCAGAATAAAAATTACTACCATATTTCTCAAATAATTTAAAAGGTGAGAATAATGCTTCTGTAACATCTACATAGAGCAACCCCTACTTCAAAACAAGAACTTAAAAGCTGATCAGCTGGTTTGCAAATGCTCCACACATCCAATTATGGACATTCTTCTAACCATGTAAAGATTCTCGTAACTGGAGCACTATATGACAGGTAGTCTGAATTGATTATGGACTGCATGTCAAGAGTATTTTGAATGTTTGCAGTCTGAGCATTATATAAGTATAGAGACAAACATAGCATTTAATGTTCATAGGCTTAGAGGAGACTACCTTAGTCTATTATCAATTTCATGCAGTTCCTTGGCACCAAAATATTTATTTTAAGTAGCCTCAAAGTATAATATATGAGCAAACAGAAGTATCATGGTTGCAATGAACTTTTGTCTTGAGTTCTTGGTTACCACTTAGTTTTGTCAAAATTACAATTAAGTTGACTATTTTACAGCAAAATACTGTTTTCTGTATATATACAAAACCCTTGCAGTGTTATTAGCTTTTATGATAAGTGTTTTCATTGAGCATATGAAGTAAATGAGAAGTGGAAGGTATTAAGAAACATTAAATGCTGATGGCAGTGTAAAGAGTCTAAAGAGATTTTCTCATCAAGTATTTTTCTCAGGTTTTATCTGTTTCTCTCTTGCAGTGCAGAGGCTGAAAGAGGACTGAACACACTGTTTAGGGAATTAACAGACAAAAACTGAGTTTCAGACATCTTCCATATTTCAAACATCTACTCATAAAGGCAAAAAAGCTTCAGTGGAGTTTCACCACATTCAGCAAATGCAAACATGAAGCATGCATTACTAAGATTTATTCTGACAAGTGATAGAATATGGCCTCAAATCAACTTTATAGGACAATTCCAGGAAACTGCAGTGGTCTTCTCTGAATCCACTGCAAAATCAAGTGTGACAGGAAACAATTGAGAAGGAAGCTTAAAAAGCAATTACATGATCTGATTTGACTCTGAAAAATGCAGAGAAGGTCAATTCAGATAATTCTGCTACTGTTGTGTCTACAAATATTTTCTGCTACCACAGCAATCAATACAAGAGTGAGCAAAACCAAGAAGGTGAACCTTAGGAAAAAATATGAGGTTGAAAAAATGGTTTCACACAGTTACTCATCTACATCTGAGTTTTCCAGATTTAAAATGTGATTTGTATGGACTGTGCAGTCTGTCTATGCAGCAGCATTGGCTGCTATCTCTAGCCAATATCATATATATCAAAACACATGTAAATTAATGTTACTATGCTGACAAATGTGAAATTCAGACCTCATTTTTGATGCAGTCTCTAGGTGCAAATAATAATTATATTATAGAAGCAGCATTTAAAAGTATTTCTTCCTTCCATAAAGTCTGTGTGTGTACTGAGATTTATTAGACTTATGGGGAAAAAAGTCTGTAAAAGGTGTTTTGAGAAAAAGTAATTGCTTGTCCTGAGTGAAAATAATTTCACTGAGAACTGGTAGAATGTGTTTCAAGTCAGGGATTTAAAGTTTGCTGGTCTGAAGCCTTAGGAAACATTTTTGAAGGTATATGAAGCAGAAAATATCAAAATTATGAAAAACAGAAGGTGAACATTAATTTGAAGATGAGTTAAGAATTTAAAAATTCAAACACCTGCTTTACAGAGGTTGTGGCTAGCAAGTCTCTAGAAAACTAAGGTCAATACTTCTAGTCAAAAATAAAGTATCAGTAGTGCATTGTTATGGCCCCAGGAATCATTATACTATTGATTGGTCAATCATTACATGTAAGTTTCAGGTTACAGTGAGCCTGAGCCTATTATTTTTACAGGAGTGTTAAATCATTTATCTCTTCTTATAATCTAGCTTTCAGCATAACATAACTAGAGACTGTGCAATAAGCAAAGTTCTCCAAATGGCCAGAGACTGATCAATTCCAGACCTGCTTACATCCAAAGCCCCATGGATCTTAGGATGTTTTGTGCTTACTCATTTGTGATATATAACTTAAATAGCTAAGAACCAACACACATTGAAAATCATTGGTACTCAAGGAATGCAGACAAGTCAGAACCTCTAAAATTTACTTAAGTTAAATACTGTGGGATAAAATCTATTTTTACTGCTATAAGCTAATATTGAATCATAATGCATCTGAGAGCTTCATAATCATGCTACATAATCTACATTTCATTTATATAGCTTTAGTAGTTAAGTTTCCATTTCATACATCACATACTTAATGAAATTTGTGGGGAAAATTTGGTCTAGCTGGAACTATGAATATTCTGCATCATGACAAAGGAAGTCTCTCTGACATACAGGACATGAAGATCCTCAAATACCAAGTAAATTTTCTATTATGAGAAGAATATCCAAGCTACTATGCTGCTAACTAAATGGTATGTTTTTATCTTATAAATTACTGACAGCCACAATTTAAATTACTTGGTTTTAAAGCATTTCTTCTGAGGAAGAAAATTACACACTTTATTCTGCATGGCATAAATTTTGTTTTGCAGGGTTTGTTTCAAATTATTGTGTTCAAGATTTGTGAGCAAAATTTCATAGGTGCCGAATTAAATTGACTTCACAGCTCTCTTCTGTCCTGTCAGACACATATTCCTCATGAGTCAGGTTGAATCTGTAAAGCTGATCCAAATGCTTTGACTTCTAAGAATCTTATGATATAAAAATGGACTTTCCCTTTTTCAGAAAAAAAGAAGTTCCCCCAAATCACAACATTTTTCTTGCAGATGTCATGGCGGAAAGACTGCATTTTACTGAGCAAATGCCTGCAAGAATCAGGGGACTTGTTGACCACAGGCCCCTGGAAACCAACATGTGATTCCCTTCTGAGATTACATACAGACTGCTGTATGAGCCAATCTCAGAGATCCACTAGAGAAGCATACTCAGTTAACTGGGAATATATCCCTCCTGAAACATGCTGTACCGAACTCAATATAAACACCCATAGTTATTTCTCACAAAACTAGAATGGGGAAAGATTATGTGTTCTTGATTCTTGCTCTAGAAATACCAATCTTCAATGCAGTGGTATGATATTTTAAGACTATTCTGTAATTTTAAGAGCAAACTAACAAAACTCCGAAGCCACTGTGACATCTGCCAGCTCCAGTGAATAAAGGAAAACTGACTTGGTACTCCAAAGCTTATGCATTTCTTTCTGTAGCTGCCATCTTTTGGAGCACACACACTGATGGTTCTCCAAAGCAGCTCTAATGAATCTTTCCTTTGCATTTCAGCCAGTTGCATCCTGATCACATCCAGCAAGCCTCATGTCCCAGGTCACAGCCCAGACAGACCTGCTGCCTACAAAGGCACCAAGTGTCAGAAGCTGACCCCCACCAGCAAGTTTGAGATGTTGTCACAGACAGGAGGATGTCTAGCCTTCACAGAAAAGGAATTGCAGCCAGAAACAGCTGCTACTGAAGGAAACACAGCTTTTACTGTCTTTCCTTCTCCCCATCTTTGTGTTCTGTATCAGACAAGTAATAAACCCCATCTTGTTATACAGAATATAGATCCTGAATTGTTAAGTTTTCCAGCAGGATTTCTCAGCATTGTCAAAGCCGTATGAAGTGGGCTATTAATCTATGTAATCTGTAGCAATATTTTAAAAGTCTGTAATTCACTGCTTTTGAAGAAGAGATTTCAAAGCCCAGGCAAATTGAATACATCCAAATATCTACTATGCTGAGTTTGAGCAGGCATTGAAAAGCACTGTATTTTTAAAGTGATCAAATGTGAGATGCCTTTCCCTTTCCTAGTCAACTATAGTAGAAACTTGCAATAATCTAAAGGGAAATTGCCAGATATTCTTATACCACTTTGCTGTTTGTTTTTACCTTCCTGTTCCTTAGGCCTAGTAATTTGTTGCTGCTTCGTCTTTACCATCTTTACTCTACAGGACTCCAACTGTGTTGGCAGTACCAGTAAAGAAGGTCACAGTGTTATTCAGAACTCCTTTGTCCTTTTAGATCACAAGTTACAAATACATAGAGAACTTCTATTAAAATTCAAAGAATAGAATAGAGTTATAACAATTTGTAATGGCACTTGCTTATTTTTATTAAAATAACTCCCCAAACAATATCTAACAAATAAAGTTAAGCTTCTTTTTGCTACAGCAGTAGCACTCTTAAGCTCACCCTTTGATCCCTCTTTTGCAATTCATTGTTCTTTCTCACAGACTAGAAGTTTGGCTGTTATTCCCCATTCCACTCCATCCACTCTGGGATTTGCACAGGAATCAGACTCTTTTACTCTTCTCAGATAATGCATGAAGTGCATGATTTGATTTGGTTTAACAATTTCTTTTTTGTTAGAACTTTATCAGGAAAAAACCTGCACAATACATCTTTTTTCATATTGCAGATGTGGTACTAACCACCACTGATTTACATTGGAAAACTGTCTTCAGGATAATTGGATATTAAACCATTAAAGTAAATAAAAACATCACATCACCACCAACCACCATCCATAAACCCCAATCAATGAACCAAACAAAAAAGCCCCAAACAACATTAAAGAACATATATGCAAGCCAGCTCAGTGCATTTGGTTTATGTCAGACTTTCTGCCTAGACAGAAAATTTTTTTCATGAGCAATACCTATGGTTAAAAGTTCTTGACTTGCTCTGCATCAAGCTATGTTTTCCTAACACACAAAATCCACTACAGTAATTGGACACTAAAGTGACACACTAAAACAGCAGCTGGGTTGTGAGATAACAACACACTCCTTCAGTTTGTATACCAGCAGTATTTCAGCTTTATGTTATCAGTATCTATACTGCCATGGGCAGGAGACTAGAGGATCTTCCAGGATTATATGTTCTAGGAAATGAGGTGTTTTCTCATAGAGACCATCAAGATTTTCAACACATTAGCTCAACAGGTTAGGACAAGCTTAACTCCCTCCTCCTCATCCCTAATCTCCAAGTTTACATTTCTTATCATACCTAACCAAACAGGTCTTTACCTCATTAGAAACCAAACCTGAGGGACTCCAATGGTCCTACTCCACTAAGACTATTCTCCAGTCCTAAGTTACAGTTCATCCTCTCACAGGCATTTATTCATCCTGAGTGCAAGAAGATAATCCACTACTACTCTGTCCTGTTTTGCTTTATATCTGTGTTTATGCAATGTGTGGTATACACAGTAAAAGTGTCAGTTCTTTCCAGAAGGATCAGATTCCCTCTTGGTGGACTATAAGGGTCCTCTGTGAGACTGCAGCTGACAGGACTTTGAAATTAAATGCATGTTGCTGGAGCAGGCAATAAGTCAGCAGGGTTGCCTTCATTGTAGTTTTTAAATTTTTGGAAAAATCTTGAAGATGTGGCCTCATGTGCAGCCGGATAGCTCATTGCTTTGAGGTGGCTTTTTTGTCCTGTACTGCACTTACACACATTTAATTCTTCAAGATACTTGGCTCTTGTAAAATCAGCACAAAAACTATCAAAATATAAACATTTTCAGTGGGTAATTTCGCTCTGATTTTCAGCTGTGCTTTCTTATAACTGAAAATGTAAGATTTAGGGAGCTGATGCATCCTTTTCAAGTTTTCCTCTTGTTTAAGTACTCTTTGTCTGAATGAGAGAGCTACTGGATCTTATGAGATCAAATTATATTATGCACAGATTTCATAATGTGATTTTAAGATAAATCATTGCCATGAAAGGAAGCTGTAATCATAGCTGATCTTTACTTTCATTATTGTAGCTGCAGAAGTTACAGGATCATTGGTCTTTTAGAAAAATGTAGTATCTTATATTTCACTTCTAAGATTTGCAGCAGAATACAAATGTAAATTCCAACTAAAGTTTAAATAATTCCATTTGGAGGCCTCACATGCATGGAAATTTGGCTCTGGTAGCACTTTGTTGAAATACGTGCCAAAGGTAATACACAAAAAAATCCCAATCAAAACCTGATTAAAAAAAAAAAATAATTTTAGAATTCAGGATCTCTAAGTTATAACTATTCACTCCATTCAAGCAAAACCTGTAAAAGGAATCTGTTTAAGAAAAATCAAGATCTTGGAGCTGGATGTATGCTCAAATGGCTTAATGCCATAATACTTTGTGGTTTTGCAGTCTGCAAATAGCAACGACCATTTTCTTAGACACTGATTTCTTTGCTGTTATATATATATTTAATTTGCTGAGGTCATTCCAAGGCCTGAGTGTTTTTATTCTTCATGAACAGCATTTACTCCATACTTTCCCTCAGGTGACTCTTCTCCATGCATTCCAACAATGAATTGCATACACAACTGCACCCCACACCATTTCCCTACAATCTTTTCATTACAATTAGTTTCAGATGCCAAGAGTTTCACCAATTCACCAGAGCACACCAAAAATAGCATGCTTGGCACTCAGCAGTATGAAATGTTGAGTTGCCTTCATTACTCTAAATTCCTTTAAATAGCATTCAGAGCAGTCACTTTCTTTTAACTTTGGCCTCAATTTTACACCTTATTCCCCTTTACTCAGGAACATGCCATTAACTACAGTACACTCTGAAAATATTCCTTATAATATGTTTAGTTTACGTGGTACATGATTGCTATGATTAAAATAAATACAATACTATCCTGTAAGGAAAGCCAACATTTAATAAGTAACATTTATCTATTTTCGGTTGTAGTTATGTAGCTCTAATTAGTTTTATTCCATGAGACAAAGGAATCACTATATGGTGTTGCAGATATCCCTTTGAACAAAATAATTAATCAATGTAGTTATCTTTGAAAGTAATGGTGCATCTTTCCACACTTATTATTTCTGTTTTTTTTCTTCCTGTAATTCTTTTTGGATGTAAAATTATATATAACCTCTTAGCATTTTGGCTCATTGTAAATCATATAAGTTTCTGAAACTATTTTAGAGATACTTGCAAAGATGTCAGAGACAATGTCTTTCTTGATAATGCCAGATGAGCTAAAAGGGTATGATGGGCACAAACTGTTGCTTGGAAGGCTCATTTTGGGTATCAGAAAAACAAGTTTTTCACAAGGGTGGTAGCCTAGATGTTAGAAAAGTGTACTCCAAGATTTCTGTAATTTTGTCCCTTGGAGTTTGTCAGACCTCCCATGGGCAAGGCTTTTAGCAAGGTCATCGAGCTCTGAAGATAGTCCTGCTTGGACAAGCAAGGTCCAATATCCTGTCATTCTAACCAAACTTTATATTATTTTAGGGATCCTTATATAAACAAAAAGGCTACAACTTTGATTTTCATTAGCAAGTGTCAAACAGGCACAGTGGTCTGGTTAATACCTCAAACAAATCCTTCTAGTTTAAATTGCAAGTGGACCAGAAGGTTGAAAAAGCTGTGAAGAGCATATTAACCATCATTACTGTAATAATGCAAAAGAAATTGAAATTTGCAATTTAAATATGAAGAGCATGAAGGCCATGCCTGGAGGTCTGCAACCAAGACAGACAACCTTTTGGGAGAATTTCTCTTGCATTCTGTAAGATGTGAATGGACTTCCTTGAAACTCCTTTAACAAGTCTGTTGTCATAGTGCAAGAGGGAGAGATATGCAAAAGCTCTGCCAGCTTTTGGTACTCAGTTTGATGCTGTTGCTCATTTGAAAATAGCATAAAAAAAGAAGTTGCAGTAAAAAAATGTGTTTTGCAGGAAGCCAGGGAACAGTCAGTTACTTTAAACCACTGAATCCAGAAACAAATTTAGCAAAATTATTACTCCCTTCTCTTGCCTGTAGAGTCATTGATGCTCCTTTATCAACAGAGTTCATGTGCTCAAAAAGCAAAAAGGAGATTTTTCTTATGGTTTGTGTTTTTGTTTTTATTGTTTTGTTTTGTTGGGATTTTTTTGTTGTTTTTTCTTTCCATGGCATTTAAGTAATCTGAGGGGCTTTTAAACTCCTTGATTGCAGCAAGAATTGTCTTCATCCACATGTTTACTTTGCAAACAGAGGAAGGTTTTACCTTTTTTTCTCCTTGCTGTTTCTCAAAGCTGAACACTGCATACATCACATGAATAAAACATTTTCTCTTTTATTTCTTATGTGCTGCTTAGAAGTTATCTAATACAGGAATCCAATAGGTGGATTTTATTTATACAGTATTTCTATAGTATTTATATCTGTATAAATATTTATATATATATAAATCTATAGAAATATGTACATATAGCATATATATAAGTATATCTTTATATAGTATCTATGTTTTCTATGAAAAAATTACAACAAAAACATCTGTATTAAGAATTTCCATTCTGCTTTTCATTTTTTATGAGTTTACAGTCCAGGCAGAGTTTGTACTCTACACTGGTCAGAAGCTTGATGTAGTCCTAAATATAATTTTGAAGCACTCCAGCATTTTAGAAAAAGGAAAACCACCAGAGGTTATACTATTGTATCCCACAGTAGTTGTGGGACTCCACCATAGGTCATTCTGTAGATTGTACTAACTAAGTGTAGGATTACGTGATAATTACATATTTTTACTTAAGTGTTCTTTTATTTGCATGATAACAGGTTTATATTATAATTTATCTTCTTAGTAGAGGTGAACCATTTCAGTCTTACAGCAATCAAAATCTGTTAAACTGTATTGGGGTACTTCCAACTGTCTCACTTATCTCTCACATTGCAACAAGGTCTGCAAGCCTTGGAAAAAGTCTTCAGAAAGAGGTGGATTTGGAAGGAAGCTTTCATGTGGCTTCTGAGTAATCACTACACAAAACAGACTACTATTCCTCCTTGATAAAAAAATCCAGAAAAGTAACACTGTGAACCAGCATAAAGAGATGTTCAAAATCAAAGTATTTATCCATTGGAAAGGACATTTAGCTATAAATTTGAAGTGGGGACTCTGTCTCTCCTTTCCTTTGCTGTCCACACAGTAGAGATGTAGTGTAAGCTGGTTACCTAGACTCTCTTCCTCTTTAGTCACTGGGAAAGGTACATACAGAGATAATTCTACCTGCTTTGGAATGTGAACCATAGCATCTCTAAGAGAGCCTAGACAAACCAAAGATCCACTTCAAGGGTAAAATAAGGGAAGAAAAATTCCATGAAGTGAAAATGAGAAATAAAATGGGGAGGATTTGAGGTGATGACAAAGATCGAAGTTGTGCTTTACAGGTGCTCTCTTAGGAAGGCAAACTGTAGCAGAGATTTCACAGGCACGTTGATTTGTTAAAACTATATGGAAAGCTGGCAAGTATAACCCCATGAATAATCATGAATACAGTGTTTTGCAAGTGCAACATGACATCCATGGAAAGAACTAGATTTCAAGGTCAGACCACTTAAGACAGTCTTTTACAACCTGGTGTAAGCAGAAGTGAACCAACTTCAAGGCAGTCAGGGAAGGATGTTAAGGAGGTTAATGTGATGCCAAGGTAGAGAAAATAGCTTGATAGAAGGTATAAGTTGAAAGGTAAAATGAGCTAAGCAGAAGTTGAATTAAGGACTTGCTAACCACAGCCTTACTGACCCACATCCCAGCTACAGCTAAGCATAGAACTCTGGGGGGAAAATATCCAGCCAAAAATGTGAAAAAAAAAAAATCAACCAGAAAGAGTTGAAGGGCTGGTTAAAGGAGTCTTGAACAGGGGCCTGGAGGAGGAGTATTTCAGAATCTGCTTTTCTTTTCTAGAAAGATGTAAAGATAATTCTAGATGCATCTAACTGCACCTCCCATTTGTATTTGTCCTCTTAACATTACATAGTTACCAAGTACATGCAACATTTAAATGACTTTTTCTTCTGGATCTTTAGAATCTGTTCATTAACTTTTGTTTCATGTCTTTTAAATTGAGGTGTTAAGTACAGCATCACTTTTCTAACAAAGCAGAAAAGATACCTTTCTACCAATCACACAGGCATCTCAAGGAATTAAGTACATAAAATCTGTTTTGTTATTAATGAGAAACACCTTCAGCAAGCTGACAAACAAAAAATATATTAAATTAGCTCTAAAGTTCACACTAGGGGTTTTTTGGGTTTTGTTTTGTTTTTTTTTTCCATTGGCTTCCTTTTTGTTGTTGTTGTTTCTTTGAGGTTTTTTTTTTTTTTTAAATGCATTGGGATATTATATTTGAGTTGCTAATAAATTTTTGGGACTTGGTCTAATTTTCTAAATTCACAGAAAAATGAAGATTTTCTTACAAGTCATTTAAGAAGTAGGAGACTAATTAAACTGCCCTGAAATAAAATTCAAAAATTTACTATTAAGAAATTGAATTGCACTCCCAAGAATTGGTATAGAAACATAATAATACTACTTTGGAAAGAGTTTAGCAGCTGCTTTTAATATCTTTGGGTTTGCCAGAATTTTTAATGACATTGCAAACAGCTGTTCTTCTGGTACACAGTATGCCTGTCACCTGTCTATCAAATTATTTCTTTTAATTTCATAATAAACAAAGAACAGTTTGGTTTCAAAAATAGGACATCCAGCAGTCAGTAAGAGAGGATTCATGAAGCCTCTTCCCTGTAGAAAAGAATTAATTATTTCTGGCCCCTTTGTTTGTAAATTTCTTTCCTGCAATAACAGTATTTTGTTTACATCTGGAGTTGTTTGTGTTTGCATCTATTCTCCATTGCAATTTGAAGCTGCAAATCATTGAGACCAAGCATTACATACAGGGTAGGGCTTTGGGCTGGTGTGGGAGGAAATCTGTCTCTAATCATGACTGACAGGCTTGGTAACTTGCTCAGGTATCATCAGAGGGCACTGCTGATTAAGGAAAGGGTTCTGAGCTGCATTGCCCCATCAATCAAGACCCAGTTTTTTGGTACCATTTTTTTGCCATTACTCTTTTAAGGGATGGAGTTCTAACAGTCTTCTTGTTAGCAGCAAGGCAAGGTAGTCCATCTAGTTAATAAGTGTATCACCAGGCACATAGTTTTTTAAAAGTTATGTGCATGCCATGAAAATGGCAAGCTAGGGTATGACCCAGTGATAGGTTTATTACAAAGATAAAACCACTCAGAAAATAACCTTATGAATAATTAAAGGCTTACTAAAGAAAGTAATTTTATGAAAAGTTCATAAAGAAATCAGGTCAGTGTGCAGTAGAAGTGAAAATGCAAACAAAATGTTATGACTAGTCAAGAAAAAATAAAAAATAGAACAGAAAACATCATTATGATATGACATAAATCTGTATAGCACCTGCAAACGATGCCTGTGGATTGGTTCTTCTGCCTGAAGAATATTACAACAGAACAGAAAAACTAAGACAGTGAGGCAAAAAGGATGATCAAAGACAAGAAAAAATCATCCATAAAAGGATTGATTAGACAAAATTGGTCTCCATGACCTACACTAACAAGAAGAAAAGATGACATGATCAAATCATCACTGGCAAAAGAGGAGGTCAAAACAAGATGATTAGGGGAGTGAGCATCTCTCTGAAAAGAAAGGGCTGAGACAGTTCAGCCTGTTCAGCCTTGAGAAGAGACAGCTGAGAGAGGATCTCATCAAGGTCAATAGATAAGTAGTGCTGAAAAACAGGACAAGAGGCAACAGGCAGAAAATGATGGACAGGAAGTTACACCTGAAGGTGAGGAAGAACTTCTTTACCGCGCAGTGGCAGAGCCCTGGAATGGTCTGTCCAGTGAGGTTTGAGGTCATGGAAGATATTCAAGAACTATCTGGACACAATCCTGTGCCATGTGCTCTGGAATGAGCAGGGAGGTTGGACCAGATGACCCACTGTGGTGCCTTCCAACCTGACCTATCCTGTGACTCTGTGAATTCAGCTTGACTCGGTGGGAGCACTGCAAGAACCTCCCCCCTGGGCACCATCCTCACAGTGCTTGACTGGAGACTCTGAGCAAGAGTCCACTGAGGGGTCACCTAAGTGTAGAAATCCAACACACCAGAAAGGAAAATACAATAAAATACAAAAGAAGGATTGTACTGGGGGATGATCTGGCTGTAGGCTGTATCTCTACACGTGGTATAAATGGTTTACATCTGCCAATTTCTGCCTCAGCAAAAAATAATACCATCAGGCTTAACATCTTTCATCTTTATTGTTATGATGTACTTCAGGGAAAGGTTGCCTCCAACTGTAATTTAATGAATTTCTTAAGAGGTGTCTGCTACTTGATGCTATTCACTTTTACTTTTTGGCATTCCAATATATATCAGGTTCAAACAAAAATGTTTTAATTATTTAAATATATGATCATAAATGTGATGGGGAGATGTTGATTGAACATTAAGCACAACATATTACTTCAGGTAATTAATGTGCTTTTAACAGTTTTATGACTTGTATTTTCACATTTTTTCATTTATACTGTTGTGACAGTCAGCATGGTAGGTACACTGAACTAGAGATGAGTGGCTAATAAATATAAAATAAATCTTTGTATATAATTACCAATGTAAGAACGGGATGATAACAATCAATCACTTGCACTTGTTTTCTTCACTCAAAAAAAAAAAAAATCAGATAGAAAAGTTACATATTTTAACTAGTTTCATTAGGCAAGAATGTTTGGGACAATTGCACCAGAGTATCAGGAATTTCTAGCCTTATGTTTCAAGGCAGAATAGAAATGGGAATATATATTTGGAGAAATAGAAATGGCTTGAAATATACAAACACCTTGCTCTATTTTCACAAAGTATAAGAACTTAAAACTTGTAATGATTTTACAATATTAGTAATTTAATTGAGTGGCAAAATACAGTACTAATAGTAAATGAATTAATCCTCTATTTAAATGGATGAATCCCAGCTCGTGTCTATACCCTAATTTAGAATTACAGATCTAGAAATCAATATAAATACAATTAATACAATGCATTTATATTAAGTTCCCAGCTTCTAGAAAACAAAAAAGAGTCTTAAGTTTTATCAAATATCTCCATTTGGACACTGATCTCTAAGTCATATTTGCAACTTGGAATTTTTTGATATTTCACTGATTTGCACTTATTTTCATGAGGTCCTCATAAGGACCACACTCAACAGCTTCATTCTGATAGCACAGCAAATGCTAGAATTAAAGGCAAAACTTGTTTTTTCATAACTTGTGTTTTCAGGGGATAGTGCATTCCCACAGACTGGCCCATGACTATGGAGGAGAAGACCATGGGAACTACTCACTGTCACAAACCTCTTAATTTCCTTACCCAACTGCAAAAAAGTGCTCCCACAATCTGGCTTCCTATCAAATGGACTGACATATAGATCAATCAGATTGATATACCTAATTGTGCAGATCAAACGTACATAAAAGTACAGTAGACACTTTCCAACTGCATGAGCTTCCCTCTGGGGGGAAAAAATGAAAGGATGAGCATGTAAGAGATGACAATCAATTTCCTTAATGCATTGCTTTCAGGCACTCAAGCTTAAGTGATAAGAATAGCAAGAGTGCATGAAGTCTGCATTAGCAGAGTAGGATATCAAAGCAAAAAAATTGTAGGGATATTACTGTCTTACTAACACCTTCCCATAAGAATATTAATTTCTCCGAAATTGCTGTTCTGTGCTCATGCAGTAAAAAAGTCTCTCTGTCGGTTTGTTCTTCCATAAGCTAATTTGGTTTTTTGTGCATTATTTCACTAACAGCATTTGCTTGATTCAGTGAAGTTTTGGATAATTGCTATACAAACAATTAAACATTTTCTTCAGTTCTGAGGTTCAATGCACTAGACCTTAATTTGCTTATTATTTTAGCCTACCATAATAGTTTCTGTGATTTGGACATGTTTTTATCCTCAAATTGTGAAATGTTGTCAGATGCTAGTCCTGCATGTGTTTCAAAATTTTTTTCACTGTTAATTAATGATCTTTTAAGAATATTAATGTCATGCACAATACGTTCCAAGCTCAGAAGGCAGACAAGATTTTCCCTCTGGAAATTTGGATAAACAAGTTCACAAATTATAAAAATCTGGGCTGTAGAAAGGGAAGAGGTATTATAACATATACACTCAGCTCATGATATAATGTTGTATTTGAAGAATAATCATTCAATTAAAAGAGGCTAGCATTTGCATATCTCACATAGAGTTTCTAGTATAGAGAAAAGTGTCAGAAGATGAACTTACCAAAAGATTCACTGTTCAGTGTTTTCAAGACTGCAGCATGGGACTGAAAAAACCTCAGGAAATATGTGGTTTTTTCTCATTTATGTAATTTTGTATTTTTTATGTTTATTCTTTTGAGAATCAGGCAGAGACACATCATAAAATTATTTAGTGCAAGCACTGTAAGAGCAATAGTCAGCACAAGCAGAAATAACCTGTTTTTTATTAGTTGCTAAGTTACTTTTATTAATTTATTACTTTTTGAGCCTGAAAAACTATGTTCAAAGGCACCAAACTTAAGCTGCCTGTGACTGTCTGAAATTGTATCTTTTTGTCTAAAATGCATTTGTAGTTTTCTGGACAAAAAAGATTCCAGAAAACCAGAAGCACAGAAAGAGGAAAACAAAGCAAAGCAGAACAAACTGTGGTGGTAGGTGGGAATGGGCACCAAAACGAGCCCAACTGGGCCTAAACAAAATTTAGCTAACCATAGCTAAACAGGCCCAAACCTTAACTCAAAGCCACAGTGAAAACTGTCGTGTAATCACTTTCTCATGCCAAAGGTGGAGATTAAAGGGACATTCAGAAAGAAGCATGGTACTAGAAGTAGTGCACAATAGAAGTAATTTATTGCTGTATCTCAAAGGCTCATTTCAACTAGCTAAATCATGTATGTTTAGTATTCATAAAGTTGACAACAAAAGCAAAATGGAATTTTGTTTATCCATAGTAACAATTGATGCTTTATTTCTGTACTAAAATGATCAGCTGTGTGAGACAGGCTTGTTTATGCAACATTACATGTTAATACTAGGAATTTACTTGAAGCTAGGAAAATTTCTTGAGCATCTAGCAATTGCATTTCAAGACTACAGAACACCTAAGTTCCAATAGCATAATTAAAATTTATTATGGCCACATCTTGAATCTTTGTGATCTAAAATAATTTTACATTAAACATGGACTTTTCTATTTATTTATGAATCGCACTTTTTCCTTGCATCTGCATATTCATTTTCCACTGTGACAATGTAAATGACAAGCACACTTTGAAAAACATCCCATTCCTTCTCTTAACATATTATTTTTGTCTGTCTTCAGCATGAATGATGGAACAAGAGGGTCTCAGTGCCCTGAGGTGAAGGATCATGACTGTGAGAATAAGCAGGTCCCAGATGACATTGAAATTCTGTGGTATTAGCTGCTGCAGCTGGATCCTTACAGATCTATGGGCCTGATGGGATTCACTCAAGAATCCTCAAAGAACTGGCAGATGTCATAGCAAAACCTCTCTCATTTCATTTTTGAAAGGAGCTGTTGACTCCCTTGAGGGTAGGGAGGCCCTGCAGAGAAACCTCAACAGTTTAGAGGAGTGAGCAGTCAGCAACTGGATGAACTTTGACAAGGGCTGGTGCCAGATTCTGCAGCTGGGATGGGACAGCCCTGGATGGACAGACAGACTGGGGAATGAGAGGCTGGAGAGCTGTGCCATGGAAAGGGCCCTGGGTTCTGGTCCAGGGCAAGTTGAACATGAGCCAGCAGTGTCCTGGCAGCCAGGAGGGCCAAGAGTGTCCTGGGGGCATCAGGGACAGCATCAGCAGCCAGGCAAGGGAGGGGATTGTCCTGCTGTGCTCTGAGCTGGGGCAGCCTCACCTCCAGTGCTGGGGGCAGCTTTGGTATAACATATAATATATACAATATAAAAAAGGTATAAATCTTTTAGAGGGTGTTCAAATGAGGGCAACAAAGAAGGTGAAGTGCCATGGGAAGAAGCCATATGAGAGCAGCTGAGGTCACTTGCTCTGTTCAGCCTGGAGGAGAGGAGATTCAAGGGAGAGCTCACTGCAGTTAACAATTTCCTTGTGAGGGGAGAGGACAGGCAGGCACTGATCTCTGCTCTGGGTGACCAGTGACAGACACAAGGCAATGGCCTGAAGCTGTGTCAGGGGAGATTGAGGTGGGATATCAGGAAGGATATCTTCCCCCAGAGGGTATTTGGGCACTGGAACAGGCTCCCCAGGGCAGTGATCACAGTACCAGACTGACAGAGCTCAAGAAGCATTTGTACAACACAGGCACATGGTGTGACTCTTGGGGATGGTACTTTGAAGGACCAGGAGGTGGAGTTGATGATCCCTGTGGGTCCTCACCAATTCAGCTTACTCTGTCATTCTTTGGGTCAGTTAATACCTCCCAATTATTTTTGAGTGGAAAAGAAGAGAGATGGGTGATCAAGTACCTCCAAGCAATGAAAAGAGACAGTGGTTTCAATATTTCTAATTGCTTTCATGACCCTGGACAAATTTGCACATTGAACTCTTCCTTTTTTCAGGAGAGGCCAAAGGGCAGGTGAGGCCTGGAGACCAAGTGGAAAATATGATTCCTGATTCAGAGGTAATTTGCATTAAGCAAGTGGCAATAGACAGATTGCCTTTATTTTTTTGCATTTAGACTGACAGAAATATTAAATTTTCAGTGATATATCTTGCAATAAAGAAGTACTTCCACCTCCATATCTTCAAGTCCTATCAATTACAGTAAAAAAAAAAAAGTAGTGCTTTTATAAATATTAGCAAGTTCAAATAATTTTTTAGCCCTTGATTTTGAAGCATACCTTCATGTCAGTGCTCATTAGTGAGACACTTCCCATTCCTAACCACTGGGAGGTAGCAGATGTACTATGCATTCATTATTAAGTGGTCTCTAGAGCTGTGCTTGGTATATCACCTAGTGTACTAATATATCACTGTTGATTCATGCTTCAAGAATTTTTCTGTTCTCTTTAGGTTTACTTAGCTTGTTAAAAGAGGTACATCAGATGCAGCACAATTACAAAAAAAATCCCCCCCAAAAAATCTTAGATTTAGTGGTCAATATTCCTACAAGAAAGTTTTGAACAGATATTCTTAAAATATTAGTTGCTTTTGAAATTTATTTACAACATTTTTTTTTGCAAAATGATTCAGTGGTATGGATTCAACATAGGTTTTTTTCTGCAATAGAGTAGCTGCTCTTTTTTTCTTACTCTTGTTTTGTATGAACATCACTTTTCAGATTGGAAAGAATTCCTGGACAATACAGACCTTGTCACTTTCCTTGTGACATTTCATTGTGAAATGTGCACAAACAATTAAAAATAATCCCCAACTCAAATGGTATCCTGATAAAATATTTTTCTTCATATTTTGGTTTCCTAGACAATAAAAAATCCAAGACTGCTGTAACATTAAATAATTGTGCTTACTGGATGACTAAACACCTTAATCAGAGAAATCAGCCTAAACATATCATAAGAAAGGGCTACTGTACACATTTCAACACTTCTTTGTTGCTGTGCAAATGTCATGAGAATAGCTCTTTCTTTCATGTTGTTTATTAAAATGTAAAAAAGCCCACTTGCAAAAATGAATTATGGATAAGAATGAAAAAAATGTGTCATACTAAAAATGTAGCTGGATTTTGTTGTCCCTTGAATAAAATCCTGTGAACAACTCCACTGACTTAATTCACTCTATTCAGTGAGCATGGCAAGGTGAACAAAAGATGCTACAACCAGACAGCATTTTAGGGTTATAGCCAAGCTGGTAATGCCCTAGACTTGAAATAAACATTAATGTAGAGAGTAAGGGGAAGTTACAAAAAGAATGCACAGGTGTCCTTCAATATGCTAATTTTTAACACTTTAAAACAGCAATATAATGTGTTTATGAATTTTCCTTTTCTGTAACAAAATCTGTAATTAGTTTCTGTACTCAGCATGTTTAATAAATAAATCTGAAGTTTATTTCATGGTATATGTTACTATTCCTAACTAGTTTACAGTACCTATTGCTTCCTAAATAAAACAAGCCTAGGGAAAATTGAAAGTTTATCACCAAAATTTTAGAAGAGCATTTCTTCCAGATCAATTTTTATTCATATTGCATGATTTCAAAAGGAGCTTAAACCAAAGGGAGTTTTGCTTTAAAAGAATACTTTGTTTTCCTCAATCTTCTAAGTCTTTAATGTGCTTCACATTGCACTCTAAACTACTAGTTACACTGTCAGTAGTGCAAGTGATATCATGATATGAAAATCTCTCTAGGTGTATGTTGATATTCAGCAACAAACACCACACTTCTCTGCACTCACTCCAGCCCCTCAGTGTCTCTCTTGCACTCAGGCCCAGAGCTGGACACAGCACTCGAGGTGTGGCCTCAGCAGTGCCCAGGACAGGGGGACAATCCCTGCCCTGCTCCTGCTGCCCACACTATTGCTGATCCAGCCAGGATGCCATTGGCCTTCTTGGCCCCTGGGCACACCCTGGCTCATGTTCAGCTGCTGCCACCAGCACCCCCAGGTCCTTTCCAGCCACTCTGTCCCAGCCTGTGGCACTGCCTGGGGTTGTTGTGAGCCAAGGGCAGGACCCAGCACTGGCCCTGTTGAACCTCACACCATTGGCCTCAGCCATGATCCAGCCTGTGCAGATCCCTCTGCAGAACCTTCCTGCCCAACAGCAGATCAATAGTGCTGCCCAACTTAATGTCATTCATGGATTTGCTAATAGTAAACTCAATGCCCACATCCATGTCATCAGTAAAGGTATCAAACAGGACTGGCCCCAGCACTGACCCCTGAGGAGCACCACTGTCGATGGCCACCAGCTGGATGCAGCGCTGTTCACCACCACTCTCTGGGCCTGGCCATCCAGCTAGTTTTTAACCCAGTAAAAGGTGCACCTGTCCAAGCCATGGGTTGCCAGCTTTTCCAGGAGAAGGCTGATCCCCTGGTTGCCCTGCGTGTCCTGTGTGATTGCACTCAAGGTGATGTGTTTCATAACCTTCCCCGGCACTGAGGTCAAGCTGTTCCCTGAATCCTTCTTCTGGCCCTTTTTGCAGGTGGATGTGACATTGGCCAACCCCCAGTTAATCGGGACCGTCTAAGCTGGCCAGGACTGATGACAAATTATAGAGAGTGGCTTGGCAAGTTATTGTGCCAGGTCTGTCATTACCCTAGCACAAATCCTATCTGGTCTCATAGGCTTGTGAGCATCTAAGGAGTTCAGAAGGTTACTAGCCTCCTTGTGGTCCATTCTGCTCCCTGTACCCATCTACCAGCTCAAGAGGCCAACTGAATCTAAGGATCACCAGTCTTAGAGTAGAAGATTGATAAAAAGAAGGATTTAAATATCTCATCCTTTTCCTTCATCTTTGGTATATATTTCTCCCCCACATTCAATAAAGAAATGAGATTTTCCTTGTCCCTACCTTTGTTATTATTATATTTCTAAAAAGCCTTATTATCCTATACAGAAGTGGCCAGATTAAGTTCTGAGCTTTCGCCTCTCTAATTTTCTTTCTGCATGGGCAAATGACATCCTAAAACACTTCCTATATTGTCTGCCTCTTTTTCCAAAGGTGATACAACCTCTTTTTCTACTTGTCTTCCTGTTCAGGGTACCTGCTAGAATCCCTGAAGGAATTGAGGAGAATACCAACTGCTCCTGTCCCTTCAATCAGGTAACTGGGTGCCTTGAGGTCCTTTTTGATTACCCTGCTGCTTCTCTTATCAGCCTCATTACTGCTGACCTGGACAACCAGCATCAAGTAGTAATCAGTGGACCAGATTAGTCTGGGGAGTCTCCTGGTAATATCCCTTGCCCAGGTTCCAGGAGGGCAGCAGACATTCCTGTGAGATGGGTCTGGTTGGCATATGGGGGCCTTTGTTCCCCTCAGAAGTAAGTCACCCACTATAACTACCCTTCTTTCTATTTTAATACATTAAATTGTGTTTCATCTGGTTGACTGCGTTGATCTGGGCAGATATATCTCCTTCTTCACTGTTATCTGTCCAACCCTCAAGATACTTCATACCTGTTCTGTAAGGGGATTCTTCTACCTCCCTTAGCAGGGACCCATTGCCATTCTCTGCCATCTTTCAGGTCTCCTTTCTCTGCCTGAGGGGAGGTTTGTCTGGGTTGCCATGCTCCTAGCAGAATGGCTTTCAACTGTGGGCAGTTCAAGTTGGGCAAGTTAGGACATAACCAAACACCCCACTCAGAAGCTGGGAGGGTGGCTGTGCCTTTCCTGCTCCCCCTTCCTGTGTGAACTACTGTGCACATTGCCATGTCACATTCTTCTGACACACCAAGTCCTATTTGCCAGCTCCTGTTCTTTGTGCTCCCTGGAGCCATTTAGGCAATGCCCCCTCCATGCCTGATTGGCTGCAGAGGCGGGTCAGATCTTAAAAATCCAGATTTGTCAAATAGATTTTAGAAGGTCTTCTTGAATTCTACTTAACTCAAGAGTTTCAACAGAGTGTATCCATTCTTGGAATACAATTACATTTAATCTTTCATCAAACAATTTTGTTTCTATGTATGAATGGTCAGCAAATGGAGTGATGTCCACTTTTCATAATAAAAAGAAATATTAATTTCTCAGCCTGATGAGGTGTTAAATCTATTAGATCTACTCCCTGCCTACTTAGGAGGATAGAAAATCCTATTTTCCAAAAATGTTTTTTAAGATTTATTAAGCTGGAAAGGAAGAAGCTGAAAGTCTCTGATTTGAGTTGTCATTCCTAAGGGAAAAAAATATATTTGTGTCCCATTATTATTCACAGAACTAGTCCCTTATTTCATCCACTGACCTTCTAGTATTATACTTCCAAGAAGATCTGACTAATTTTCCATGAAGAAATTAAAGAGTGGAAGCTCAATCTTTTCTTTTAATTAATCTCCATATTCTCAATTGTTTTATTACTAGTTTTCCTGTGGATTTTTACAACTCAATTAATTTAAAACCTAGAAAATCTGAAAAGCTTTCCTGACAGCAGTCCAAGATCAGCACATAAATCACTTCCTCACCAAATGTATCATCACAGGGTGGAGTCATCCTCAGTGAGGTAGTTCTGAGGAAAAAACCTTGCTTAGGGAATTATAATCTTACTTCTGCTGGTGAACATCTCTGATGTTGAATTCAACCCCTTATCAATAGGCATTTCTGGTGAAATGCAGATGACACTGCAATTTTCTTATGTTTAAATATATTTTTTTAAATATTGCAAATTTTTAAAATTATGCAATCAATCTTGAATACCTCTTGCCATGAGAAAAGTACATACTTCATTGAAAAATAGTATACCTATAAGTTTTTTTTTTTTATACTTAGATTTTAGAAAGGTGCTGCTGTTCACTTCCTGTGATTTTTCTGGTTTGCTTAGATTTATAAAGTAGTTGTGACAAAAAGCTTTTGAAAACAGCCATCAGCATTATTTCTTGATGATATAATCTTCAAATAGGAAACACTGGCAAGAGAGGACAAAGCAAGTAAATGAGTAATTACTGTTATGTGGTGGAGTTTTTTCACAGAGTTTTAGTGCTTAATTTGATTTATAATATACTTTTTGTTTGGATCTGTGAAACACCAAACCCACTTACTTTGATCTATTGATTTTTTAAACAATATGTTACAGTATTTAGCCTAATACACTGTGTTTGAGAGAATTTGTCTCTCAGTTGTCTATAGAATGTGACATGCTAATTTGAAATGTTGGCTGGCAGTTGATAAAACAGACTAGAAGATGTTAAAGAAAACTAGGTAGTATTTTATTCGTATCAGAAACTAAATGCCAACTGGCACATCAGCTGCCATTTATCCTCCAGGAAATACTTTGCCAGAGAGGCCTGGGAAAAGCAAAATGATTTATTCAGGCTATGAGAGACCTCAGACACACAGCCCTGGTCAGTCCCTTTAGGAGCTCATTCTCAAGGCAATGCCCTCAGCTACATCCAGTTTCATTATATTGAAGAACATAGAAAAAGCTGTGAACTCTATACAATGAGCCCTTTACTGCTCCTGTAATAATCAATACTCTGCTAACACTGATGTGAGGACAAGGAATCCACTGAACTGTGATTTGAGACTTACTGGATGAGACAGAAGGAAGATTTCAGGGGATTTTCTTCATATTTTGTCACAGTTTTACTGAAAGAGGATGGAAAGTTGTAGGGCTTTTTTTTTCATGACAGGAGACTTCTATGTGGCAATTAATTAATTAATAGGAAGACCTATTAAGGCTACTACAGATAAATGATGCAAATATTATTATCCGTAACCCCCCAAAATTCAGTGACAATTAAATTATCTCCTGTAAAGCAATGAAACAACAAAAAAAACACCAAACCCCTTCCAATCTTATTAGTAAAGATTGAAATTTAAAGACTTCAGTATTTCTCTGCAGGGTTTTTGAGAGGGCTATTCTGCCTAGATCGAATTCAATTCGCATACTAGCTCAAATATTTTCATCCTCATAGCTTATTTATAGAATTACCACAAAGAATTTACTAGCCATTTCAGTTTGACTCTCTACTTTTCAAAATTTAAGTGAGACACGTCTCTGACATCAAATTGAAAATATAGAATAGAAATTACATTAAAATGCCAGAATTACATTCTGCTGCTACATGTCTTAAAGACAGACAATTTCAGTACAATAATTCCTAATACATATAGACATTTAAAAATATATTACATGTTTAATATTGCAAGTAGTGAAAGAGAAACTCTGGATTTGTGGTTGATAGATTTAGCATAACCTTAAAATTGTACTGTTTATTACATAATCATATGAAGCTTTCAAATGAGCCAGTGAGGTGCACCAAGTTAGCTGAGAAAAGTGAAAGTTCAAAATCTCAGCAGTGAGTTCATCAATTGATTGCTATCAACATATTTGGCAGATGATTAGCTGCTTTTGATTCAGGTTACATGAGACAAGATGAGTACATGAGTAGCCCCATTCTGCAAGGGAAAGTGCAGTCCTCATTTTCAAATATTTCTACCAATGCTCTTAAAAATGGAATATTAATTTATATTAAAACTACAATTTAACGCACTGAACAAAAATTTGGAAGGAATTTTTGGAAGGAATTTTAGAAAGTAGAAGACTGAAGAAAAGTCTATACAAATAGGTGTCAGGGTATACAGAGATGGTTACTATGATGAATAGACTCTGTATTTATCTAAAATAACACTCAGACCAAACTCAGAAAACTACCTCTTTTGTGCTGGAAAGTAGTTCTGTGATAAGCAGACATCATTCTGTCCATCATTGCACCTTCAAGGCTTTAGAAAAAATAGTTTGGGGAACAGGGATGGCCAGATCTGAAAAAGCACTCCCTGGCATTGAATATATTGCTTGGATTTCATTGTATCCTGATGTGACTGTAAGTTTCTGGAAAAGGGTTCCTAGTTTCATTTTTTTTCTTTTGTTGAATAGAAATTCTTAAATTGCAACTTTTTCATAAAAAGTCACCCCAGGACATCTCTCTAAGATTGATCCTGTGGGGAAAGCTATGCGAAAGTGTCTGTACTCAGAAGACTAACTCAAATCTAAGATACATCAGGATGGGTGCAATTCTTTAAGACTAATATTTGGATCTCAGTTCCCCAAGTTACCGAGGTGTATATCAAATCCTGAGAATGTGCATGATCTTGTGAAATCTACTCAACTACATAGGCTTAAATATTTTGCTGAATCACACAATAAAATACTGTAGGTAGGCAATATTAAGTATGTGATAGTCACCTAAAAGTTTCAGGAAACTGCCAACCAGTGCAGATAGATTAGGCTTTAATCATTTATTAGGTTGCAAAAATTAGTTTTAAAATAACATGGTTAAAATGGGCTCTATTGCTTATTCTAAATGTTACAGAAATAATCCTGCAAACTCTGCAGTGTTGCATGCTCCTGCTAGACGCCAGTATAATATCTTTAAAAGTATGACCACAGGCAGTGACCTCCCTCTGAGGTTGGAATTGATTATCTTGTATAAGCAGAGTAAATAATCTTAAGCAGTATGAGATTTTTTTATTTTTGTCACAGAATGCTTTGTTTGATTTATGACTGAAAGTGAGGTGACCTGCATGACTGCCCTCTCTCTCAGAGTTTCACACACAAAAAAAAAAATCACTTTTTATCTCAATGACCATGGATCAAAGCATCCTATGATAAAAGATGAAGAGGATTTACAGTACAAAAAGCATTACCAAACAGGTCAGTGGTCAAACAGCTGCCTTGATGCCCACTGCACCCCACAAAGCTGATTTACTTCTGATGTCCGTTCTGTTAGATACTTGGGGTCAGGAAACCACACAGATTTTCTTAGGAAAGATTATCAGACCTATATAAAATTGAGATCTATTGTATCCTATAGAACTGAATTAGTGCGATCTCACTTAAACTGCTGAAAAAAATTAATTTTATCACAGCATAATTCTTAAATATGGTTAAAAATGTTGCCAGGTTATTTTCTGTCCTAAGATGACATCTAGACCTGCTCTAAATTTACAGTTAACCATGTGTTTGCCTTGTTTCTAGGGATCACTGGATCATGTGAGTAATACAGAGCAATGTCATCTCTCAGTGCTTACATTATGTAGTCTGCATGATTTCCGTATTAATAGTGTTCATCCTTAAGGATTATCAACTGTTTATCCATATCCACAACTTAAAATTATGAGGTTCTACTGTTTTCTGAGATGCAATCTCTTCACTCAGCATTTCTATATATGTAGTCCTAAATCACCATCATATTTCAAAGTAAAAGCAGCATATATGACTCCCCGTAAGCAAAAATCCAAGTGTCTATGCAAAGTTAATGAACCTGCATTTTTAAAGATGGTGTGTTTCAAAGACAGGATTATATAAATCCTTCAGTAATTAAAAGTAGAATTTCAAATCCATTAGATTGCTTCCATAAACTAAATTTCAAAGTGTGGTGTATATAATTTAAACTCTAGAAGTTAAATAATGATATTTTTTCCCCCGTGAAAGATTTCTTCCATTGTTCTATGGGTATTGCTAGAATTCCACCCTTGCTATTTGTATATTCTCTTAGAACCTCCTTATAAAAGCATATGTTCCATGTTTTTCCTCCTATTTCCATGTGGTAGGCAAAGATATTCCATGACTCAAACAGCATTAGCAACTGAATAAGTCTTTGAGTGTACTGAGAAAAATGGAAAGATGTTAACAGCCACATTTCACAACAGTAGGAAAAATGCTTGAGTAGCACTCACTGTCGCAGCCGAGCATATGCTCTCCATGGTTCTTTAGTCATCTGCTTGGAGTGGGCTGCAGTGCTGAGGAAAAGACAATCTGTCTCTCTGTCAATGAAAAAGTATCTCTACAAAATACAGTTGGTTAGGATAAGAGTAAACTCCTCAGTGACTTAGAAACTGAAAAACATGGGGGGGGGAAAAACATGATCATTGTAAATAAATATTATCTTTTCTGCTTGCATAGCCCAGATATTTATGGCATATAAAACACAGATACTGCAAAGATTTTAGTCCCTGAATACTTGAACAGAAAGCAAGAAATGTAAAATATTTTAACTAAACATAGTTGGAAAATATAGTAAATTGTAAATTTAATTTTTCAGTGTAATAGCATCTCCCTTCAAAGTATGCCTGCAGTTTAGTACAGGAATGCACAAATTCCTTTTAAAAGAGAGAGCAGAAGCATTGGAAGAGGTCTAAAAGCATCAGTGCATGAGCTAATCAACTCTCATTTCTCACCCGAGTACCTTGACTCACAGAGGGCTCCATGCTGCTGCTACCAGATTGCTTGATATAAACAAGCCCAACTGTGTGGATAGCTGGACTATCTCTGTGGTTCTCTGCTGGCTGCAGGGCAGGCATATTCCTAATATAGATCTGAAGCGGCAGGTGGCTGAGCAAATAAAAGTGAAGGTCCAACTCAGCACTGTTATCATGCTCTTTCTTACTATTTCTCTCACCAGAAAACATGCTGCTGGCATTTTATCAGACAACGGTAGTGACAACATAATCATGTTGTACATTGGACTAACACCTCTTTCTTTTAATAATATTGTCTAATGATGAAATCTATTTGAATTGCTGAAAAAGGGGGGAAGAAATTATGCCAGCTGCACAAATCCACAGATTTAAAATTTTATATTTTGCCTGAGCCAGGAATCTGCCTTAGGCTGAATTTTAACAGATGGACAAAACAGAAGAGATTTTTTTTAAAGGGTTAGACAAAACAAAATACATTTCTCTTATACCTAGTAGGAGTAATTTTTAAAACAATTTCCAGAATATCCAAGATGTTAAGGAAAAAAATCACACTTGCTGAAGTGCTCTTTGGTAAGAAAGAATCCCAGGTCTTTCTTCCAAATGCACATGCAAAATCTTTTAGTTAAAGAGTCCAGGAATGGAACCCACTAGTTCTGCTGCCAGGAAATATTTATTAAGTCCATTAGCAAAATGCCTGTCCTCTTTGTCTAGCACCAGTTCTAAGAATGACACCGAGGTGTGTGGGAGTGTTGATCTGCTGTTGGGCAGGAAGGCTCTGCAGAGGGATCTGCACAGGCTGGATCATGGCTGAGGCCAATGGTGTGAGGTTCAACAGGGCCAGTGCTGGGTCCTGCCCTTGGCTCACAACAACCCCAGGCAGTGCCACAGGCTGGGACAGAGAGGCTGGAAAGGACCTAGGGGTGCTGGTGGCAGCAGCTGAACATGAGCCAGGGTGTGCCCAGGGGCCAAGAAGGCCAATGGCATCCTGGCTGGATCAGCAATAGTGTGGGCAGCAGGAGCAGGGCAGGGATTGTCCCCCTGTCCTGGGCACTGCTGAGGCCACACCTCGAGTGCTGTGTCCAGCTCTGGGCCTGAGTGCAAGAGAGACACTGAGGGGCTGGAGTGAGTGCAGAGAAGGGAATGGAGCTGGGGCAGGGTCTGGGGCACCAGAGCTGTGAGGAGCAGCTGAGGGGGCTGGGGGTGTTTATCCTGCAGAAGAGGAGGCTCAGGGTGACCTTGTTACTTGTCACAGCTGCCCTAACAGGAGGCTGTGGCCAGGTGGGGTTGGCCTCTTCTCCCAGGTACCCAGCAACAGGAAGAGAGGACATGGCCTAAAGTTGTGCCATAGTGACACTTAGGTTGGACATTAGGAAATAATTCTACACAGAACGTGTTATCATGCATGGAAACAGACTGCCTAGGGAAGTGGCAGAATCACCATCACTAGAGGTCTTCAATAGATGTGTAGACATAGCTCTTGGGACTTGTGGAACTTGCCAATGTAAGGTTAACAGGTGGAGTCAGTGATCTGAAAGGAATTTTCCAGTCTAAATGATTCTAGGATTCCAAGTCTAGGTGAGAGTTCTCTCCCTTTTGTTAGCTGAAGAGATTTGATGATTGACTAGCCCTTTTAGAGCTACAGATGAATGTATCTGAGGGGCAAAGAAAGCAAAAGATATTTTGCGAAATACTAGTAAAGAATACGCATGACTGAAAAACAAACAGCTTTGTCAATCATGAACTTTAACATCAGGGAGGCCTGATGCCTCCCATCGTCCTGTGGTTTTTCTTAGCAGGATGTGTGCTACATTTTTAAAATACATAGAAAATGTCCAGAGAGCATAACATTCCCACTCTCTAACAAATCCTCACTGACAAATTTCTAGCAGTAAATTTACATGGTTTTAAGATACCATCTCATGTGTACTTTGATCATAGGCAATTTTTGAAACATATGCATAACTCATGTCTACACTAACCACATCTCACAATGCAAAACATACAGATTATTAATCAAAGAATAACACATTTTAAACTGATTATTGTGACTTTCAAAAGCCACAGTTCTGGCAGACTGGAGGATACTCTAGTAAGCCTCTCTCTCATGCAAGCATGGATAAGTATCTATCTCAGTGATACATGGATTAAAAAAATTAAGTTTATCATACTTGGAAGAATCAAACTCAGAACATAGAATATAAATTACCTCATGGTTTTCACTTCAGTATTTCAATGCATAGGAGAGATCCATCTCAAACATCTAAGAATTTTTAGATGGATAATTTCATATAGGAGTAGCACTTTGGGAATTTTCATGTTAAATAGGAAGTGCTCCAATACAGTAGTATTAGCAGTAGAGAACTAAAGGAATGGCCAGCATGAGTGAAGTGAGAGAATAATCAGCATGAATGAAGATAGATTACTAATCTATCCAGGCTGGAAATACAGAATTCAAGAATAAAATCTATGAAAACACTAAGTTAGAGAACGTTAACTGGTCAGTGATTCTACACACTCTGACATTCAGAGAATTTACTAAAAGATCACTTGTAAGATGGCAAAAGTGGTTGGGTCATCATTTGATTAGAAACATTTAATATCATCAGTTTTGTAATTACACTGAAGTAAAAGCCTCTTATGTACACAAAATAAGAACAGTAGAAGAATCTATTACAGTCTGCTCAAAGAGACTGTACTCAAAGACAAGCAAAAAAAGGTAAGACAAAGTCTTCTCAAGTTTAGGACATTACAGGTCATCACAAATCATTCATTCCCTTTGCAACTTGCCATCTAGTGTATAAAAAACATAATTCAAGCATTTCAGAAAAGCAAGTTTTAGATACAGAGCTTTCCTGATCTCTTTTCTATTACTACCACTACCTGTTTCTGGTTGTATTACAGTCTTCTGCTTATCAGATCTGACTTTCCAGCTTGCCATATTACACTTTGAAATTCCCATCTTTCTTACAAAGGAATTGAGATAACTTTCTAACATCTCATGTCGACATCATCTACCACCTGTTGTGCATTACTGTCAGAGAAGGCTGTTGTGCTTTTGAATGCCATTACAAACAAGTGAGATAGGGGAACTCCACTAATTAAGTGCCAGATACCCATTTTTTCTGGTTGTCTGTGATTGGTCCACAACATATATTTTCACATGAGCTTTGAAAGTATTTGAGGATATTCTTTGCCTTCAATTTATGTTCCTTTTATATCAAGTGGTATCTTGTTGTTACAACCACTTTGAAAGACTGCATTTTGTCCAGACTGCTATCCCTATTTCTCCGAAGACATTTACAATTTTTCATTATTTCTATAATATCTTGCTTCCACTGATGCTTACATTTGTCTGATTTTTAATTCCTAAGAAAGGTCCAGAATTTTTCAGGTAAGTTTTGAAGACAAACGTGGGTTCTTTCTTATTTTATTTCTCTTGTATCACATTACTTTCAAATAGAGATTGTTTGGTGCTGAAGAACTGCTCCGTCATTTCCCTACCACCACCACAAAAAAACCCAAAAAACAACAACAGAAAAAAAACCCCCAAAAAACAAAAAACCAAAACAAAACAAGAAACCAAAAAACCCCCAAAAACCCAAAACCTAACAAACAAAAAAACACCACCAAAAAACAAAACAAAACAAAACAAAACAAAAAGCAAAACAAAAAAATCATCCGAGATTTGCTAAAATTAAATGCTTTACAAAGACTGACCATATACTGTGGGGTTTTGTTTATTTGTTTTTTTTCTGGTTAACCTTTGATTCCAGTTCTTCCATTAGTTATGAAAATGAAAACATCTCTTAGAAACGTACAATAATCTCCTCTATTCTATGTGTCAAACACCTTCTCCTGTCTCTGTGAATGAGTAGATACAAAGATGAATGGTTGCATGGCAATTCCATCTGTTTTTGTTTATTCAGCTTCTATGCAAAGTAGTCTTCAGCAGTAATTGTAGCTAAACTGAAAGTCACATGGATGAACAGAGTAATTTTAAAATATTAGTTCTTTTAAAAAATAAAAATATATTAATAGGCTATAGGAAATAAATATTGAAAGTACCTTTGTAAGCTGAAGTTTTAGGCATGCTTACTCTACTGCTGAGGATACCTACTATGCATATATTTTCAAAAAAGTTAAAACTTATATGCATTTTTTCCCCTTATTTTTATTTTAAAATAACAAAGTCTTCATGCGTTTTTATGACACCACTTAGAGGGAATGTTTGTAATCCCTTAATTCTCTAGAGTTGCCACTGCTAGTTCAGCAATAGTTTAATTTCACGAACATTGATAATTACTGCCAGCATTAAAGTTCAAAGTCCTCTGAGATGGCTTGGATGTTACTGTTTAAGGTCTCCTTTTGCTTCATGCTCCTAATGCTTCCAGTGTGGCAGCCCTAGGAACTGAGTAACTTCAGTCAATAGAAGTTGGGTTTCTTCCAATCTTACTTTTTCAGAAGACATGAACTTGTCACAGACACACAAGGTCCCTTAAGGCTGCCATAGGCGTAGAACAGGTACCTGACAATTCATTTACAGAGCACTGCAAAGACTATCCATATCCCCTCTCCACTTCATCTACCATCCACACAGCCATCTCTCAGTACCTGCCACAGTCCATTTCCCATCAGCAATCTAAACGTTTAATTTAAGGAAGTGTATCTAAAGTCATGTGTATTTTCATCCAGCAGTGGCCTAGAGAGAAAACGCACTTTTTATTTTGCATTCTTTTTGCCAATTATTTGTTATTTTATTTATATTTCTCTTTAATAAAAGGGCACTAAGCCTATAGTAGGAATGTCTCCATTATGGCAGTTACCATTTTCTCACTTACTGAGAAAATTTTCATCTGGAAAGCAAAAAAAATCGTGAGATGTGGATCTTCTTTATAATCTAAAATTAATCTACATTCCAAGTAGAAGAAGGCAGACTGTGGGAACCTGCTTTCAAACTTAAACAGCTAGTGTCTTGTCTTCTGTAGCAGCTCTTGCCTCCAAGTATTTATGGCAATTCAGGATGTTACATTTGTTCAGCTGTGCATGTTGTACTGTTTGCCTCTGCCAGCTGTGATAACTTATTCCTCTCCCCTGCAACAGATTTCTTCAGCTGAAAGAAAGCTGCCCATGTGAACTGAGGAACAAAAGTCTGACAGCAAAAACTGGGACAATCCTTCCGGATTTGTGTGTTCAATGTCACCATCTAGACATCACCACTGAGGCAGTGCAATCAGCAGGGAATAGTGCTGTGTGTTCTTCTCATTATACATGCTAGTAATTGAAGTGTGCCTGTTGCCAGCACAGATAGCTAGAAGTGATAAAAAGTACCTCTCAACAATCTGAACACTTTAAAGTACCTTAAAGACAGTGAGACACAGCTCCAGGTTAGATTGCACAATCTAACTCCTCTGGACTCCTCTGGACCTCATTTTATTTAGTGATAATACTGAATGTTTAGATCAACATTTAAAGGAATTACACCTTCACAGTGCTCTTACAAAAGTACTTATAAAAATACAAGCACTTTTTCATATTTAGAATTTTAAAAAACTATTTGAGAAAGTTGTAGAAAGCAGTGTAGACTTAAACAACTGTTTCAAAAGTCTTCAGTGTCAGTTTTTTTTCCTCATTGCTGGTTAATAGGTGAAATTCCTTGATAATAACTCGAAGATCTACCTATAATTTAGAAACAACTGGAACACTGAAGCAGTATACACAACTTAATGAATATTATATCAAAGACAGATATTAGTCCTGCAAGACATGGCTCTGTATAAGGAACTGAATAGAAAATAGAACTCAGGCAAATTGCTTGTTTCTAGTATCTATATTCATAAAAATATGATTGTGTAGTGAGAGATCTCAAGTACTTAAATTAAGTCAAGGATCACAGGAGAGCAGCTTGTAGGATTAAATCTGACAACTATTCAAACTTCCACTAATGAACTAAATCACCAAGATGGCACTTTGTCTAAAAGCATCCTACCAGTTCTGATGAAGTGAGAAAAATTAGGAGAAAAAGATGAAAAAGATGGTTGAGCTCTAAAAAATCAGAGCCATGAAAAGACAAGAGTTTAAAAGGTAGAGTGAGATCCATCACAGAATCATATGATGGTTTGGGCTGAAAGATCAGTTGGTTCCAATCCCCCTGCCATGGGCAGGGACACCTTTCACGGGGTCAGGTTGTTCAGAGCCCCATCTAACCTGGCCTTGAGCAATTTCCGGGGATGGGGGCATCCAGTGCTTCTCTGGACAATCTGTTCCAGTGCCTCACCACTCTCTAACTAAAGAATTTCTTCCTAATATCGAATCTAAACCCACTTTCTTCCAGTTTGAAGCCATTTTCCCTCATTCTGTCAGTATGTGCTCCTGTAAAAAGTCCCTTTCCATCTTTCTTGTAGGCTCCCTTTAGGTACTGGAAGGTGGCAATTAGGTCACTCTGTTTAATGCTGATATTCACATTATTGAAACACACACGTTTTAAAAAGCACTTCTTTGTCTCTGGAAGTTCCAGAAGGGGGAGATTTTTAAATCACAAGAGCTTGGTTTTGTGGATTGATTATGCAATTATGTGGGAACACTGTATGCAACAGGAGAAAAAAAGCTATTGTTAATGTTAATTTACACTCCAGACCAGTTAATGGTATTTCCATTTTTATAGAAACTATATTTTCCTCATATTACAGAGGAAGGATACAAGCTTGCAAATACTTGAGCCTAGTGTAGTGTAGCCTAGTATAGTATATAGTACTTTCAATAGTAACAGATGATCCGTCACACCACTAGTAGTATCCACTAATTTTAGAAATTTTCACAGGATTAGGCATTGTATGAAACAAGTATCATGTTTCATACAAAAACTATTCAGAAATGTCTACATCTTTGTAGTCTCAAATCATAGTTCTTCAAGCCAATGCAATCAAACGATAGCTACTTTTAAGAATATAATTTTTAATAAAATTTATTTGGGGTACATTTGCATTTAAAATAAAATTTAAAAAAATATTTTTAACATAGCAAAAATTTGAAGTGTCATGTCATAATCACTTTGTCAGCTGAACATTTGTCACACAAAGTAATTTCTTAACTTCTAAATCACTTGACGTACCCAACAATGCAGACATTTGCAAAAATAATAAACAATAATACACATAAAACTAAGAAAAATCAAATGTGAATTTGTTTTTATCTTTTTAGTTTTCTTTTGTGGTGATGGTATTTCCATAAGGATTGAATAAAGATCTGGCAGGTCATTAAGCAAATAATAAACACTACCATTAAAATATTTTTCTTCAAAAAAGATAGGCACTCAAAGCACACAAACATTCTATCATATTTAAAAAGTGATTTACATAAATAAAAGACACTTCAGAGAGTTGGCAAGAACCAGTAGGAATAGCCTGTGATTTAATTTTACCTTCCTGTCCCAGAACTGCACCAGCTCTGAAGAACGTCAATGAGATGTTGCAGCAGAACTTCCAGCACTCAGCACCAGGCCAGAGCAGGAATCATCAGGATCATATTTGCATATTGAACAGTACTCACAGGGGATATTCAAACAGTACCACAGAGTAAAGAAAAAAAAATTAAAAAAAAAAATCAAGTAACTATATGGACAGCTGCCATGTCACATTCATGCTTGAGGTTCCAATTTCTTTGTGATATGTTTTCTTCAAAGGATGCTAATGGTTGCTAAAGTAAGATCCTTCCTGCTTTATAAACACTAACTTTTGTTGCCAGAACGTATGTGTAAGTAAATATGCAAGGAAAGTAACACAAGTAGGGTGGGACCAAATAAAAATTATTTTATTGGAAACTTCAATGGAAAATGTGGAAAACAGCACATATTACAAATCTGGATCAATCCTCAATTAAACTGGCAGGCATAGTTATATAATTGAAAATATTACTATTATTTTCCTTCCTTGCTAACCCTGGTTTGCCATTTAACTTAATGGTGATCTTCTGTTGAGAAATAATCTCAAAAATACCTCACAGGGCAGGAAGCCTTAACTTGAGAGACAACAGCTTTGTTTTCAAGTCAGGTGTATCTTACTGGGTCATCTCATAGAAGTCTTGTTACTTGTCTGTGTCCCAGTTTCTTCACTGAACAAATACATATGCCTCTATAAACAGGCTGCTTTTTTTTTTTTTTTTTTTTTACTTCTACAGCTGAATTGTTCTGCATGTGTTCAAATTATATCAAAATGAGAAAATAAAGAGAAGGAGGAATGTACGTACTGCAGGTATAAAAATTTGCTATGTTTGGCATAATAGAAGAAAATTAATTTTCTTTATATTAATCTTAGTATACATTAGTATTGCAGAGTCATATAAAGCACTGAAACTAATGATATCACAGCACTTGATGAAGTTGAGTAAGTAATAAAAATAATTTAATACAGACAAGTAAAACAGCCTACTAAATTTTTAGTAGGGATAGATTAATCTAGGTTGTAGCAAAGAGATGAGAAATAAAATTTTTGCTCCTTTTGTTCTGTTAGCACTGATTTCTTGGAAATTTCATGTATAAATTTCATTTTTTTTGGGTGTTTCTCCTAATATGACCACAAAATCAAAATAAAACATGACAGAAAACAAGCTATACCTTCAGCTAAAATGAGTCCATAATCTTTCAACCATTTTCAGCCCTGGTGCAGTCTTCAGGGCTATTCATGCACACCATGCTCTATTATTTCTTCTTAAGTGAACCAAAATTCTCTCTTCTCAGCTAACATGGTGGGTCTCAGGAGAGTTCAATTTCCTGTCTGAAAACAACATTATTTGGAAGAATCCATTCTCCCAAAGAAAAACTACGGGTTAAGAAAATGCTTTCTCATTCTAACATCTCAGGATTTTTATTAAAGTTTTTTAAAAATTTATTAAAAATTGCAAGATGTTGAGCTGTTAAGGTCAATTAGGCCACACAAATATTTAGGACAAATATCACTCAGATGTACAAAAAATATACATTTCTTCTACACAGAAAAAAAAAATTACAAAAAAATATTTGCAAATTTAGAAAAATAATATTTGATCACGGGAAGCAAAAAATATAAAAATCTCAATTTTACTATGAGATATGTACCTGTGTGGTTTATACATATGCTGTGTTTGAAAAGCATCCATAAAGTCATATGTTGCAAGTAATGCAGGTTATTTTCTTTCATTAAGAACTTCTCCTAAGTTATAAGGCATTTTAATGCAACAAAGCCCTGTAATATCTATATAATGCCACCAAGGGAAAGAGAACATTTCCAGATTCTTCTGCAGAAAGAGGGGAAGGTAGGCAGTGTTAGGTCTGCAGTCCATGCTAAGTCAGGATAAATACTGGCAAATGAGACATTAAATACAAGTGAAAGCAAGTTTTGTGAAAGAAGAAATTGAATGTTTTTGCTGTGCACAGTTTTCCTTATCCATAAATGAAGGACAAGTGCTCCTTCTCCAATTAAAAAAACCTACATCAGAATCTGCTTACTACAGCTGTAAATGCCTCCATTTCACTGATTTACTCCACTACAAATCTATTTTTGTCCTGTACATGACTGGTTGCTCTCCTAAGTTATGCTGGGAGAGACCATTCAGGTCAAGGACTGATTGCAGAAATCCTGTGGAATAAGTTATGAAGAAGAAAAAGTAGTAAAAACTCTGATATTGCAACATTTATAGGACTGACATGGAAATTGTCAGTTCCACCGCCCATTATATGATACATTGTCTGAGTGTGTGGAAAAGCACTCTGGGAGCCTTTTCACCCCTTGCCTTTGCAGGTTTCTGTCAAATATGATGTGAGTTAATTATTTTAGGAAGCTGCAAAACAGTAATAATTTCTTACTTTTTATTTATCATTTGGTGACAGACATTGGATGAGGGAAGGAGGCCAACACCATTTGGGGATAAAACACTACAAGATTTTAGTCTATCAGCAGCTGTGCATGAGCACTAGCAGCTGTGCACATACTCTTCACTGTTTTAGGATAAAATCCTACAGAAAAGTATCACTCCAGAAGGGGAAGGTTATGTGTGTCAGCCCTCAATCAATCACTCTATGAGAATATTCCTTCCTATGCTGGTCACTGCCCAGCCTTCAGCCACCCATCCTGAGGCATCTGTACTTGCCAGCTTCTTCCATACTGGCATGATGCTAACATCTTCCCCACTAAAGACATCAAAATCAACGGAACCTGGCGTGTTAGGCACTAACATTCTGCAAGAGCTGGGTTTGCTGAGGAAAGCCCTCAGATCCCCCTTTGAAACACAGCCCCCCAATGCCCAGATTGACAGCATGGAAACGGTGGTGTGCAGATTTGCACAGTGGTTTCTCTCCTACCTGTTGTGTAAAGGACGAAATGGGTAAAAATGAAGTGGAAAATGCCATTGAAAATACCAGAATCAAGCTTGCGAAGCTTTACTAAGTTTTACCCACACGAATTTTTAATGTGCAGAATGAAAAATGTGTCAAGAATGTGTGAGAAGCAAACCTATGTCAAACCTTTTCTAAATGGAAGGCCAGGACCTACATGTATATGCTGTAATGTATCTTTTTGCAGGAAGACATAATGCTAGAACTCCTGTAATATCTGCAGATATTGATCCTCCATCATCCTGTAACCCAAAACCACACAGCTTTTGGGGTAAGTATCAACATCTTTCATTTTTCAGAGCAGAGACTAAGGCCCTCCTCCTTGCTCACAGTTTGTAAACAGCTTTTTATCATCTGCTTTCTCAGCTCCTACCTCACCCCATATATTCCGAGTTACAACCTGCAATCCCTTGGACACTCTGTGTAGGGATACTGAAGGCAGTATACATTGTATTTCCTTCAAGTGTACGTGGAGTACCGAGAGCTAGAAATACCCACTGTTTCCTTTCTGTCTGACAGTTTTTCCGGCTTTTTAGAAGGCTCTAAATGTAACTTATGCACTTAAATATCAAGTGGAGCAAACTAAATGTGGACTCCAGTTTCTACTGACGTGCAAACAAAGGCCAAATCACCTTTTGGCATACATGAAAAGGTTGTCTACGCACTCGGGAGCACCTGCCATTTTACACTTTTCTGGGAGAAAAGGCATGTGCCCATGGCAGCACAGCCCTCCCGACGGGAGCGGCATCCCTGGTGGTCCAGCCGTGCTCGTGAGCTCGGCCCCGTTTTCAGCCCGCTCGAAGCTCGGCGGGAGGCTCGAACCGAACCGGACTGATGTGTTTCTGTGAAAACGAACGCCCCCCAGCAGCTCGCCTTCCCTGCTCGCTCACACTCCACCGACGTTCCCCTGTGCCGGGCACACACTGCGCTCGGAACAGGATGAACTCCAAACGCCTCCGCCACTTCCAGTGCCGCCCCTCGACCCCATGGCCAGGCAGACTCCTGCCTCTTGCTCTCCCCAAGTCCGCCTGCTCCGCGAGGAGCAACAGAGGCTTCCCGAGGGACCGTTTTCCCGTGGAAACGCTCCACTGCATCACTCCCAGCCAGTTTCTCGCTCGGGCTGTACAGGCACCCTACCACCCCACGCGTTGCCCCTGCTTTGCCCAGGGTGAAACATCCACCCAGGCGTGTTCCTGTGCGCCTGCGGAGGCGCGGTGCCGGTGCTCGGGGGAGCCCCTGTCCCCTGACCCCTCTCCTCCGTCTCCCTCCCCTGTCCCGTCCCTGTCCCTGTCCCGTCCCCTGTCCCTTTCCCTGTCCCCTGTCCCTGTCCCTGTCCCTGTCCCTGTCCCTGTCCCTGTCCCTAACCCTGTCCCCTGTCCCTGTCCCGTCCCCTGTCCCTGTCCCTGTCCCTGTCCCTGTCCCCTGTCCCCTCTCCCCTGTCCCTGTCCCCTGTCCCTGTCCCTGTCCCTGTCCCTGTCCCTGTCCCTGTCCCTGTCCCTAACCCTGTCCCCTGTCCCTGTCCCGTCCCCTGTCCCTGTCCCTGTCCCTGTCCCCTGTCCCCTCTCCCCTGTCCCTGTCCCTGTCCCCTGTCCCTGTCCCTGTCCCTGTCCCTGTCCCTGTCCCTGTCCCCGTCCCTGTCCCGTCCCCTGTCCCTGTCCCTGTCCCTGTCCCTGTCCCTGTCCCTGTCCCTGTCCCTGTCCCTGTCCCTGTCCCTGTCCCTGCGCCGCTCGCCCCCCGCTCGCTCCGGGCTCTCTCAAGGACTCCGCGCCCGCTGTCAGGGCGCGGGGCCGCCGGCAGGGGGCGGCCGAGGGGCGGCGGTGCCCGCCCTGCGCGGAGCGCGCTCCGAGCCGGCGGCGCTGCTGATCCGGGCGGCGCGGCGGCGCGGAGCCCAGCCCAGCCCAGCCCAGCCTTGCCCAGCCCAGCCTTGCCCAGCCCAGCCCAGCCCAGCCCAGCCCAGCCCAGCCCAGCCCAACCCAGGGCGGCACAGCCCAGCCGCGCCGCTGAAGGGCACCGGCGGCGGCGAGGCTTCCCCGCGCTCTCCCGCGGCTGGGGTGCGCCCGCCCCGCAGCATGGAGGCTGGGAAGCGCAGCTCCTCCGCCGGCAGCCGGGACGATGGCAGCGCTAACTCGTTCCCAGCCAAGCCGGCGGCCTCGGCGGAGAAAGCCCAGAGCAGCCCCGGCAGCGGCGGCGTGAAGGAGCATGGCAACTCGGTGTGCTTCAAAGTGGACGGCAGCGGGGGCGAGGAGCCCGTGGTGGGCTTCGAGGATGCCGAGGGACCCCGCCGGCAGTACGGCTTCATGCAGCGGCAGTTCACCTCCATGCTGCAGCCGGGGGTCAACAAATTCTCCCTCCGCATGTTCGGCAGCCAGAAGGCGGTGGAGAAGGAGCAGGAAAGGGTTAAAACTGCGGGGTTCTGGATCATCCACCCCTACAGCGACTTCAGGTTAGCGCGGGGCTCGCGGCGGGCGGGAGAGGGGTGGCCCCGGCGCCTCGCACCTCGCCCGGCGCAAACTTCGGAGCGGGCGGCGGGGCCGGGGCTGGCGCGGCTCGGCCCGGCGCTCTCCAGCGTGCTGCAGCCGGGACGGCCCCGCAGGCCCCGGGACGGCCCCGCAGGCCCCGCGCCGCCGCAGCCCGCGGCACGGCGCTGAGCTCTGTGCTCTCCATCCCGCCGTCCCGGTCTGCCTGCGCCGCGGGGCCGCGGGGCCGGGCACCGCTCCGCCCCGGGGAATGGCAGCTCGCCCGGGAGGTTACACAGCTGCACCAGCATCGGCAAAATCCCGGTGTCTGCACGCGCCTGCCCTTCCCTGAACACCCGGTGTAAACACTTGTTCCAGGGGCTGCGAGAAGGAAGTGCGTCCCAGTCAGAGTCACAGTAAAATAAGTTTATCCAGGTGATAAAGGTGTGGAAAACTATGTTTTCATAGGGAGACAGGTAAACGTGATGGCAAACTAGCATTGCTTTCACAGTAAGCTTCATGGATGCTGGATCGGAATATTTGTACAGAAAGCCGTGCAAATAAATGCCCAAGAAGTTATAGTTCCCTTTAAAATTACATTTAAAGTGTAAGATTATTTCCTTTCAAACTCTGTGCCAGCTGGCTGTATGCCTTTATAAATGTAACACTTTCTATGATATTTTCTGAGAACTATCGATGCCGTTAAGTGTATTTAATCAACAGCTTGAATTGAACAACCTGCATCTATATGATAAGTGAATTGCACTGGAGACTGTGTTTAAAAAAAGAAAATCCAGAATGTTCAATAGTTAAATGGATCCTCAAAGAAAAAAAAAATGGATTTAACAGAACATTTTTCCCGTGAGAACAGGAGGAAATATAAAATCCAAGTTTCTTCAGGACTGTTCAAAGTGAGGTGTTTCACAATGAGCTGTGCTAGCACCTTGCAGTGCTAGCAAGAGCCTGAGAGCAGTACAGCTTACAGGAGTGGAGGAGCACGGCAGCACTCACTAATGACTTGAAATCGTGCTTCAAATCCCTGCTTTTCTTCCTGGTTCCCTGAACTCAGCAAACTGCACTCATTCTTTTCCTGGAGTACTTTTCCCCCCTTGCATGTCAGCTCAGCTGCATTAGCAGGTGCATTAAGAGGGGAGACAGAGCCAAGCACCTACCCACTCCCGTTCTACCAGCTAGAGAGGGATGTAGCAAGGCACATCTGGTGTTGTAGTAGCATGCATAGGGTGTTGGAAGGGTCTGATGGCCTCTTCCTTATCTGTGTGTGTGCATGAGTAACTTTATTCACGTGAGGATTCTGTTGAAATGAATGAGGTTATTCTGGTGAATAATTTTCCTTGTTCTGTTTTAAGCTCTGTTCTCTTTCCTTGTTCTGTTTTAAGGTTTCTGAGTGAGGTGCACAGCCAAACAATATTTTGGGTGATAGGAGCTTATTTGTCGTATTTTGCAGCATGTAACTTTTTAACTTGTTCAGTAAAATAGGTGATAAGCATATTCATTCTGTTTCATTACAGAAATATCTTCAAATTGTGTCTTAATTCTTCGAGTGGGAAGGTTTAGAGATCGTAGCATGTTTCCCTTTTTTTTTTTTCCAATAAGAGTGAACAACACTGCATCCTTTTCAAGCCTGTTGTCTGCACATTCTTAAATTAGTTGGTAATTTCTGGTGGTTTTTGAAAGTTTTCATTTTATTAGAGTAAGTGTTTGGTTTTTAAATAAAATTCATAGTCTTTCATTAGTATTGGGATGATGTGGCCTGCTCCAGACCCAGTTTTTTAGCCACTAGGACTGTTTCAGTGAGAAATATGAGATGTGCATGTTGTTTCTCCCGAAACAATTGCAGCTGTGTAGTGCAACTCCTTTTGGGTGGCAGTGCAAAATGTGTGAAGAAGTTGTACTATACAATATATTCACCTTATTTGGGAATTACAACAGCACTTTTCAGTACCATCTAAGAGTGTCTCTGTGCCAGAATGAATTCATATGTAAGGATGTAAATACCTTGTTTTATTTTTTGAGGTTATTTGTAACAATGTAATGCTTGTGTGTAGACAAGCCTTATAGCAATCAAAGGGACGTGGGTACTCCCATGCTGCTGTGTCGATATTGATAGCGTCAGAGGAAAGAACTAAATTTTCTACCAAAAGAGCAAGAAAAAAGTAAAAAGCTGAGTATTTTATGGTATCTGAATAGGAAGATGTATAATGCATTTTTAAATGCAGCTTTTATTAGGATATTTGTGGCACATATGACAATAGTTTTAAATGTAGACTCTTAAGAAAATATTGGGTTAACCATGTAAAGTGTGGGAAAATTTTGGTATAGGCTTCTGAAGACTATTTTATTCTTTTCCTAGTCCTGCATGCTTGTATGCATTTCCTGAGATGGTTTAATGTGTTTCATTATATTTCTAGATCTCATGTTTTTATTTTTGTAAAACAGTATATTCATTTACACCAAGCAGTATTTTGTTGTGATATTTGGAGGAGTGGGCAGCATCCTGGTGCCTGCCTGCCCCTTGTTTTGGTATGAACAAGGCATGGGAGCTGTCTCTAAACTCTGTAGTTACTGCTCTGTAGTTACTTTCAGCCTTGTGGGCTTGGTCTTTAGTTTTATGGCTCTCTGTCCTGTGTGTGAGTTTCACAGAAAAATTGTCTTTTCATCGGGCAGATATACCCTTGGAGGATTACATTCAATAAGTATTACATAATTTTTCCACAAGGGCACCATTTTGATCCTGGTTGTCTTTTCCCAGTCTTCTGAGGTTAATGTGTAATTTGGAAGCTGTTATATAAACCGAGTACCTAATGCACATCAAACCCAGCACAAGTCCTCTGCTTATCACTTTGCAGCTGTGATTATTGTATCTCTAAAGCTGGACAACAATTCTGTGTAATTGCATGAGTCACAAAAGTGAATTTATCAGTGAGAGTTTGCTGAAGTCTTGTGTGTGTTCTGTGAGATTTTGAGTGCCTCCAGCTGTCCATTCTCATATGTGGAAGAATGAGCCTTCAGGAGAGCATCACTGGTCCAGCCCTGTGGCCTCCCAGCCACTGGATGAGAGCAGGACAAAGCTGAGAGGATGTGGGAGCAACTGCACATGGTTCTGCTGCTGCCACACACATTTCATTTATTTCATAGGAGAGTTGTGGTGGACATGGGCTTTGGTTGACTTTTATATGTTACAGCCTTCTGGTATTAATGTGAATGTACATGGCTGATTTTTAGATGATTATTTACTCCATGTCCTTTGGCATGTAAAGGAGTTTCTTTAAAGTTCAGAGGGCAGGCTTGCACATGCCTGGGCTGCTCATCTAACCCTGTAGCATCTCCCTCCCTTCCCCCACAAAGAGACACTCTGTCAAGGAAATTTTGGGTTTATCCACATTGGCTAGGACATCTGTAGTCAGCTATCCATAAAGAAAAGAGCTGCTACTGGAGTGGCATCTTTTGACTAGAAATAGTGTATGAGACAGACTGAGTGGAAATAATACATGTTTGTGTAAATGTAGCTTCACACTCTGATGGTTACAGTCAGCTTGATGTTTGGGAACTGCCTTTGTCTGGAAGTGGGGACAAAAATTTAAACTGGCTTCTAGATGAAGTAAGACTGTGATGTGGTGCTGTCTGTCAGAGTAGCAGGTAAAGAGATGTAGTGCCAAAGATCTTTTTCCCCCGTGTAAATAATACAAAGTATAAAGCAATTGGCAACATTAGGAAAAAAAGTTGACATTTTATCTCTCTGGCTAGCTTTTCATTTATCCAAGAAAATCAAAGCCTTATTTTAATAATAACAGTAGAGTGAAAGCAGAATTGTTTCCAAAACTGGAACAGAAAATTTAAGAGTGTAATGAATAATAAAGATTTGCCAGTGTTTTTTTTTAACTTGTGTGCTGTTCCAGTTTAAAAACCTTTTTGTATATATATTTAAGGCATTATGTGAATGTTTGAGATAAATCATAGAAACCTTTATAAATCATTGAAGGCCCTATTGATAATACCTTGGAAGTAATTTGATGTCAGATTTCAGTGAGTTTTAATCAGGGTGAAAGACACAATATTTGCATGTGTATGTCTGGGTAGTTATAGAAGAATTTGCCTCTATTGCTGTTAAAAACTATTCTGTTATATTGCACAGTTTTATGCAATCCATCCATGTTGTCGTATACAGGTACATATTCTATTTTCAAGTAAGTGTGCCAAACTGCAAGTCACAATTGCCATGATTTAGTCTGCCTCATGGTTTTTTACGTTATATAAAAAAAAAAACAAACCCAAACATTTGGACATATATTTGCATTATGAATCTATTTTCTTTTTAATTTTCATCTATCTTTTGGACCAGTCTGTGTCCACCAGCACTTGCCCTATCATGATAGACAGTGCACGTTATATATGCGGCTCACAATCACGTTCTGAAATTCATACATGCATTGGTTTAAAACCTGCTTTTGGGGACCAGGCTTCACTCTATGTGCCATACCTATCTTAACTTGTATCTTAAGAAGCTTAGGATAAGCACTTTGTGCTTCTCTTTTGTCACATGTTTTTAATGTCTCTCTTGAACCTAATGAGATTTATATTTTTGTGAGCTATTGCATACTTAGGTTTATATAGACCAGTGGAGTTGGAAGGTAATGCTACATGCAAAGAAGACAAAATGTATTGTATTAGACTTAAATGTAATTGATAGAGGTAAATGTATTCAAAATATAACTCATGTTTATATTGGCCTCTATTAAATAGCTCAGATAGAAATTTGCATGGGTTTTAATGGAGACATTATGTCCGTGGTAGTGTAGGAATATGAAATGGTCATAGTTTTGTATTCTCAAAGTAGTAATTCCTTGTTGCTTAGGATTTGTCTTGAGATTCTATTGCAGAATTGGCACTTCTAAATTCACTAATAAAATCGTAATCATGGACTTGTACTATATACTGTACAATTCCTTGTGCAAGCAAAACATTATGTTTTTATGAATGAAGCATAGATTCAGCTGAGAATATCTTTCATATATAATTTTCAAATACTATTGTTGTGACCATAATTTTTAGTTCTACCTGAGAAAAACTGTACTGATAAACTATTCCTGTTGCTAGATGTCCAGTCCTTACATTTGGCTAAACATTGAGAACCATTAGTTTAAAAAAGATTATTAATAGTGTTTGGGTTTTTATTTGGTGCATTCCAACAATTTTTGCCCTTTACTTCCTTAAATGCCCTAAAAAATAAAATTACAGAATTGTAGCATTAATCTAAATAATGCATTTAAAATGTTCGACAATTCTCTCTGACATCAAGTTGTATGTTAAGCTGCACAATAGTTACTGAGGTAGAATGCAACTCTCATAAAGGCAGGCTGAAGAGAAATACAGTAATGGTCCTCAAATGCATAAACGGATGCTATGAAGAGGAAGGAAATTACATTGAAGTAATGGAGTGAAATTGCAGCAACAAATATCTAAATTAGATGTTTAGGAGGCAGGACCAAAAATAAGCAACAGAATATTGTATTGGAAATGTTCTGAAATATAGGCCAGAAATGCATTAGGTTGTTTTTCATCTCCAGTTCCTATTATTTTTTGCACTGAGTAATGTCTCATCATTGGTTACCACAGAGTGGATATGACAGAATTGGTTATCACATTTTTTTCATTTGTTATGAAATCTAGTTGACTAAAGCTAGCTACTGACTTTTGTACCAGCTGTAAGCAGGAGTGTGTAAGAGAAAATAGGGATAGAGAGGTGCATTTCGTGCTTTTGGACTCAGGAGGGCCATGTACTCTTGTCTGCTTTGAGATTTTCCTCAAGAGCTGCTAGAGGAAGGCAGGGGAGTCCACCAAGGCTGGAGCAGCAGCCACTCGCCTTCCAGACCCCGAGGGCATGTGGGAAGCCGTATGCCCTTGTTTGTTCAGGCAAAGGGATTCTTTTCATTAAGGCATCCCTCTGTCTCTGGGTATGTAGAATACTAATGTGTAGTTTGAGCTCACTTATATGTTGAACATTTGCCAGTTTTCATTATCTTCATTCTAGTTCTGGAATAAGAGTCTACTCACTGCATTTTCTTTCACATTCTTGTCGTGTCACTTACTTGAACAATGAATAAAGTTTATGGGAGAGAAAAAGCTGAACAAGTGTAACTCAGTTCCTCAGTTCTCTGAGTTACTTTTAATTTAACTTGGGACATCTTGAAGATCACTGGCAGCACTTATGGATAAGTAGAAAAGTGCTTTTTTTTTTCTGCAGGATGCTGACTTTTGCAATGTTCCCGTTCAACACAATCTATGTAAAGGCAAATATACTTGTCATGATTTTGAGATAAGTTTAGAAAAAAACACAATAAAAAAAATAAACCTCAAATGTTACAGAATTCCCGTGAGTAATTCTGTAACATTTAAGTCAAAGATGATATTTTCTGGATATTATATGTGAGTCTTTAAAATATAACCTAGGACAGTCAATATCATGAGACTTCTTCTTCAGTTTTCCGATTTTTTTTTTGTTTTGACTGCAATGAGAAAAAAGTGCTTAATAAATGTGGCCAGTATCTATATCTCTGTACACAAACATAAAAATTAGATTTCATAAGATCATCATCATCGTGCTTAGGCCTGAGAGGAAAATGTACTGATTCTGGTATTCCAATTGTTTTAGCATGTCTACACATTTTAAAATTTGTTAGCATTTCAAAATAAGTGATGCTTGTAATTGAGTCAGTAAAAGTTTTTTTTCATCTTAGGCTTCTCAGACTTGGGTTTGTGAAGGGAACTGTGAATTGAAATACTGTGTAAAAGCATCAAGTAATACACAAAAGTCTAGATTTATGATTTGATTGGGTGTTTGGTGACTACAACAGCTAATTGAAAGATGCATAGGGTTTGATAAGTTGCTTTAGGCTTTCTTATGTGTATAGGGAGGGCATTTATATAATGAAGTCAAAATATGAGTGGCTCAGTTTCTGATTATTCAGCCTGGAGTAGCAGAAATAGAGATGTATAAATTCAGAGGACACCTAAAAAATATGAGTCTTTAGTGCTTAATTTCTGCCTACCTACCTAGGATCATGGCACTGTAATATTTAATTAAACTTCGTCAGCTTTTTTGAGAGATTCAATTTGAAGTTAAAAGGCAAAAAACTATTTTTAGAGATGACTGTAGAATATGAAAAAATGAAATTTACTTAATTTGATCATAAATAGGAAGTATCTATTCTTGCATTTGCTTTCACTCAACACCATGCCTGAGAACTGTTTTCTATGTCAATATACATTTTTGAGAGAGGAAACTTTTAACCTACTTTACAATGTTTAATTTTTAACCTGACAGTAGAGTTCTCGTTAATTGCTTGAAAGTCCTTTAGCTGTCTATTTCCTGATTCTTTCCCAGAGGCATGATTTAATTTAAAAAATCATAGTGTATTCAGCTCTAATTATTGGAGAGCTTGTTCTAGACACATAGTAAGGTATGTTAATAACCAAAAACTGTATCAGCTGGAGTCAATGTCAGTACTACCTCAAGGACACTGTCATTTAGCTTCTATAAAATCTCTGCTAATATCTTTTAATCTGATGATAGTCAGATTCAGGCAAGCTGCATGGCATTTTTCAATAATCTTATTGCCTTGTAGCACGATGCAATAAGTCTGGAATAAACTTATGTTTAGAAAAATGTTCATTTAATTACAGAGCTGCATACTGTTTCCATTATATATTTGTAAAAACCCAAAACTAATCCCAAAACCATTCTCATTTTTGCTAGTGAAGTATCCAAAACTTAAGTTACATTATATAGCTGAGAATAGGATTTTGTTTATATTAAATTATCTTTGATGTTGCTTGTGTGTATATTATCTAATTAAGCATGTAATTTAATAAATATTTTGATACACTATTAGAATTTAGTGTGCGAATGCTATTAAGTTTCTAAAAATGTCATATTTTTAAAAATTGATATTAAGATATTTTCTTTTCAACTGAAAAAGCAGAGTTGCTTTATGCTCACAGTCAAAACTATGTTGGTTCTGTTTTTTGATTTTTTTTTTGGGTGAGTTTGACTTGAAAATAACCAATATACATAAAAATTTGTTTTTAATACTAGGGAGAGGTTTTTGTGATACTACTCTTTTTCATCCAATTCTGAATGAAAATCACCAAATCTTATATTTGCACTAAGGCTCCAGTATATAAAGAGCCCCACAGAAATAAATTGTCCCCTCACAGTATCAAATACATATTGTGCTCTGGTTGACTCCAGCTTTTTTGTCCTCTCATATCAGCAAACTAAGGTGTGGAAATACTGATGTTTCCTGAGTTGGTTCCATTGCATCTTCCAGTAATTTATCAGATCCTCCAAGAACCACCCTCTTCATGGCATGACTGCAGCAATAGACAGTGTGGTGATGAAATCTCACTTTAATGCAAATATGTGGATTGCAGTAAATTTAGAGTAATATATAATGACACTCCAAAAGTAAATAGTTGCTCTATCTTTTTCTAGGAAAAAGCTGTGGAAAAAACACAGAACTTTTATAAGGTACAGAGAGTAAGATCTATCCAGCTCTACCCAGGAGATGGAATAAAAGCATGGCTACAAAACCATAGAAATGCAATCAAGCATTCACACAACTAGTGAGAAGTTTTCCATCAGACTCTTGAATGGTTTCTGTCTAGTTGTTCATTCCAGGACATACTATTTAAGTCTGGCAGAGAAATTGCTCTGAAACCTGTATCAGGTGCTGGTACTCCCTGAAAATCTTATTACTGCCTGGCAGTAGACACTTGCAAGCTTCTGGGTTCCCCAAACACATCCAGGGCTACAGGATCCTTGGGAAAGCTGCATATGGGCTTGTTTGCACTTGATTTTGCAGTGAAGGTAAGAGCCAAGCTTGTCTGTTGCTCTGGTTCATCTTTAGTGCCAGACAAGCCTGGTGGTAACACAAAAAGATTTGCTTTTCCAGCCCAGGATCAGTCTGGTAGATTGAAACTTGCAAACAAAACAAAAGAAGCAAATAAATCAAGCATATACCTCAAACTTCAGTCGTTACTTGGATACTTTTCTCATATACCCACTTTACCAAGTTAAGAGCTGTTTTTCAGAGCTGTGTATCCAGTGTTCATGGAAACTCTTATCTAGATAACTGCCAAAGTACTGAATCTTGCTTTTTCTTTTATTTATAGCATTTCTTATGGTCAAATTTTTAGTTAGTGAAATTGTGCTATAGTCAACTTGCATTCAGAAGTTCCTTGGAGCACATGGATATAATCCTTGAAAGAGCATTTTTTTGGAAACAACTTCATTTTCCCCCTCATTCTGTCCTATCTTCATTCTCCTGCATCTCTTTCTGAAGATATAATGCATTCCTTTAAATAAATGGAAATAATGCATTGATTTTTGAAAAAATTTGTTTGTTCTGCTGTGTAATTTTCCATTTTTACTCAGTCTTTTAGCTGGAAGTTACTGAGCTGTTAGCTCAAACTAGCAGGGAGAAGTTAGTTTAAATATTCTTCACAGCCTCTTGCAATTTGTAAAATGCCTTGTAGTAATTACAAAAGACAACTCCATGTGTGTTTTCCATCTCCCTTGACTTGGACAGGTTAGCAGTTTTCTGTTGATAATTGCTGCGTGATGCAGTTGAACACACTGTTACCATACACTGATACACAGGCGCTCCTTCCGAAATTATCCCTTCAGCTTGTGTGTTGCCAGCATGGGAATTCAAGTCTTGCATACATCTACCACTTTAAAGATATAATTATCAGAAGCACAGTTTTGTAATGCAAAGGGAGTGTGGTACCAAGAGTAAGCAGTGCCAGATGGTAGGCAATCTATCAGAGCATTTAAAAAGGGTCAGAACTGAAAATGTCTGAAATCCGATGGCTTATTAAGCAGTAGATGTTGAATGTGTGGGAAAAGTGAGAGATGAGTAACCTAAGCATGAGGTGCCCACATGACCAAACAGACTTTTAATTGCATGCATTCTGTCAGTATTATATGAAATAACTTGTTTTTGCTAAATTAAATGTGGTTTTGAAATTTGGAACAGAATATTAAATCCAGTGATATATTGCTTGGTGTTCAGTAGGATTTGTACATGTTCTTACTGTTTATTTATTGAAGCAATGAATTTATTATGATGGCTCATCTCTCTGTAATGGAAAAAGAAGTCTAAAAAAACTTTCAAGGTTTTTGTATTGAAAATAATTAAATCCAGTGTGTAATAATTTTATTATTTAATATACATATTATTTATCTAGATGTGAACTAAGTACAACGTGACTGAATCCAATTAAATGTCTGTGGTTTTACATTGCTATTTAGAGGCACTAACTGTGAGTTTAAAATTTCTTGTTTCACTTTAAACTGTTCTCTTTTCTTGTTTCTGGGCGTTAGATTTTTCTGTAGTCTGCCCGTGTGTTGCACACTGTCATTCACATGCACGCTAATTTTCTTTTGCCAAGAGATGATTCTCATTAAGACAGGTCTGAGGAATAGTCTGTCAGTATTATACAACCAGTCAGTGTTATTCAGCAGTTTCCGCCACCATCCCCCTCATTCCCCGGGACTGTATGAGCACTGCTCGGTGTGACTACGGTTGTTCCTGTAATTTCTAAGCTGCAGCCAACTTTTACATTCTCCACAGGCTAGACCAAATTTATCTTTCTGTGGAAGGGATGGGAGAGCTGCAGTGAACTTCCACTCCCACACTTGTTCCTCATAGCACGACAGAGTTTAGGCTTCCTTCGGGGAAGGAGAGCTGGCTTTGTAGCCTGGGAATGCAGGTACCATGAATCTGCCTGAAATGGTGGCAGATGTTCCTGCTGGGGCTGCTGACTCGTGGTGCCTGAAGTGTCACTGAGCAGCAGTTCGTCTGTGTTGAATGTGCACGCTGATTTTGTGCCACTGGCAAAATGAGCAAGTGGAATGTGGTATTTAACTTGGTTTCGTATTTTCCGTACAAATTTTGCCATTTCTGGAATGGCTTTGAAAGTGTCAATTTTACCCAGTGCTCTGCACAGTGTGCAAATCTATAGGATGTTAGATGAAGATCTGAGATGGAAGTCGGGAACCCATCTATCTTTGGATTTCAGGACCTAGATACTTGTAAGCATCTGGACTCCATGCCTGAACCTCTTTCAGAATTACAGTCATAAGGAGCCCAAAATGGTAAACCTCATTTTTAGAAAACGTCGCCCATCAGTGCTGTGCATTTTGCAGAACTAGTGTGTCAGAATAATGCAAATATGTTTCAGCTTCTATTTTTGTTGTATTGTATATTTTGATTTGCAATTTACAGATGAATGTATATTCTAAGATTATGAGGAAAATCTCTGTTAATAATTTTTTCTCTCTCAATTTCTTGCTGTTCTTCACCAATAAATTATTAATATCTATTTGGCAGTTTTAATTATCACACATCTTTAGTTTAAATGCATTTGATTAGTTCATAACTCACTGTCCTCCAAAAAATGAAACATAAATATTTGGCTAAATTAGATTTTGTCTTTCTGAGGAATATTGGCTTGTGGCTAAAACCTCTTATGAGATCTCCAAAGTAAAATGTTTTCATTTGCTGAAAGGCAGAAACCTATTTATTATATTTAGACAACTGCATTTTGGGAGAATATGGATGGAAGATGGACATCTGGTGTTTTATTCACCACAGAAAGGGCAACTCATTTTGTTTTGCTGTGTCAAAACAAGAGTCATCTATCAGTCTGGAAGTAAAGAGCTTCCTTGGTATTTTTGCGGTTATTATAGTTCAGGTCATGGGTCCCTGACCAAAGTTTCTTTGAGTGCTTATTTTAGAGCTGCTTATCAGTGGCTACAATTATGGGCAACTTTACTTGGGCCCAAACACTTCCCTGTGCAACCCCTAACCTGCAGTGGGTGTCTGATGTCAGGACCAGCCCATTGATAAGGAGCACAGACTGTTTTGTTTGAAGACCCGAATATTGGAGAAAGAACTTTTGCATGAAGAGACTTCAAAGTCACCTGCCAAAGTCACTCTTCCAAAATATAAAGGGGAGAAGCAGATTATTAAATAATTCCCTTTTATATTTTTTTTTCTGATAAATATTTATATGTGAGGCATATAACAAAGCCTGTAGTTATGTTTGAATACATTTTCAAATCTTAATATCTTCAGCAATCTTTCATTTTTCAGTCTAAAAAAATGACGTGTTATTCTGATGCCTAAAGTGACTTGCTCTCTTACAAAAATGAATAAAGGCAGCATGGAGGAAAAGACTTTTATCTAGTGTATGTATTTTGTATAATGATTCCACTTTATATGGATTCTGTCTCAATGAAGACAGAACAGAATTTTAAATTAATCTAGTTCTTGGTAAAATGTATCTTCCAGTGGTATAATATCAAGTTCACATGACTAAATTAACGCAAAATACTTAACAAATGTATTTCAAGCAAAAAAATCTGCTTCAATGGAATAAATATTTTCTACACATAGTTAGTAAATTTAATACATACTGTTTTTAGGAGCTCAATCATGTGTATCATTATCGTATATACCTGTGATAAAATGTAGTAAACCCTCATGTTTAATTGCAACTGAGCAATGGAAATTACCTCCTGTACTGCTGGCAAAGGTGTGCCAGAAGGAGAATAAACATCAATTCATGTAAAGACATCTCCTGGTCCTTGATATTATGGGCTATCTCCTATTTTTTAAATCAAAAACCTATTCAAATATTAACTTGACATATGCTGGTTTGGCTTTTTTGGAAGGAATTTGTTTGTTTCCTTTTTTAAGAATAACTGAAGTAATGCCATAAAAAAATAAAAACCCTTTTTGTTTCCTTATATTGGATTAAACTGCAGAAGAGCAATTCAGCAATTGCATTCCATTACACTGACCAATGCTCATAAATGTCAGAGACGGGTTTTACATCCCCAGAAATTTTGTTTGTGTTCTAAACCTCCACCCCTGGCTGAGCTGCTCTCAGCAGCAGCACATGAGGCTTTGCTCAGCCCAGCTTGAATTGAGCTTTCTGGAGCTTCAGAGGGTGAGAAACACAAAAATTGAGGAGGGGAGCACAGGCAGAGCTGGCAAGGTCCTGCTTACTTAGGCCAGAAACTAGAGCATCTCTGAGCATAATGTATGCTCTTCCTTGTTTACTTTGCTTGCTCTTCTGGGTTTTCCTTTTTCTTTTAAACAAGTGAATACTGGGTCTATCTGATCACTGCTCTGTCTAGCTGCATGATGCACTGATTTGTTTTGGCAATGCAGGCAGAGCGCTATGCTGTCAAAAGGATGGTAACACTGGGATGTGCAGTATGCAAATGGAGAAGTTTCAAAGAAATGTTAAAATTAACATTGTACCACTTAAATACTGTGCAAGGCAAATAGCTGGCAGAGAGATATGAATACAAGCTGAGTAATTAGAAAAGTGGGGTGCGTCCCTCTGTAAAAACGTGTTAATAAATATACATGGGGAAAGGTATAATCAAGCTCGTGAAAGATTAGTCCTTTCGTTTCTTACGTGTTGTGCACACTGTATTTTCAATTAGTGGATGTTTTGGATAAATTTATATGATTAGCTCAGTTAATAAAATTATTAAAATAACAATTCCATAATGTTACAATTTTCAGTGTATTTGAGTGCCTACCTAAATGTCTCCATTCTCTGCTTAGGAATTAAAATCATTCAGCATAGATGTTAAAACTGCAGAATAATTTTTTTCCTCTGCTGGAGAGAGCTTGAACCTGTGCATGACTCTATAGCAGAGTCTGGTATGGAGACTTCCATAACAATATCACCTCTCAGAGTTGTGGAAGAAAGACTGAGAACGCCTCTCCTGTCTCGTGATTCGTGTTCTTTGGGAACACGATTTTGTTCATGCTCTGGTTTATATTTGTTTAGAGAGAGAGGACATGTCAGCAACATACCTCACTTCAGGAGGCATTGTATGGCTAGGGGAAAGTGAACTTCCTGAGGAGTGGGAAACCCTGGGCTCAGCTGCCTACAGATAGATGGGGAAATCCAATGGATGTTCACAGGTTTTGATGAAAGCTCTAGGTATTCAGTCATTTTTTGAAAGGGGGATGCATGTGGCATGACCCTAATTACTTACCATGTTGCTCTGCCATGAACCTGATCTTTCTTTTTCCTTTGCTTCCCTAAAAATTGTTTGAAATGTATTTGGATCTTTTTCATCAAAGTATAAATAAAATTTAGAAAAATAATAGTTTAAATTTTATTTGAACATGGATTCATCATTTTGGATGCTATTTTCAGACCAGAAAAGTTATTAATATATTTTTAACAGATATAAATTAGATTTATTAAAATTTGAAGCAAATTATTTGCTGCGCCGTGATATTAATGGATTGTAATAAAAAGCCTTACTTATTCTTAAGTAATTTTCATTGATTTTAAAGGGTTGAAGTATCAGTACTTATTTTTATATTCAAGGAAGCACAGGCTTTGTAGCCAAAAGTCAGCTATAAATAGTTGTAAAAGGGAATAATAATTAAACTTTATATATATATATATATATATATATATATATATATATACAATATACTTGATTACCCAGTCTTGCATTAGAATCTTGCACATCTGTGTAGATGCACAGGATGACTGTAAATATTCAGTCATGTATATTTGTTTTCATTTATGATGTGGGAGTACATCAGCTTGTTTCATATCTATCTATAGTGCTTTCACGCTTTTTCACATCTCTAATTTTTCCCTTCATGAAATTTGAAGACTGGCTCTTTTTTCCCTTCAGTTTGAAAATAGTGCCCATTATTGCCTTCAATGCACTTTGTCAAGAAATCATACACCAAGTCCTACTTTGGAGCTGCTCTTCCGAACATACTGTATCATTTTTCAGCTACACACAAAGCCAGTTTTACCTCTGATTTTCAGAATAAAATTGTTAGTAGTAGTATATATGTCAAAATGTCAAATCTAAGTTGATGGTCCTAGCCTTGTTTGTTTGTTTATTTGATGTTGTTTGTTTTTTGTTTTTTGGGTTTTTTTTAAATCAGAGGTATTAATCTGAAAAAATTAATTGTCCAATTGATCACCTCATTTGGTGATCATGTCCAGTCTCCTCAGTGAACCCTGTGCCTGAGATCTATCAATAGCTGCTGAATGACGTCTTCCCTGTCATCTCTTTCTCTGAAGTAGAGAAAATAGAATTTCCCCAATCAGCAGAAACTTAAAAATTATACTGATAACTGACAGATTGAATTGGTTTCGAAAAAATCTATTAAAGGAAAATATTAGGTGATACTGATTGGCTTTCTAATTTTTGGAAGGTGTTGGGAAGTTACGTTCCTTTTCGTTTGATTCTTTGTTGAGAAGAATTACAGAAGGCTTCTTCCAATTTTAGCCTCTGAATTTTTAGTATGGAGGCATCCTAAATGTCATGTTTTTAAATGGCACTCTTAAAATTACTGTCACTACAAAATTCTTAATTAATGCAAGTGTTCCAACATGAGATACAAGATTATTTTGCAGCTGAAATATTTTTAGATCTGTCTCTTTCAAACTTTTTTCATCCCTTTAAAGTGGCCATTTCTAACTTGAGAATGTGAGTATGTATTTTACTGTGATCCACTACAGAAATTTGCTGACATTTGCTTAGATAACCAATATGTGGCATTTTTCAGTTGATTTAAGGGCTGATAATATAAGCTGAAAGGAATCAGTTACAGACCCTACACAAAATGTTGCCTGATTCTAAGAGCAGTGGTCTAGCTTGAGTGAGGGGGTGGATTGGAGGAAGCTGTTGTGCTTGTGCTGTGACATGTGTTGATGCAGAAGCAGTCTTGATGATGTGAAATATATCCATTAAATCAGATAAGCAAAGACAGAATCAGCATTTGCTATGAAAAAACAGGTTTGTGGGCCCTGACTCTTCTTCAGCACCTTTTTTCCATCTGGCAGCTATCTGGACAGGGGCACTAGCCCAATTTTTTAATGAGGAGTGGGGCTGAAGAATCTTGGAATCATAGGATGGGTTGGAAGGGTCCTTGGAGCTCATGTTGTTCCAAAGCCCCTGCCATGGTGGGGATGCAACCCACTAGATCAAGTTTCTCAGAAAGGAGGAGTTACGCAAAAATGAGGGAGAGCAAAAGCAGTATCAGAGCTCCACCGACAGTGGTGCATTGTTCTTGCCCAAGGTTAAGTGGAAGTCAGGCTTTAATTCTTTCTACTGCTGTTTAATAAGCTTCTGTGGAGAAAAAGCAACTGCAAATATCAGTGGTATTCAATCAGTTGTGTTGGCTAAAAACTAAGAGTGTAATTTTTAAATAATATTGCCATATTATATACATTTCTCTTTGTTCTCTCTGTCTTTTCCTCCTGTAAGCAGTGAGTGCAACCTTAATTCTCCTTACTGTAGCTTTATTTCTCAGAAAGCTAAGACTGAATTTGTTATTGAGTGTAAAATACTATGAAATCTTCAGATGGAAGCTGCTGAATGCATAGCAAGAACCAATTATCTTTTGATGAAATGTCCGCTGGGCTAAGCATTAGTTGAAAATACATTGAAAATATAAATACACATACACATACTTGAATAAATAAATAAATAAATAAATAAACATGTAAGTCAATTAGTTTTGTAGTCCCCTTCCATGGTCAGTACTGTGATTTTCTTTTCTAGTATTCAAAGCTCTCAAGCTTTAAATCTAGCCAAACTATGTAACCAAAGACTTGTGAAAGTAGTAAATTACTCTTCATTGCCTTCACTGGGCTCTGATCAGGTCTCCTGAGAGATGCATTTATCTAATCATCTGCCTTGTGCATATAATCACAACTGAGAAACAAATTGCAAATTGCCACTGCTAAGTGGGTTTAAAGAGATAAAATCATGAAACCTTTTTGGAATTGTGGAAGTCTGTAATGTTAGATGCATTCTATGATTATATAAAAAGAAGACTCAGTATTGCTGAAGTTTAGTGATATCTCTTTGAGGTGGGAAATTGTATCAATATTAAAAAAAAAAAACCCAGCAAGGGACATACATTGGATCCCTTAGGTATATATGGCTAACCTTGAAGTAATGGACTCCAGTATTATTCTGAAATCAAATTAGGATTTCTGTGGTCTGAAAACTTCATTATTAGGTTATTTTTTAATCGCTTTTAGTTTCCCTCAGAATGGAAATATTAGACTGGAAGATTCCCAAATCCAGCACTGCTCAACCAGGAAAATACAATTTTCAGAACATCTGCCTCTGGCTCATTGTGGACTGACTGGTCTCAGGCAGAGAATGCCTTTCCACTGCTCTAGCAGGTTACCTTGCTAAGTCGATGAATATTCATTAAGCTTGTGATATGCTTTAAAGTGAAAAAGAATAGGATGAAATTTTCACCTGAGAAAGTGTCACTCAATCATATTTCTGCCCTTCAGCATCACCACTGGGTGTGTAGGATATACTGTTGGAGTTCTACTGTAGCACATGCTTTACAATCAAAGGAGGTGAGCCACAAAAGAGATTTTATTTCAGCATTGCCAAGTTTCCTTGGTTGTGTTTACTTAATAGAAGCTTAAAGTTGTCAAAGTGGAAACAGAATAGCATAAAAAAATCTAAATCAACAATTTCAGGAGAGCAGTTTATTCGTTAAAAACAAAACAAAACACCAGCCCCAAAGTTTTGTCTTCCTAAAGATTTGCAAAATGAAGTACATTCAGATGAGGAAAATCTTATCCATGCAGAAGGATGACACAACTTTAGAAATGACCTCTCTGCCCATGCAAAATAGGCCATCATAAAATAGTGACACTTCACTAGTAATTTTGATGCCTTTGTATTAATCACAGAGATAGATTACAGTGAATTCTAAGGTTGGAAGTTTTAAAATAAAAAAAATTGCTGCTGACCCAAAATCACCGAAGCAATCCAGTATGGATTGGCAACATTTAAACAGATTTTGCTCTATGGAAGATGTTGAATGCAATAATTCTTACTAAAATAGAATTAATTTAGTATTTAATTTGTATGCTTTGTTCCCAGAACAAGCTTGTTTTCCTCTAGGTGTATGTGTGTATTTGTAAGAGAGAAACAGATGGGCAGAATGAGAATGGATATCTGGGCAGAAGGGGATATCCTCATTTTAAGATAGTAGAAAAACCTGTGCAATCAAAAGAATTTAGTTCTCTGAAGAAAACATTCCCTTCTCCTGTCCTTCAACACATCCCAGTAATTATCTTTTTTTTGCAGATGTTTTCAGGCATGTCTAGCTTTTTTCCCTCTTAGAACAATAGAGTTGCATAACCAGAGAAAGATAACATGTCCTATGAAAATGAAATTATGATACGAATAATACCAAATTTAGTACTCACTAGCATACAGTGCAATGAAATTTAAAATTACTGTTATTTCTGCTAAGATAGTTCTGTTTCATATAGGACATTGATTTCTCTGTTAGGTGAGCCAGTGATCTATGATAGCAGAGGAAATAAAGCTGTGTTTGAAGGTGAGATTAAAAAAACAAAATAAAAAAAGCGCAAAAAGGAAAGTCAGTGTGTTCATTTCACTGAGCATCTGCTAGTCAATCACAATGTTTAGCTAAAGAAGAAACAAGTTTTCTAGGAAAGCTTGTGGAATTTTTTATGGCTCTTGATTCTCTGAATGTGTAGAGTGAAATTATGTTGCATATGAGATCAGAAAACCTAATCTGCGATGCATCAGGTTTTGCTTCAGAAGTATTTTAGAAGCAATCTGAGTTAGTATCTTTTTCAATGGCTTCCAGTTCATAATGTGGATGAGTATTTTTCTGTGTCTAGACTGAATTTCCTGAAGTTTCACTGTTACGATTTGCTCCTTTTAAATAACAGATCAGAATTTTTGCTATTTTTCTTGAAACTGGGAAAATGGAAACTTAAACAAAGCTTAACTGCTTTTCAGTGAAGCCCTGACTGCTCTGCAGCCTCCATTCACACCACTCAATGCCTGAGAGATGCTGCTCGCTCTGCTGTGTGGCTTGTGAGACCACTGGCAGCTTCTGCTGGTTCAGTCTGGGTGTACTGTAAGGATAATCATATCTCAAACTACGCTGATTCAAGGAAATTGAGACTCTGCTGTTGATGGGCAGAAAAAGGAAATAATACTGCAAGCAAATCTGAATTTGTATGTACAGCAAATTATGCAGCGCATTAATCAGAGATGAAATTTCCTTCCTTAAGGCTCACTTTTCTCTGGGTTGGGGATATAAGGTGGAAAATAAAATGCCTGTTAGAATTCATAGTGTCTTACATTATTCAGGTTAATACAAACAGTGATAAATTAATACTAAATAACTCTTTTCTCACTGCCTGGGTAGGCACTCATTTAAACAGGCTGTTCATCCTGTCCATGACGGCTTGTGGCAGTGAATAAAACAACATTTTAGCATCATATTTCAGAGCTGACAAAGCACTGTTATTACTATAATTAAAAAAAATATAGTAAATAAATTATGAGTGAAAAGATCACCGAAAGAGGCCTATAAATCCATTCTGAGAATTCCGAAGTAGTAATTAGTATGGGGTTTTCTTAATATTTCTGTACAAAATATTTTTTTTAGATTTTGAAATAATGTGTCTCAAGATTGGGGTTTATACTTTAGTACTTGACTTTATTTTTGCTTAGAGGCAAAAAAAAAAAAAAAAAAAAAAAAAAGAAAAATCTCTGAGACACTTAGAATCATTTAAAAAGCTTCAGGAATAGTTCAGGGTAGTGCAATGATGATCTTTGCACCTTCTGTTAATGGCATCAAGTAGCAGCTTCACTGAGTTAGCTTCAGCTGAGCAATAACCTCTATAGCTGTTTGCTGTGGGGCTGAGGTCAGTTCTTGCTTATCATTTTGAGCTTTGGAAGATCTCATTACCCCTAGACTCCTGCTTTTTTTCATCATTCTTGAAAATTTTGTGTCATAAGCCTACCTCTTCCTTCTCTTCATCAACGCTCTATAATACCTTACATAAATGTGGAACTCTTGAGATTGTAAATTGTAGATTCGTAACCATCCTCACTGGGGCAGGGAAAGTAGGAAAGAAAAATGCTAAAAGCAGTTAGAAGCAGAGGGCTATCTCAGTGTGTCAATGGCAGCTCGTTGCACTGTCTCGTGAGGCTTTGCAGCTTCCCTGTTACGTGAATTTTGCATGTTCTGAACCGTGGGCGAGGAACGCATTGTATTACCTTCCCTGCACAGGTCAAAGAAGGGCAATACTAGCAGTTGCCTCTAGTTTTCCTCACCTGAAATAAAATAAAACATGGCCAACAGAAAGGCATTTGGAAGCATTTTCCTAAAAGAAAATGTCCGACTCGTTTCTAAATGAAAAATAGTGCGGGTTTTTTCTTACCAACTAATCAGCTTATATTATATTGTGGGCTAAAATACAGAAGTCCTTATCAGACAACATTATTTTAGCCCTGATGCTACCACTTTGGCTGACATTCAGCACCAGGAACACCAGTGTGTTTTGCATAATCACAGCACGCGATGATCCTTTAAACCGCGGATTACCGTAGGTTACAAACACCTGGTTCTGTATTATCTCTTATGTTGGCTGGTTGTTGTGTGGCTTTGGTTAGCCTTTGTTGCATAACTGCTCCCTGTGCTAGAGAAATGTAAAGGTCAGTCTGAATTGCTTATGACTGAGCCACAAAAGCAAGGACGCCTCTTGTGATTGTTTCCTATTTGTTTTCTACTAGTTTTAAGGATTCCTTGATGTTTATTCTCCCACTGCAATTTTGTGAAGTACTTTGGTTGGTAGCATTTTAAACGTGATTGTGGTAGTTTTAGTTGTAGATCACAGTGTAGATCACAGATGTAAGAATTTAGTGGTTCCTTGTGTTAATTTCAGATTACTGGAAAGGAATCTAGCACAATGAGAAATACTACAGGAATTAAAAAAGACAGGAGAAATTGGGAAGTTTTTGCCAGATCTGGTGAATGCTTTCATATACTGAACAAAAATACATACAGCCTGAATAAAACTGAACATTTTTAGCATTTAGTGCTAAAATTTATTATTATCACATTTATTGCAAGACTGAAAATGTGTAAGACACAAATCACATTGTGGTGTACAGGGAATAATTTTATAGTGTACTTCGTGGAGTTTCTGAGTACCAGTTAGAGTACATTGCCAACTTCTCTCTTTTCTCAAATGATAGTTAAATCTAATCTCTCCAGGTGTCTCTTGGAATAAATATTTTTTCTCAATCCTATGCTGCTTTTCCTTTAGCATGTTCCACAGTTTCAGATAATAATTGATAATCTCTGATGATCACTCTGTAAATGTAAAAGTATTTGCTTCCAAGGTAGACATGAAAAAATTGAATTTTTGAAAGCTATATTTTTGTGATTGTTCAGCCTGGAGAAGGAGGGGTTTTGGTGTGACCTGACTGTGTCCTTTAAGTACCTGAATGGAGCCTACAAGAAGGAAGGATATTTTCAAGGGCATGTAGTGACAGGACAAGGTAGTATGGTTTCAGACTAAGGGAGGTTTAGATTAGATATTACAAAAATATTTTTATTGTGAAGGTGGTGAGGCTCTTGCCCAGAGAGGGCAAGTTTGCCCAGAGGAGCTGTGGAGATGCCCCATCCCTGGAAGTGTTTAAGGCCAGTCTGGGTAGAGCTCTAAGGGGCCTGGTCTAGTGGAAGGTGTCCCTGTCTATGGCACAGGAGTTGGAAGTGGATGACCTTTAATGTCCCTTTCAACCCAAATCAATCTATGATTTTATGATATTTTGGTAATTTATGATGATTTGGTAATAAAACTTTCAGAAGCAATCTCTGAAATCTAATGTAATCCATACCCTCTGTGCAAGTCTACAAAAGCTAGCCTCGTGGTTCTGAAATGTTTTCTGTGGCCAGATGAACTATTATTTTTGCTGGTCGCCCTGAAGCTTTACCAAGGTGAGGGTGTGTTGCATGTCAGGAGGTTGGTGCCAGCATGGTGGAAGTGGCCTGGAAGGCAGCGTTGAAGTGATGTTCTGATGGTGTGTCCAGGACATGTCTCCTGCAGTGGCCTTGGTGTGACAAAGGGACAGAGCACAGGGGTTGTTGTGGAGCCACTGCTGCCTCAAGTCTTGGAGAAACTCTGATGAGTCCATGGGCAATGGTTGCTGATTGGTTTTTGTACCTCTCCAAATCCGTTTTAGTTGACCAGATCATGTTCTTGAGCAGAGTAAGAGATTATGCATTGGGTTCAGGCTTTCTTGTGTTCCATATAAATTTTTTTACTGCTTACGGATAGGTTTCTTTGACTATTTAACATTTAGGATTTGTCATAATTTGCTTAAAATCTGGTGTATACTGCTGTCTCCTGGAAATCTTCCATCAGATAGATATTCTATGTAATGGGTGCATTTGCTCAGCATTTCCATCACAGATGCTAGAGTTAGGAGGTCATCTCTCTACCATATTGTACCAAGCATGGTTAGTATTCCCACAGTGTTAGAGGGGAGCCTTTAGATCCTTCAGAGCAAAACGATGAAATGTGGTACACCTCTCTATTACAATGCAAATTGCAGCTATTTTTTCTAACATTTCTTAGCTTGCTCTGAAAGAAGATAGACTGTGAGGTTGTAAAAATGCATGAAAGTTCAATTAAGGTTGTAAAAGTGGATGAAGGTTTTTATGTTATCTAATTATTGTTTCTATTTTTTGCTCTGGTGCTTTTTTCCTCTTCCTGCAATTTTATTCCAGCACTGTAATGGTATCAGTACATTTGAAAAGAGATACTGACATTTAATATATCTATTAGGTATTTGGCTTTCCATTTGGACAGAAATGTTAGGAAAACTGTTGCATTGCTAGAGCACTTTTGATTGGCACAAGACATTATTTTTATCTATATAAAAGCATAAAGATGTTTTGCCAAGAGTGTGGATAAGTCTGCTCAGTGCCACACATGCCAGTATGTGATATACCACGGAGTGAGAAGCCATAGTATTCTATTCTACATGCATATTTTTGAGAAGGAAGGCACATAATGGAGTGTGTTAATTACATGGTCTTCACTGACCATGAATATGCTGAATGAGTTAAAACAGGAAGAATTTCCTTAGTAATAACAAAATCTGTTGATGAAATTGGTGGCATAGTAGAAACTATTTTGTAATGTTTTACTACATGACATCCACCATTCTCTTTCTTCCTTTTTTCCTAGGTTTTACTGGGACTTAATCATGCTCATAATGATGGTTGGAAACCTTGTCATTATACCAGTCGGAATCACATTCTTCACAGAACAAACAACAACACCGTGGATTATTTTCAATGTGGCATCAGACACTGTTTTTCTATTGGACTTGATCATGAATTTTAGAACTGGGACTGTCAATGAAGACAGCTCTGAGATAATACTGGACCCTAAAATCATTAAGATGAATTACTTAAAAAGCTGGTTTGTGGTTGACTTCATCTCATCAATACCAGTGGATTATATCTTCCTCATTGTAGAAAAAGGAATGGATTCAGAGGTTTACAAGACAGCAAGAGCACTTCGTATTGTGAGATTTACAAAAATCCTCAGCCTGTTACGTTTATTGCGCCTTTCAAGACTGATTAGATACATACACCAGTGGGAAGAGGTAAGATCCCTATGGCTGTAACATCATTCATAGTCAATCTCTGTGGAGAGCTGCACCACTACAAGAATGTAATACATCTTTTCCTCACTACGTGGTGTAATTACAAACACGTGCCAGTGGCAAGGCCTTTTTGAAAACAACCAGCACAGAGTTACCATCCTCTCTTTTTAATGGCAGAGACCAAAATATGTTTGGCATTGGTGCAGTTCACATGGATGGACTCCTAATGAAGTTAGCAAATGTTCAAAATATCAGAATAAGGCTCTAGAAAGGAATACTAGAAATTTTAACTACGTAAACTCGCACTAGAGTTGGATGACTGGCACTTAAATTTATTAATACTCCTGTGGTCACAGAGAACTTAAATTTGTTTATATTTTTCTATTTTAGAAGAAATTGAAACCATTTACCATTGAGTAGATTTCATAGAATGCACACTGTTTGAAGCCTGTATATAGGCTGAATATCATAAATACTGGCCTTTATGAAAAATGGGCAGTTCAAATTTTGAGTCACTGTCTTCTAAACTGTCAACTTCACTGTTTCCAGACATGGTGTTATGCTGCCTGCCAATTTGGCATAGTGATTTTCCAGAAAATTATGGCATGTCCCACTGTGGGATACTCATGGTTAGGAAATGTTCAATGCATTGGCACACACCACCATTTTGCTTCTTGCCAGTCCTCAGTTCTGTAGTTCTGTCTATCATCAGGTATTTTAAACAGAAATGCTAAAGCTGTAGGGAAAATAACTGCTGTTTTCTAAACCTTTCTTGCAGAAAGTATAAGGAGAATTATTTTGTAAAGTATTACCATGGAAGCAGTATTAAATTTGATTTACATTAATTTATTTACATATTTGATAAAGATTTATTTCAGTAAATTAATATTGGAGGACTTTTTGGTACTTTTTATGCTGGTTATCTCTAGTATAATATGCACTTTCTGGTTTAAGAGAAATCCAAAAGAAGAGTCATCTTGAATAAAATCAGATTATAATTTAAAATAGGATAATACTGGATGATGCTAAATATAAAAAGTCTAAAAAATTTATAGTAGTTTCTCAAAAAGTCCCTGAAATAGGCCATTATTTTTTATTACTTTATTTGGTAAAGCTACTTCTTTTTGCCTCTGTAAAGCACTCCAAAGATATTTTTGCACAGAAATAGAGCACTGTAGTTTTGTACTCAATTCAACTAAGGCAAATGATTAAGCATATTTTGCAATTCTACCATAAAGCTGCTTTTGTCTCCTCTGTGCTTCACAGAGAGACAACCTTCTGAAATGAATTCAATGATATTATTTTCTGGCAGCTTGAGTTAGTTGCTTGCCTCTATAAAAGCTTACTAGGCAGAGAAATTAATTCCATTTATTCCCCTTCCTTCTGTCGGTTGTCAAACAGAAATCAGATATTTTAAATAAAAATAGTTGAATTGGTCACTAACTGAGGCTAAAAGGGACCAGAGTATGTGGTCCAAATCAGCAGTAGTTGCTGTTTGGCCCATTTATCTTAAGCTACTGGGTGCTTGATTGCAATGTCACCCTCAATTTCACTAGTAAAATTTGTGAAATATGTTCACAGGAAAGTAAAAAAAAAATCTAAAGGTAGGGATTTTTTCCTTTTTTTGGCATTATTTTGAGTCTGTAATAATGCAGCAAAAAGTTCGTTGGCTAATTTTGAAAATAATTCTCACATGCATGAGCAAAGAGAAATATATAGTCTGAATCAGGCTCTGATAAATCCCAAAATGAAATTTGTGAAAGAAGAAAGGTAGACTTTGTTTGTTTGTTTTATTTTTGTTTAGTGCTTTGCAGAGATCAGAAATGCAGAAGGCCGTGGATTTTCATATATGGCTTCATGGAAAATGTGTGTTACGATATCTTAGTGTTTTAAAACAGACAAAACAAGTGGCTAGGGATGGCATTAGCTGATTACTGGGAAACAATAACTGGATGATCCCAGTAGTCAGCGAGTGCTGTTGATATTAATGTTCTCTGTATGAGTGTGTTTGCACGTGGACAGCAAGGAGCAACTGTTAACTAATTTTTGTGGTGTGATCCTGGAGCCTGTTTGTGCGTGGTTTAAAGGATTTAATAGTTTTTGTGTATGAGCTGACACGTTGCTTTCAAATGTGGTGGAGATTAATCTGAAATGTATGTATTTGGTTCCAGAATAACAAGCATAATGTCAAAAATATTGAGAGGACAGCCAGCAAGGTCATTCTTCATAATGTGCCAAGAGAATACTTGGATAACTGTTTTTCATGGATAACTGATGTATGAACAAACCAAGTTGCATGATAATCTCTACATCCTCAAGGAGGAAAGGCAGGCTGGCACTGAGCTTTTCTGTTTTGGATATCACATATCTGGAATTCAGGTGGTTGATATCCTGAACTTTAAGATGAGTGAGCAAAAATTTAAAAGATTCTTACATGATACTAATGAAACATGGTTCCTTTTCTTTATTTATTTCCACATCATTTAAGTCGATTAAAATAAGATCAAGCTGCCAGCAGCAACCTAAAGTAATATTGAGGTAAATAATATATGCATTGCAGAAGCTTTCTCCTCATTAACTATTATGGAACAGCTATAGCCTGTGGTGGAATATATATGAAAACTGATTGATATATTCATATCAGTCTGGTGTTAATTACTCACCCAAATGAATGGCTCAGTGGAAATGGGAAGAAACAATTCAAGAAAGGGACAGGAGATGTGTGGGCAGGAAATAATTTACTGAATATGCAAATTCACACTTCCCCGAAACTACTTTTTATCTACAAATTCTAATATTCCAGTCCTTAAGACTCAGATACTGATACCGTATATTTACTTAAACTAAATTATATGCAAGAAAAAAAAAATTAAATTGGTGATTACAGAAATTATAATTCTGAAGTAATTTCTGTTGGGGACCTTGTTTTGGATTTTATTTTTTTTTTAAATTTATGTTCCTAAAACTACTGAACAGGAGGTCCTGGACCTAATTCTTATTTCCTTTAAGTTTTTTGAGAGTACCTAAACTTCTGACCCTTGAATGGTTTTTTTGCATAGGCTTACATGCAGCTGGTAGATTATTCTTAGTTAAATATGCTCATAGATCAGTGAACAATTAAAATAGAAGACACAAACAATTAAAATAAATACAATGTTCCATGCCAAGTGATTTGCCACTTTGCTTTACATTTGCCTATGAGATACTAGTTTACTAGTTCTTTAAAATAACAATATTAACCAAAAGCTATGTAAAACCCAGATTTCAATAGCTTTGCTTGCAGCTTTCCTAAACACATACAAGACCTAGTAAATCTACATAAATAGAAGTGGTTCTTCCAAAAATTAGGGTTTTTTTCCTGAGATGTCTGATTATGTAGAACTAGAGCCATTTTAAAAGAGAATAATGCTTATTGCAAGTTATGTAATCAAGGTTATGTTCTGCAGAAGATCACGTCAGAATTTGCAAAAATTGTGAGTTGCAGCCATGTCTTATTTTGGTTTAACTTGTACTGAAATTTGGTTTTCCATTTGCCAAAACTTTTTGTGCTTCATGAACCTACATAAATGCTGATATCCACTCCAGCTGATAAAGCTCTGGTGTTTAACAGAACATCCATATTCCAGTATGGACATACCATATTCCAAATTTGCTGCTTTATTTCTGATAATCACAGTAATGCAGGTTCAGAAAGGTGCATAAATAAAACATTGGTAGGTCTTACTAAAGTGATTAAAAATTAAATGTGTGAGAGCTTTGCTGGGTCAGGTCCTGCATCAAAGATTTAATCTGTTGCTCCCCTGCTCCCAGCCCTGATTATCACTGACCACCACTAGGTGTCCTCTCCTTGTTCTGTTTGCTGCCAACCTACAAAAACACACATTATGTGCCTCTGTGATGTTGAATCATTATTATTTCCTAAATAAAATTATGGTAAAAGAAGTCTTATCCAGACAACAGAAGAAAACTCCTACTTTAGTAGCCTTCTTTTTCTATGGTAGATAAACAGATGACTTTTGTTCCCTACAAAAAAAAAAAAAAGCCAATCGACTTTTTCTTTCACCTCAAGCCAGGTGAGAATTCAAGGTTTTTATCTCTGCTCTTGATCACTGACTGGGGAGTTCTGTGGGAAGGGAGAGATGATGAGTTAGGTGGGTATTTGGTAGTGTTGGATGAAAAGACTAGCCTTTACCGACTGGATTATTAATTTAATTTAATTGTATTTTAACAGGACTCTGTCTACAAGACATGGGGTTTTCCTATCAATGATGATATTTTACAGTTTAACTTCTTAAAATTATTAGCCTTATGGAAATGAGAAGTGACATATTTTGCTTTCTTTTTATTCAGTTTTAACTCCTGCCATCCAATGAGGTATTTTAAAATACACTTTCTAGGCCCTACATAGTTATGTTATGTATAATTGTCAATTAGTTAGTTATTGCAAATAAGCAGACCAGTATGGGTTGAGTGGCAATTTTGAAGTAGATTAGCTGAAAGTAGGACGCATTTTTATGGTATTTTAAAGGTACATGAACCAAATACAAGTTGTCTGTCTCTTAAGGAGTGAGGGGAGGATATTTGTTAAGTAACTCAAGGCAAAAGAAGGTGTAGAAAAGTCCACTTTCTTTTGGTGGCATGAAATCTGTGAATTCTGCAACAAAGCCTTCTTCTGCCTTCCTGCCATTAAGAACATGGAAGTAGGAGGTAGGAGAAAATCCCCACTTCTAGAGGAAGTGAAACAGAAACACAAGCATTGCCTTTTTTATTATTTTTTTTTTCCTTTTTGGAATGTTATGCCTGGAAAATGCCTCATGTATGAATTAGTGAATCTGTGCTCTCCTGCAGCCCCTGGCTGGGGTCACATCCAGGTTTGCTTGAGGGTTCCTCTTTGTTCTGCAGTCTTCCCTATCAGGTCATGATGACTAGTCCTGGTCAATAAGTGCTTGGCACGTGCTGACCAGCACCATCTCTATTTCACCTGCAGGGGAAAAAGCCCAGACACGCTGTTTGGTTGCATTTTGGACTGAAGAGTTGTCCTTGCTCAGCACTGGTGAAGCAGATGAGCTCTGCAGCTCTATCAGAGCAGAGGGCTGCTCAGCCTGTCCCACTGAGGGCATGTGTTGTGCTGGCTGCCCGTTTGTTCCTGGTGAGACCTGCAGTGCTGGTGTTCCTCCCTAACTCGATTGGGATGTTAGCTCATGGGTGGTCTGTCTCTATGACAGCCAGGTGTTTATCTGCACAGAGCCAGAACCTGGGCTAGCCCCTTTTTCCCCACTTAAAATTAGAGGGTAAAGGCAGTTTCTTGTTGAGGCTGATGTTCCTATGTCTTGATAGTGTAGTTTTGGTTTGCTAAATAGAATTTGCACATATGGATAGAACCGAAGGTAACTTACATAACTAAGAAGGTAAGATACCTAAATTCTATCATAAAGTGTTGCACAATATAAATGAAAGCGTGACTAAAAATATTTTTCATCAGTCTCATACATAGTAAGTTACCATGTTGTTAATTTTTTCTTCTTTGACATGTAACTTACAAGACTATTTTCTGTGTTTTGCCAAACAGGGCACCTAATACAATCTTTACAAAAGTGGTAGTGTTCCAAATGGGAAACTATGATGGATCTAATATAATGTAAACATTTTTGTTTACATGAAATCATGAATATTTTAACATTAGGTGAATAAATTGTGTTCAATCGTGCAATATTCTTTAAAGAAAAATTTCAAGTTAAATTATTTGTTTGAGAAATGTATGTATAACTGCAGATAAAGCATACATCCATGAACATCACTGACAAAAACTCAAGTTTTTTATTTTTCACTCTTTTAAATTCTGTGCAACTGTAGGGAAATACAAATAATGGATAGAGACAATTAAAAGGCATTATTATCCATGGTGTCCTAATAATAGCATACTAACTGTTTAAAAAGAACAGCACATTTGTAGAGAAGGCAATTACTGAAATGCAAGCAAGACACTGAGTATTCTGGTTTTTAATTTCCTACTTTATGTTCTAGGCGTAATCGCTTTCATAGAAAGAATAATGCATTCCCCTAGAGAGTAAATAGGAAGTGTAATGAGTGTAAAGTTTCTTGCTTCATCATTCTACCCCCTTTTTAAGACTGTGCAGGCTGAGCTGCCTTTCTTCTGTGCCTATGCCAGGAGAGTAATTGTGTGGTGGTGATGCTTTCCCTGGGAGATAAACCAGGGAAATGTAGAACATACCCTGAGATAAATTTCCCTGAACTAGATGATAATGTTTTCTTCTTTATGGAAGTGTTTGCCTGGCTTCTATGGTAATGTTCCTGGGGAACTTGGCTGTAGACCCAAGAAGGTGGGTTTACCCTTGCAGTAACATTTATAGATAATGCCAGTCAATCAGTTTTGAAAATTATCAGAGCAGTGTCAGCATGTCTTTGACACTTAAGTATAACACAGGTTTATACCAGAGTTGTTTTTTTTTAAAGTCTAATTAATTTTTCACTATTACTAAGCATTTCTGGCAATAAAGTTATTTTTTTTTGCACTTGCTAGAGCTTGCAGTTGCTAGAGCTTACACATACTATCCATGGCTGCAGATTTGTAAAATAAAAAAAATTCTTGTTCTTCCATCTTAAACTTTTATCAGAAGCAGCAAGAAGCCATTACCCTGCTGTATACACCCCGTTTCAGGCTGGGGGGAGGTCAGGAATGTTCAGTCCTCTTGCAAGACAGAGCTGCTGGCTGCTCCCCACGGTGTCCTGCTGCCTTGCTGGAGCTGAGGATCTGCCAGAGGAGGTGATGACAGCCAGAGAGCTGTTTGGGCAGCTCAGGTCTGCCCCACGGGTCAGCCCTGGACACTGCTGCTGCAGGGGCTGCAGGCTGCCTTTGGCTCCTGCACTGAGGAGCAGGCAGGGAGCATGTGAGTGGGCCTTTCCAGCTCTCCTCCAATGTATGATTTCAAAATTAAAAATAGTACAATTTATTTATTTATTTATTTATTTATTTATTTATTTATTTATTTATTTATTTTTTAATAATACCTAGAGATCTTTGCGAGTAAAGGAGTAATTTATGCAACTGCTTGGGAAGAAATAGTTAGGGATATTTTATGGCAATTTTATGCCACCTTAAAAATACTTACATTTAAAATAAACTTTTGAAACACGCATTTGAAGCCGGATTGCTAGTGCACATGGTAAAATATGGCCAGCAAGCAGCTGAAATGGGAGACATATAATCCACTATAATAGTGCCTAATACAGTTAATAATTCTAAATACAATGTGTTGGCTTGTCTATTAAAGAAAGCAACAAGATGTCCTTACAGTGGATCATTACTCTTTGAAAGCTGAAGAATAAATTATACAGTAAAAAATTAATTAGAAAATTGTATGTGTGGAAAGGGGATATGAAAAATTTTAACATTTTCCTAACATTTGCCTACAAAGGGGCATTTTAATTTTTAAATTAAGTAATCATTTATTAAAGAATGAAAAGATAATTCATTAGATTTCAATTTAATACAATTCTATGTTCTACTTTGAGAAGAAAATTTAAAATGAATTTTATTTAAATGAATTCAATTTAAATGAAAAGCTTTTTTTTTAAAAAGAATTTTCAGGCCCGCCATTGTATTCTCTTGGTTCTCTTGTGTGCAGAACATTGTGCAGGTGAAATTTTGTGGGATTTTGTAGCAGAGACCTGCTTATCTCAGAAAGTTCTGAGAGGTAGAAAATGGAGATATCTGGAGAACTTGTGCTGGGCTGTGCTGGTTAGACCATCCATGGCATTGTTGCTTTTATTTATTTATTCTCCCAGTGAGTCATGTCCCTGAGCTCACATGGGCATTCTATTGAATAAATCAGGACGGAAATGGTGCAGAATTCACTGCATGTCAATAGGTAGTGAGTCATGTTCTGATTTTGATCAAATTTGACAAACTTCTAGTACAGTAAAATACCAGTGACACTCCGTTAAGTAGGTTTCTGTCCTATGGCTCCCATTGAGGACAATGGAATGCATTTTAAGAATTAATTAGGAAAAAAGGTCTGTTTTGAAAGGGTAAAATTGCCTGAATTTACCATTTAGAGAGTAAGATGCAACTGTATAAACCTATTTAGAGAGGGTTGAGGTTCTGAGATGGCAGTATAGAAGTGCCTCTACCATTTGCACATTATATTTAATGAGTTATTTCTAACCTGAATCTCATGGAGTTTATTCCAAATAACAGGTATTATCCCACATGTGTATGATGTAGTTGTGAAAAAAGAGGGAAATTGCTTTGTTTCTAAGCAGAAATGAAAGCTATGGTTCAACTGTTAATCTTTCCTTTCCACATTGCACTGCAAAGGTGCTTTATTTCTCAACATTTTCTCCTTTCTTAACCCAGGCAAGTGTTTTGCTGTGATCTTTCCATGCATTTAGGCTCATAGAATTTTCTTTGTTGCTTTTTTATCTTAAAACACATCTTTTTTCCCCATCCTCTCTTTCAGAACCAACAGGCTTAACCATACATCTGCTTAACTAAGTACACTGTCTTGTAGTTGCACTTCCTTTCTTTCCAGTGAATGCTCCAACTTGTTATGGACCTGGCAGAAGCTGCTGCCATGTGGTGCATTTGGTGTCATTTCAGTCTTGGGGTTGTGTATGGTATGGATGGTAAGCAATGGTATGCAAATGGTATTCAGTACCTGAGATCCTGCTTTGAATCCAAGTGGATTGTTCCAGGTGAGAGCTGTGGGAGTGGAGCCCTGTATATGCATGAGAGAAACCCATCTCTGAAAAAATGAAAGTGTCTGAAGGCTAATTATCACGTAAGTGCTGTAATCTTTGCCAGAACAATGGACCTTGTTCAATCAGCCCTCCTCCCCCCAAAAAAATCCCAACCAAAAACCAACCAAACCCCCCATACCAAACAAAAACAAAACAGACAAAACCCTAAGAAACAACACAAACCCAGAACATGAGAGAACAAATAGTTCAGAGCAAGTAGTTCAGACAAATGTCCATGTGCATATTTCTGTGAACACCTCTTCAAAGATGGAGGTTCCTAACTTCACTGCACCTTTCTATCAAAATACTTCACTCTCTAACTCTGAAAAGAAAATGAACCTATTTACAAATTTTATGTCTCTGGATTAATTTTCAATGCATCATGTACTCAGTTTACCTTAAGTGACTGCCAGTATTCAAAGATTCATGACAAACAGGAAGTCGCTTATCTCAACTAAAAACTGGAAGTTGAGTTGATATGTATGTTCATACTGTAAAGATAGTAGCATACAAAATTTATGGCCAAAACTTGAACCTGGAGAGCAAATATTGCTGTGCATAATTTAAAATGAATCTCTTTTCAGGAGTATCTTCCTGTGGGATTTCCAAAGCACATTATTGAAAACCGAATCGATGAGAATGATCGATTTTTCCCCTAACCAAAGACATGAATTATGTCTTCATCTGTCTCAAAAATAGCTAGGCATCCCATGTGAGAATTGTTTCCCAGCTGGGGAAAAATAATGTCAGATGTATTTTAAAAAGGAAAAAAAAAAATTCATTTGAAATGTAGTAAGAAGTAAATTCTAGAGCTCTGCCTTGTTTTGTTTACCAAGAAGTTTTAAAATACTGAACCCAAACAACTAACTTGAATTCTTGCAAGGACTTTCAGAATAACTAAGCAAAACACTGTATTTTCTCCACAATCAGTCCTGTGAACACATTTTTTCCTATCATTTATTCATTTTGCCCAGGGCAAAATTAACCTCTACCATAAAGGTGTTTTTTTCTTTTTTCCTATGTGTATATTTTGGTAACTTAATATACAGCTTAGCCCTCTTTGGTTATCCATTTATGTTTCTGATAACACTTGCACAAATACATATATTTCCTGGTCTTTTAAAGACAATTTTTAAAAAATCAGTCTTTTTTTTGTGGCATTCTTGATGGGTATTGTAACTGCAAGGCACAATAAATGAGAGTGTCAGAGCTTTGTACATTTAGAATTAATATCAACACTATAACCTTTTTTATTGAAGTAAATCCATTAAGAGATATCTTATTTTAAAAATAACTGCAAAATGAATTTCAGTAGAATTTCAGGTGCATTCTTCCTTTTCATTTTACTTTCCATTTTTACTCCTATGGGAGGTGTCTATGGGTATCTTTACACTTTGTGTAAAGTGAATGTGGCTCTGAAAAGCAGCTGAAGATGTGAAGCCTGCAGCTAAATTTTAATTCTAAAACTACACATGTCTGTATTAACCTAATTAGAGCTAAATTTGAAATCACTGTGAGAGTATATTAGGGCATTATTTATTGTAGACACAATATTTTTATATAAGTTCTCAGCCTGATGTAGTGAATCAGTTTCTTTCTCATAGATTTGAATAGACAATGAAAGAAAAATGTTCAGTTCTATATTTGGTTCATGAAATCAGCACTGAAATACAAAAAGAAGCATATATATTTAAAGTTTTTATTTCTTTGTGAATTATTTGATTGCAGAACTCTGTTTCTCTCCTGATTTAAAAGGTTCCACATAAGTGATGATCATAGTCCCACGGGTTTCTTTCCTCTTTCTTTAAATATTTGAGATTTTTGCTGTTGTTTTCTTTATTGTTTTTTTTTTTTCCTGATGTGATGAATATCATAATGGTCTCTAGAAGTAGTGATTATAAGCTCATGTAGAATTAGAAAATTTAGCCCAGTGGTGGATTATCATCTGAGTAGTGCAAAATAATTCCCCACCAATTAAAAACAGTTATTTTTTTGCTGAGTCATAACAGAGGTATGAGATTTTTAAAGTTGGAATTGCAGGGTAATTATTACACATACTTGAGGAGTCTTCCTTTACTTCATCTTTTTTGATCTTTTGACCTGAGATTCTTGAAGCAGCAATCACTTCTAGCTTTGTGTTCAGTGCTAAATATACTTCAAAATTTTAATACTATATTAACCCTTATGTGTTTTACGGCGAGGGATGATGAGAGGATAGGGAAAAGAGAAAAATCTGGCAAGAGAGGGCAAATCATCTCATGCCCATTTTCCTTTATAACTGGTCCTTCCTGTTACTTGCTGCTGTCTAGAAAACCAATATTAAAAAGCTCATCTGTCATGCCTTCCGTGCATATCATCTTTTATTTTAAGCTATGTGAAAATATGCAAGTGATAGGACTGGTGGTATATCACAGACCCAATAGAATTTCTTCCACTACTGTGGTACCCACTCTGTTGCTGGCAAGTGAATATTCTATTTGTTTCTCTCCTGACACTGTTCTTGTCACTGCAAGTACTCAGCAGAATCAGTGTGGTGAGAAAGAAGGTGGCACCTCACAAGAAAATATCTCTCTGAATTTCTAAGACAGAAACTGTGTTCAGTGTAATTTCTATTCAGTCTCTTGAACAGTACTTTTATCAATTTTATGTGTAAATATTTTTGTTTGACTACATTTATACTTGTTATTAAAGAAACAATGGCAGATTTCTCCAGAAATCTTATCTATGTCTGCACAGTTTGAGTAGTTTAGTGCACTAAAGGAATTTTGAGTGGAAATAGCAATGTCTGGTGTTTTCTGTCATGACTTCTTGAAGGCTTCATAGTCTTCACCTAGCCTTAGTTTTGTTTTCAATTTTGTTGTTGTTGTTGTTGCTGGTTTGGGTTTTTTTGTTCTTTTCTTTCATTTTCTTAAAAGTGACCATCTTTTAATCTGTATTTATGTTTTGGGATTCCAGTTTTGACAGGCATCTCCAGGTTTCTGGTAGTATTATTATCACATAATAATTGAATAATTAGTAATAATTATTAAAAATTAATATTCTTGCTGCATATGAATCCTGGTCAATTACCTTCTTCTAGTACTTGAGTGTTCATGAGTCTTTGGTAGTCTGTGCTCTTAGGGCAGTTTGGGACAGGTACAGAAGCAGGTTTCCAGCTACCTAGAGGACATCAGTAGGGTCAGACACACACAGACCTATCAGGCAGGAGTAAGCAGCAGCTGAGGTGGGCTGTTGTCACTACACTTGGGACTGAAGGGTTCCAAGTGCAGTATTTTTGCACCATTCCCCCTCTCCATTTGCATTTATTGGTATTCAGTAGGCTACCAGGGTAGAGAGGTGAAATTTTGGGACCTGATTCTTTTCACTGAATGACTTACATTTGAAAATATGATTTAAGAATGCTGATATATAAATCTGTAAAATATCTTTCAGAATTTTCACATTTCTGATGTGAAATGGATAAAGCTTATCCAACTGTATTTTTTTTTTTATTGAGCTACAGATGTACTCGAGTGACCTCCAGCTGAAAAATATGCCCTAAAACATTTGTCCTACAATAACTTTTCAGTCCCACACCTCTTCCTTTATGTTGTCTTGGAAAGACACAGAGCCTGTGCTCTGTGCTCTCATGTAGTGCTGCTGGATTAGTATCTCTATGTCCCTCAAGTCTAACTGAAGATAGAAAACATGAGAGGTTTTAGTGACACTTTTTACTTAGGCTAGTACAGATTAACATGCCAAGAAGACTTATGCTCCAGGTTTTTTTCTTACACTTGCAAACAAGAGAGAAAACTGCTTTTCCAAACTTGTATTTGCTGAATTAAATGAAGTTTCTCACAAGCCATTCAAGCTGAGAGCTACAGGATATAGAATTGTTCCACTCATGAAGTTTATTCCTTGTTGCAATTTTTCCCCAATAGTAGCAGTGTTTTAATTTATGAAAGGAAACAAACCCAAAGAAGTGCACTGTGTCATCCACTAATGTCTTGAAGAAGATAGTCCCTTCCTTCCTTGGTCTGAAGGGCTTCAGGCAGGGTTGGCATGGGATGAAGTTGGCACTGGCACACTGCCCTGCCTGACCTGGTTTAATTCCTGTGCCAGACTGAGCACCCAATGGAGTGCTCATTCCGATGGAGAGGCAGCCAGGCTGCGTGTGGGTGTGTGGAATGACTGTTCATGGCATAGAGAAAGGGCAGCCCTGGCCTTCCCATTCCCATGGCTGCCAGCAGATACATTCCCTGTTATGTCTCTGAGCAGCACTGCCTGAAATGTCCATCTCTTTCCAAAGACTGGGCAGGGAGCACAAACACCCTTTGCTTTTGGAAAGCAAACACTTCAAAATCAGGACTTCCTTAGGCTTGGCTATCAGAGTTACTCTGAAGCCCTGGCCAATGACAGCATGGAATTTACTTGTCTGTGGGAGAAATAAGGTGCATGCCCTGAAGAGAATGGAAAGTTGCAGCTCCTTTAGTTTTACGTTTTAATATTTTGAATTCCGTGAACCTATCTTTAAGTTCAGCTCAGCTGAATTCAATGAGGTGGGACCAGTGAAAATTCGAGAATTTTCTATTTTATCAGTGAAATATCTGGAGTCTTCTTAGGACTTGGTTTGGTTACCCATTTCATTTGCAAGTGGAAAAAAAATAGGTCTGCTGCAAATCTCTTTTAATTGTGGAACAGAAGAACAAATATGCCCTTTTTAAACTTTTATTTTAAAGCTGCTGTTTAGTTTAAGTGTAGAACATGTTCCATGATTGTGCCAGGGCTTTGCAGGAATGCTGCTAGCATTCAGTTACCTTAAAGGATATCCTTAGACTGTTTCTAGAGTAGCAGGAAAAGACTGATTCTAACTCTTCACAATGTTTCTCATTGCAGATCAATGAAAAAGAATGTGCATGAAAAAGAGTTTTGTATTCTGTGTTGTGCTTTTTGAAAGAATCCTCATGTATTTGTTGAGTATTCAGTGTTCAGAAGTGATCAGCTCACAAGTGTTGATGAAAACCACAATGTAGGTATAACAAAATAACTACAGTAACTCTTAAGTGGATAGAGGTACTTCAGAAGCATCAGATGATTTGTCTCATTGCTAGAATCTCAATCTTCTACTTACTATGACTGCTTTAGAAAAAAATAATTCAAATGGAAAAAGGGAATTTTAATGAGCCTTTTGTTCTTTACTGCTCATTGTGAAGTTTTATTACAATGCATAAAATGGGCATGTTTCTGTAGGAGCTTGGTGACTTAATGTACTTACTGATTGAAAGTGTGATGAGATAAACTATTGGTAGATGAAAAGTGATAAAAGGTGGTCTAAAATGGACACAGATCTACTGCTCTTATATCTAATCAGTATAAAAAGAAACAGTGAGCCAAAATGGCTCAAGAAAATGGAGCATGGCGTTAAAAAGACTAGAATAAAAAAATCTCCATACCTTCAGAGAAATGCCTGATATGACATATATTTTATTTTCTACTATTCTTCAAGTGTGTTTTGAGCCTGAATAACATATTTTAAATTCATAGTACTGTCTTTGCTGGCATGTAAAGACATTGCACTCTAGCTTTTTGTCATGATAAATGCCCCAGCATCAATAAAGGCTGCTATTCTATCTGTTGCAAGTTAATGTTTCTTTCGAAGTTTTACAATTTCTTCAACTGAAATCAGTTTCAGTGCGGAAGTGCATTGTGATTGTGCACTTCTCCTGGGACAATGGGGTGTTTTTGCTTGTTCCATGAACCATCAATAACTTTCAGGGATTTTTTTCCCCAAAGTGACATCTATTTAGGGTTATTGATTTGCCACATTTTTCCCTCATTCCTTGAAGGAGTAGAGTATGAATTGTCTGTGGAATTCCAAATCTGAGATTCCTAAAATTAGGCAGCTGAAGATTCCCCTTTTTCTTGTTTGCAATGGTGTCCTTGGCATATAAAAATGCATTGTAAGTACAAGGTTATATTGTCCTGTCTCAGCTAATTTCTAGACAGTCAGCATTTTTTAAATTGGGAACCAGTTGGGGTTTGGCAAGGTAACACAGATTGGTTTATAACCTTATAGTTGACAGCAATTCAGAATGATATTAAATATATATACCAGTGCTTACATTTAATTGTTGTCAGTGATTTCCCTGATGCTATAGCACCATTCTTAACGAAGTGTTACAAATTCACTTTGTTCTATGCCTTTTTAGGTGTGCCATTGATAAGAGGTTGTGAGACTCAGCAGTCACCAAAAAGGATCACTAAAATGTTCTTTCTCTTTGTAGTGCAGATTAGCTACCACAGATCCTGATCCACCAGTATTCACATGTCTTTATCCTTTTATCCTGTTTATTTCTCTAAGATCAATGGGGTTACAGCAACCTCTGTACCTACCAGGGTGCAGGTTTTAAGAACTTGAATAGGCTCTTAGAGACAAGCTCTTGATGCTCTGCTGGTCTTGCTCCCTTGTGCCCACATCAAGTCCAGTGTTAAACGTGCCCCACATTTATATTGCTTTGAGACTGCTGCAGTTCTTAGGCAAATAGATTTGTCCCCCATTGCCTTTGCTGCAGCTGTTAGGGAGCTGCTGTGTGCCTCAGATCATCTTTCTGTTATGTTTCTGTGAGAAATGTCTAATGCTAGGCGAGTCAATATTGTTTCAGAAGTCTTATTCCTGAAGCTCCTTGAAACTGATTTTTTTGCTTTTGTTTATTTTTCTTTCAGAGTAGGATTTAATATGAATTCTTTTATTCATGGATGAGGTTTCTTAATTTGTTAAAGAATTTGTACAGAAATGCAAGTTTTAATGACTGTTGTGAAATGTTCAGTTCTGCTGGGGAGCATCATTCCTTTCAGAGAATTGTACAGTCTTTCAGCTTTCAAAGATGAAACATGGCACACTGTGAACATAGTTTGAATACTTGAATCTGAATATATCAAATTCTAAATAGAAGAGAGGCTTCAAGTGCTCTTAACAGTCTGTATTTCTGGAGTGACTTATCACCTGCCTATTTTATAAAGATCTTTCTCAGAGTTTCAAAAGTAAATTAAGTTTTGTTGGTCTGAGTAAGTTTTTAAAATAATGTCTTAATTGACTGTTTGTATTCAAGATACAACTATGAGGGAATCTCATGAATAAGTGTGTGGGGAGGAAAGAGACATTGGGAAACTCCCAGAGGGTCTTCATGCTGTAAATTTTCTTGAAGATGCTTCATAATTAGTTTTTCTTTTCAATTCCATGATTTTTACGAAAATATAAAAAATAATGATATTGGCTCTGCTGGGTAGTTACAAGGCCAGCAAGCTTCAGTTCTTGGAAAAACACTTAAAATTAGTAATATTTTTTGTCTGTTGTGAATTTTGTGTTCCATGTATGTAACTTGCTTAGGCTTGGCTGCTATTGTCTCTATACATTTACTTTCTTTGGGAAAAGGTAGTATGGAGGTAACCAATGATGGAAAATTCCACTGTTAGGTGATTGAATATGCCTTATCCATTAGTAGGGATTTTCTTTTCTTGTCCTGCTATTTTTATGCACTGTAGATAATTCCAGTAACAGCAATAGCAATGTCTGACCTTGTGTTGTAACACACCCAAGTGGCATGCCAATCTTGCCTTCATTCTGGCACTGATAAGTTAAGGCTCTAGGATAATTAGAGCTGGCATTTTCTGCAAATTGTGAGCTTTCACAGCCGATGCCAATTCATGTTGCCAAAAATAATAATAATAATTCAAAAAAAAAAGGAGTGATGCTACAGATGACAGCTCTTTAGTGTGGAAAAACCTCAGATCTGAATATTTTTCATTGATGTGAGGGGGAAAAGGGAAAGAGAGAGAGAGAGATGCCAAAAAGAATAATGTTCAGCAAATGAGATAACTCATTTTGAGCACAGGAAAATCAGATAAAGTCCCTGCCTGGATACACTTCTATACCCCCTACTGAGTGGTCCCAATTATCAGATGACTACGTACTCCCTTTTTGATCAAGTGGTTCCATTTTGTTCTTCAGAAATAATTCATCTATTTCTTATCTCAGATAAGTGGTCTGGCCTTGAGGCTCCACAGGAGAAATGCCTCAGTATTTGTTTTTTATTACATTGCAGAAATGTCTTGGACCTGTTAGCAGTGTACACAGACATTTCTGTGTTTTATTTGCAGCTGTAGAGGCTTTTGGGATGAGGATGACTTTCTGGCTCATTCCTAAAGATAGGCAGATGGTATGGCTGCATATAAAGTTTAAAATTTGAGTATCAAATTGAAATGAATATGTTTATTAACTCTTCTGCTTTTTTTTTTTTTTTTTTTTTTTTTTTTTTTTTTTTGTAATCTAATAGCCATTGAAAATCAACTTTTCTCTATTTGTCTTCCTGAGCCTTGACAGTTGTCACATTATTCTAAGGTGTTTATAGCCACAGGTGACAGAATTGCTTTTAAAATGTCAGTGCTGGCAGCTCATGAAAAAGTTATTATTAACAGCTGCTCTTTGCTGAGAAAATGGTCAATGCCAATACCCTGTAATAATTCTGTTTCTGTCTATTATTATTCAACTCTATGAAGTGCTCATGATTTTTGATATGCGCTGCATGAAATGTTGGATTACCCCCCACTCCTCCTCCCCTATAAAAGGCAATGTAATTTTGTTAGCCCAAAGCTCAATTTTGTCACTTCTACTCTCGAAGCTATATTTATTCATTTGGAAAAATAAATTAGCAGAATCTATTTATCTTTATGTAGAAGGTAGAAGACATGTATGCACGTTAGATTCAGAGTGCAATCCAATCATGAGGGAAGAAGTTATGACTTTTTATAGTCATTATTTTCTTAAGGCAGATTTGTGATTGTTTATTATTTCACTACAGTCTAAATGAATGTTTTTTGTCATTAGGTATTTTTTAGTCATTTAGAAGATGATGACAAAGACATCTCAGTGGATGAAGGGACACAATTCAGGATGTGACTAAGAGACAGCAGTTGGGTTTGTGTGGCTGTGTCTTGTTCAGCATTTCTGTTTTTTGACATAATTTGTGATTTTGAAATCTATCTTTGCTTCAATAAAGAACAAAATTCAATAATGTCAAGTTTACAAAAAAGAGGAAACAAAGAAAATATTCTTCAATTAATATAGATCATTTTAGCGTGACAAAATCAACATTTGATTTCCCCTTTATTTTTCATTTACACTATTATATATACAATTACAATTTTAATTTTAATTGAGATGGGATATTTCAACTTGTCAAGTCCTTAATTTCTTCCTTGCTCCTTCTCAAAAAAAAATTGGAAGTGGTATTCTTTTATTTTGAAATAAATGTGCTCCCCAATCTGAAATATATATACTTTTTTATATCAGATCTACTACTGAGTTACATAAAATCATAACAGATTTTTCTGCAGACTAAGACTGGCGACCATGCATTTGCTGAAATAGAATGACTCATTTTCAGGAACAGATAAAGCCATTATACTGCCTGGAACACTCTTTATATTGTCTGGATTGACTTTTCAATTACAGCATACATTATTTAACAGTTTTTCTCTTCTTAAGGTCTTTGTACCTTCTCTGCTTTTTTCAAGAATAAAAAACTATCATATAAAATTATCATGAAGATAATATTTGGGGAAAACTTGTGATACATAATATTTATGTTGTTAATTGTGACAAGGATTTTGTTTTCATAACTGGATTAAAAATAATTCCAAATGCTGTGCCCCAAGTGTATACAGACCAAAACAGGGGTTCCCCTCCATGATTATGAAGTTACCAATTTCCTAAACAGTCAGATAGAAGCTAGTGATATTGTTATCAAAGCTAGTGCCACTAATAGTCCCTTCTTAAACCGTGGTGTGATTTTTGGGGGTGTCCAGTGCAGAGCTGGGAGTTGGGATTGATGGCTGTTTCCAGCTCCTGTTATTCTGTTATTCTGTGATGTGTGGCTCTAAATCTGATTCCTGGTGATTTGCATTAGGCTGCTTTGAGAAGACCTACCAGAGTAGTTTTCAGAGAATCAGGAGAAGAGGTAGATAACATTTTTAAAAAATACTAAAGCTGTTTCAAGAAGAAAGAATAAACTGTATGGGCTGTCACAAAACCCTACATACCTTGATGTTTTGTTATCACCTTCAAAGAACCTAAGGAGAAAGAAAGCAGCTTTAATAGGACTTCAGCCTTTATAAATTAATCCTGCAGTTTAGGCTTCATATGATCTTCATAACCATACTGAATTTTATTTCATGTTAGGTGACTATATCCCTGCCACCAGGGGATGATTGTGTGGTATTTCTGGAGCATGCTGGAACATGCTCTGTATTCAGTTTTTGGTTTTGACTTGATGGCAAGTAACACTGAAAATTACAAAAAGCTGAGAAACTAAATACAGTAATTTAGTTTAGGCTAAATGTATTTATTAATGTATTTACTGCATATATGTATTTAATGTAATGTATTTATTGATGTATTTGCTAGTACACCATGCTTCAGACTAAGTCAATTTCTACTTTCTTGTGTTTTGCTTGATACTGGGTATCATCATCTTGGCATTATTTTATGTTGTCCTTTAGATTGCATTTGAGTACACTTTGTTTACGTGGAGGTCACACTATTGTGTAAGTGAAGTATGGTCATATGGGAACTAAACAGTCTGGGAAAAGGAAAAAATACTTTAGGAAATAAATAGTGCTTCAGACATAAATAACCAGAGGCATTGCACAAGATCCAGGTCAGGTGAATGCTGTAGGTGTAGGTAATCCTACCTTCAGACAGTCTGATCTCTTGGAGTTTTTCCAGACCATGCTTCTAGGGACATACTGAGAATTGTGTCCTCAACCTGAGCTTTGCTTTTATCTCTTTAACTCTCTTTGCTTGCTTGCTTTTAATGAAAGGTTGGTTTTGAGTCTTCATGCTCTTATTTAGATTTCTTTGTTTGAATATTATTTCAGGAATAAGACTTCTAGTGGTTTTATACAATGCTGTTTTTTTCTCCTATGTATATATATTTTTTTGTCCTCTTTACTGGCTCATTCATTTTCACTCTGATTTCCATTGCACTGGAGATAGGAGCTACTCTGGCCCATTCCTTGGCTGCTTTCTACCATGAGGCTGTGGGTGGAAGTAGATGATCTTTTGCTTAAAACTGCCAAATCTATGAGAGAGGGTAAGCCTCTTTGACTGTGTCTATAAAGAATTTTTGTAAAATAGAGCAGGCTGTAAGATTTTTTTTTTTTAAAGTTCTATCTTCATTTAACATTCAAATCCATTCACTTCTGTGTTAAGCTACAAAACTAGTCCTGAACCACAGTAAAGAAAAATCTCTTCATGAGATAGCAACATGAAAACGTTGGGTAAAATATGTTGTCCTGGTTTCTTCACAGTAAGCAGTTTTTTAGGCACCTAATGTTGCAAGTTGGAATTTTGTCACATCTGTTACTTGGGTTGTAAGCTTCATCATTCATCAGTTTTCCAATATATGGAGTAAATCAATCTTGTGGAGGAGCAAGTGAAATGGATATGAGTAAACTGAACATACTTTCATATGGTTTTTCAATGTTTTTCAGTATTTGCACAGAAGTAACAAAAAAGAAGTTATTTAATCTCATTAACAGACATTGGAGATATTCAAATCTAGGTATAGTATTGTCTGATTCAAATAGTTAAACAAAATCTAAGACCCAGATGATGAATTCTAGTCTAATAATGGTATTAAAACACAGTGTCACAAGACTGCAAGATGAAAAAACTCCAATATCACAAGCAGGACATTGAAATTGCTAGTGCAGGCAACAAAGACTCGCTTCAGTTTTTGTATTATAAATGATAATGCAGTCTCTGCCCTTGTCTCCACTAAGTAGGACAAAGATATCACTTCTTACACAATCTTGTGACAAGTTCTTAAGGAATCTTGCATCAAATGGTGTTCTGTTTTCATTAATTGTGCTATAGTCCTACCTGAAATTAGTTTATTTGATGTTGAAGTGCTCCCTCTGCCCCTTTCCTTTCCATCTCCTTCTCTCCCTCTACCTCACAATCATAGTTAAATAAAATCCATATTGTTTACTTCAGCATGTGGCCTTGTTTGCACCTTAATTCCTGTGGAAGCATGTCTCACTAATCGGATAACACGGAGTCACATTGGTCCAGGTGCAGCAGGATTGGCACCTGCTAGGGAGGCAAATTGAGGGTAACCTTATCACTTCACTCTAAACAGGTTCTTCAGCACACCCAAAGTATTTCCCTAATACACTTATTTCTATTTTTATATAGTATTACGGGCTAGACTGAATAATCTGGCCTAATAAAAATTACTAATTACAAGCAAATCTAAGTAAAGCAAGCATAATTATAAAGCTGTACAGAGCAATTAACAGAAAACATATCCCAGTGTACCCGCTGCTGAAATACATGCTTCCTAATAATTTTACTTGTAGGGTCAATGGAATGGCACTGATAAGGTTTACAGCCTCTTAGTGAAAATAGGGAAATTATGCACTAATTGTATGCACATTTTTAGTAAGTTATAAGAAAAGCAAGATTAGGTTCTGGCAACATCTTTGAGGGAGTAGTGCCTGTAATTTACCCTGTGTCAGTTTTTTTGTTTCTGCACCAATACTTCCAACACTATAATGTAATAAAAATGTAGACTTCTGTTTTTCTTGACTAGCAGCAAAAGAAACATAAGGAGTATGACTGCAACTGTTCACTTATTTTTAAGCCAGAAACTGCTGTGATTTTCTTAGAAGGCAGAGGAAAAGGAAAACGTAGGTTTCACTCTGTAGGCAAAAGTTTTGTTAAATAAGCCTGTCTAACACATATCTAATCTATGGAACATTTGAATTTACAAAATTAAGCTGCTATTATTTTGTGTAACTGTACAAATAGTATAGGCTCCATCCAGAATGCGTAAATACATACATTTTATCTTCAAATATTGCTTAAAACTTTCAGTTTTTGTGATGTATACACTTTTTATTTATGCTTCTATTAATCAAAATTTCAAATCACAAAATTATAGCATTGTTTATTTATTTTTGCATTTACTAAGAGCAACAAAAACATGGCTGAAATGTACAGTGTTGTATTCTGAGAAAGGAAACACATCTCTATATTTGTGAAAGTAGGCTTAGGTGATTTTCTAAACAATAGTGAGTTTATCATTAAAACAATGAGGAATATGCTTGTTCATATCAAGGGAGAAAGCTGCATGAGATGTAGAGAGAACCTGTCGGGTGTCTGTCTGCTTTCCTTGGTCTGAGACAAGCCAAAACTCCTCTTCCAGCCATTCTTAGGGATTTACACTGTCTTAGGATCAGCATCACATACTTTGAATTATAAAACTCTACAATAGTTTTCATGCCCTCTGTTGTGTTGTTACAGCATAGACTGTTATTACCTCAGATGCATTTTATTAGAAGCTCTCTTTTCACGTGGAATAATTCATGGGTTCTTTACTGCTTCCTCAACTAAATGTAGCTTGTTCTAGAAGTACTAATTTCCCCATCTATAAATGATTCCAGAAATGCTAGTTTCCTTATTTAATGCCTGACTGGGCTTGGTTATACTGCAGTGCAAATTTGGAGTTAGCACGATCCACAAACAGACAAAATGGGACCTGCTGCTATTTGAAGAACAGTCTTGTTATAGTGTAACCATGTCTGCTTCCTTAAAGATCCTGACACACAGATTAGTCAATTTTTCCTCTAGATTAGTATTAAGCAGTCAAAATTAATCAAAACTAATTTTCCATGTTTACTATTTATGTGGCATTTCTCCAAATTTATTGACCAGAAACTGTTTGCTGGATTATTTAAAAAAAGTATATTCTTCTGCTGGAAGAGAATGTAAAGCTAGTCTTCAAATTTCAGCTGACTTTTTACTTAATAAATGTGTCACGTGTTCTCATGTTTCCTGGCCAGAAAAAATCAGTCATATTTCTGGTACAAGTACTCCTAGCTATAAATAACAATTCTGTTTTCTAGTGTGTTCTAGTATGAATTTAAAATACCCTGTTCTGGCAAATTATTCCTGCAATGCAAAGAGATGGCTGTGAATAGAAGTGCAATGTATTTGACAGAAAAGCAAGGTTAATACTCCCTGAAATGACTTGTCACTATTCACCTTCTTAAAGGCATAATGTTCTTCCTGCAGCTATTCATCTGTACTTGTCTTTTTAGTCCCTGTGATGCCACTTTAATGTAGTCACTTAACCAGCCTTTTCAGAGTCACTTCAGTATTTGAAATCATGAGTAAGAACATGAAAACTGGTTGCAAATCCCTGCAGTGGTGCCTCCTTCTCCATTTTCCCTTAGAGGAGGATATTTGGGGAATCCTATCATAATCTGTACTTCTCTTGCTACAGCATCCTACCTGGAAACATGCTGTGGTGCTGAGGAGGAGGCTGCTAGTATGTCTTGAGGCAGCAGTCTGTGTGTAGAAGGCTACTGGCACTACTGGAGAGCACACAGGTTTTCAGGAATGGGGAATTCCCATCTTTTATTTGGTTTTGACTCCAGTACCCAAACAGTTTTTCTACTTTCTAGTTTCTTTATGGAGGTGGAAACATGAATCTCCACACACTCTGCTAAACTCCACGTTTTATTGCTGACATCCTTCTGGCTCACTTCTGATTCAACAAGTCTAGACTGACCATTTTTTCTGCTTTACCTACATCTTCAATCTTGAATTCCTCTACAACAGGGACTCTTTTCTTTGTCTGTAATATGCCAGCATAGTTGTGGAGTTCAGCTAGATTTTGCAGTGACTACCATAATATAATTAATAACTGCTATTAATAACTTGATCTGCATTCCAATAGCTCACCCTGAGATATCACTGTAAGCTCCAAGGTCATTATTATTTGTTTTCTATTTCTCTTAGTGCCTAGAGACTCAAGACAAGATCAAAATTGCATGGACATATGCAATAAAATTCATCTGAAGAAATGTGGATGCTTGCTTCTTGAAAACCGTCAGCCTTCTATAAAATTATCATAGGAAAATGATTGAATTTTTTTTTTGTCCCTTGACCAAGACAATACTTTTACTTTACTGTTTTTTTTTGAAACAGTAACTTTTATCCACTTTTCATAAGAACATTTATTTAAATTCAGTTATTTCTGAAAGAAAACTAATGAAAGTTGCCATAGAAAATGAAAATTATAACTACTGCAATCACTGAGTATTTAAGGTAAAACAATTTTTCATTGTGACTCTAGTTTTTGCTTTTTTTCCTGTTGCTAATAGCAGTCCAGTAGTGTTTTGCAAGACTAACTGTTCTGGTTATGAATAATAGTGGACAATGGGTAATAGAAACCAACTCCTTTTGCATCCTGAACATTATGTTTCCAATTTAGGTAAAAAAAATCTAAAATGCAAGAAAACTTCAGGTTATACTACAGAGCAGCAATCTTTGTTTTGGTCTCTATTTCTTTCTTAGAAAGGTAAAGTATATTGTAGATTCGACCAGAGCTGAGTATCAGGCTGGTCTTTTCATTGACAGAAAGTGACTTGGGGTGCTGGTTGGCAGCTGGCTGAACATGAGCCAGTGTGTGTCCAGGTGACCAGGAAGAAAAATGGCAGGAGTAGTGTGGCCAGCAGGAGTAGGGAAGTGATCATTCCCCTTGTACTCAGCATTGATGGGGTGCTCCTAGAGTATTGCATTCACTTCCAGAAGGAGTTTGGTGTGATGGACTGTGTCCAGAGAAGGGCAGTGGGACTGGTGAAGTCCTAGAAAACATGTCTTATGAGGAATGGCTGAGGGAGCTAAGAGTGTTTAGTCTCAGGAGGAGTCTTGGGGGGGACTTAATCAATTTCAACAACTACCTGAAGGGAAGGTGTAGTGAGGTGGAGGGCAGACTCTTTTACTGTGCCTATAGTGAGAGGAAAAGAGAAAATGGCCTTAAGCTGAGACAGGGGAGATTCAGATTAGATCCCAGAAAAAGTATTTTCACTGTGGCTAGTCAGGCATTGGAATTGGTAACTCAGGGAGGTGGTGGAGTAACCATCCTTGGAGATGTTCAAGGGGCTTCTGGCTCTGGTACCTGTGTGATGTGTTCAGTGGTTTAGGGGTTACAGGGCAGTGTTGGGGAGATGGGTGGACTGGATGACCTTGAAGGTCTTTTTTTAAACCTTGTTGATTCTATGATTCTACGGCTACCATCACCCAAGGTCTTGCCTCTGTGCAATAGCCAGCTGAGTATTAATCATCTTGGCTATAAAGGTAAGGAATTTTTTTAACCTTGTTACTTTTTTTTAACCTTGGTTACTTTAGACCAAAATATAAATTATACTTTTTATTTTCTAGCTCATTTCAATGTCTTTTGTAGTTCTTCTAAGATCCTTGTCCTTATTACCCTGACTAACTGTTAACATCAAACCTTCTTACCTCCTTTCCAAACTGTTCATCATGGAGACAAGCACTGTGCCAGCAGAGGTGGTAGCCTCTCTCCACTGCCAGAACTGAGCATTTCTCTCAAGAAGGTGGTGGTGCTGTTGTGGTGGGCAACTCCCTTCTGAGCCTAGGACTGTGCTTAAAATTATGCACATTAATTATTTCAATTCAGCTTCAAGACACTGAAGCAAAAGCTGGGCATGCATGTTAAGCACTGGCTGATTTAGACAGTAGATCTGGGCTTGATCCTGCAAGAACCTGTCTTCTGTTACAATAAGACCATGTAACACTTTACTCAAAAAAGCTAAATCTTTAAAATGTGGTATAAATTGTTTTCTTTTTCGTACCTCTTGTTTCCTGTTTCAAAATGTTAAACATGAAATCTGCAGATATAATCTGTGGTAGAATTTAGCGAGTGCATGTTGTTTTGCCTAGGCAGATTTGAGTATTGCTTAATTTTGATCTTATCTGTTCAGAGCACGTTTAGACTAAGCCAATAGCAGTTAGAATTAAGTTGCTGTTTATCTTCTTTCAACATTGCCTCAGGGTTTATGAAGAACATAATACTATAGTTACATATGCCTTAATGTTTTAGAAGACAAGCCATTAATGGCATACTTATGAAACTGCATTTTAAACCACAACCAATACTTTTACAGGACAAGTAAAGAGATTTGTTTAATCTGCCCTATTTTTAAAGTGATATTGCCATGTGACATAGGGTATTACTGATAGAGAACTAGATAAACACATTAGAGTAATTAACCTTCCTGGAAAGAGGGAGCTTCTGAAACTTAATGTTCAAAAAAATAGTCACTGTTGAATTATCTGCTGGATAAAGACTAATGATATAATTATAATTTCTTTTAAGAATATTGGGATTATTTCATTTGGAGACAAGTGAATTGAAATCGAATGCAATCAAGGGAGCTGAGTCAGTCTTTTTGCACTAAGACTGAATCTGAAACATCTTTTTCCCTCCTTTATTTTTTATTAGCTCCATTTTAGAGCAATGAACTTAAAACAACCAACAATCAGAATCAAATCGTAGACCTCTTAGTGAAAGGAGATCATTGTGCAGTTGTTTATTTTGTGATCTTATGTGTATGACATTTCTTCTTTTTTTTTTTTTTAATTTACTGCAATAATAGAGCTATAATATTGCTCTTTACAGCATTTTTGACTTAAGAATACCTTGATGTGAAGTGGTTGACATTTTCAAAAGGGCTCCTGGTCAATTTTTTTTAACATCATCATTCTGACAAACTAGCAGGTTTTGGTTTAGTATTTTGATGTATGATTGCAAAGTATTTAAAAAGCACTTGTTTTTGTCCTTAACTCCATGCTTTCATTCATTTTCCCTTCCTCAAAGACTGAAAACACTTCAACTCTCTTGCTGCTTTCAAAATTGTTCCAGGGTCTGCTTTGCCCAAACTGATTGATTTGAAGCAATGTTGGTCTTGATGCCCTTAAAAAATTTTTTTTTTTTTTTTTTTTTTTTTTTTTTTTTCTGCATATCGGTGTGGCTTATTTCTAATGTGAAACTGTAAGAAATATTTCAGTAATGAGACCAAAGCATTTTCCTATGGTACTTTGAGCAGGCTATATTTTGCAGGACATGTACCAATAAGGATTTAAAGGATTCAGCACAGTCTCCAGTTCCTTAGAAAGTTGCTCAGGTGTTCCAGAGATTTTCCAGCTTTATTGTCTCATTATTATGCATCTCCATGAAGACTAAATAATCTTCTGATGAAAACTGAACTTGAAGCTTGCAAATGTGATCATACTTCTTCTTGTCTGGGTGTGAGTGCCATTCTTCTGTTTAGAACTGTAAAACTGGCTGAGTGGAAAGTAGCCTCCAGTGAAAAGGGAAAAAGAACTCAACATGAGGTAGCATATGACAGATTGAGATAAGACTTTAAAAAAAAGAAATTATGTTTATTAATTTAGTTTTGGGGGGTTGTTATTCTTTTAAAGATGAAAAAAATAATACCATGACATTATAAGTAGTTTGAGGAGATGCTCTAGATTTCACAGAGATAAAATACAATGTTGTGGACTATTGATAAGCCAGAATAACCTTTTTTAACCTGTCAGCACAGCAAGACAGCTAGGTAATTTTTGAAACACATTAATATTAATTGCTAAAATTGCTAATAATTATTGTAGATATCCTGGGGAATTTCATTCTTGGAAACACCTGGTAAAATGTGTCATCATGAACCTGAAAGTTACCCAGAATATACACAAACAGACTTTTTTCTTGCTGCAGATTTAAGTGGAAAATAATAACTCAAAAATAAAAGAAGAAAAGGTAAGTCTTTGCTCTGAAATCACATGGCTAGAGATTTTGCTAATATTTTATTTTGCATATGCAAAGAGACTCAGATAGATGAATAAAAATTTTAATCATTGTTGGTCTGAATCTGTCAAATAAATGACACCAAATGCAAAATTACTACAAGAGTGTAATTGAATTTTAGTTTTGGCTAAATAACTTATGGTAATAACAAGCACAAGGAAGAACCTAACTTGGAGCTTGTATAGTTTTCAGCAATGTTAAGGATGCCTCAGGGTTAGACTTATAGGACATTCAACATGGTGTTTACAGTTGATTTCTTTTGGTAAAAAAGTTGATATTAGACTCAGGTCTGATGGAGAAATATTTGAGCTAACATGTAGTACTCTCTGTTCTGTCTACTTACCATGTAGAAAATAAATGAAGAAAGTAAATGTTACTTAAGGTATATTTGGAAGCAAATTTGCCATCCTTTGTGAAAAAAAAAAAATTTCAGAACTTTATCTCTGGGTAAAAGGAGGATGTGGCTGTGGGTTTTTTAGGTGTGGTTAAGAGTAGTGCTTTAATACTTTCGGTTCAAACTTAAAATTAAGATAGTTTGGTACCCAGTCCAAATCAAGGTGTCACTGTAAACGTATGGCAAACCACTCCTCCCTGGCAGTTTGCCTCTGAACATGATCTTGGAGACACACAGCAGGTTCCAGAGGGTCATTTTCCTGCTGGGTCTCCTAACAGCTGGTGCAATCTGAATAGTGAACACACAAGTGTTTGACAAATATAAAAGTAAAGGATGCCAGGAATAAAAAATGAACTCTCTCAATGTGATCATTGCAGGAAACAAACCTGAAAACAATAAGCCCTTAGCCATCCTGCTGAGCATCTTGCTAGTCAGGTTCTGCTCCCAGCCCACAGCTGAGGACCTCAGCTGGCAGGCACAGCTTCAGGAAGAGTGTTGTCTGCAGAAGGGGTTAATGCAGCACAAATGTTTGCCCTGTTTTACTCTTGTACTTGCTTCATTGGGTCATAGAAGTAAATATTTGCTCTCCAAATCTATTGATCTTTGCTTCATTTCTCTCCAGAAATATCTTCCTTTTCAATTGGACCTGTTCATAAGCTATGGTTTCACCTCTAATATTGCCAGTGTTGATGCAGTTCTGATCTTTCAGCTGCTGAATCTGTTAATTTTGAAATGTGCTGCTCCTCTGTTGGCAGAGTCTTTATGCATTGCAAGGTGCAGTTAAACTTCTCCCTCAGCTGTTTAATCTTGCCATTTAGGAGACAGGTGTGAGTGCAGTGATATCTGGGTGTTGTTAGCTAGGCACACAGGTGAGCAGCACAGGAGCACCCTGGGGCTGGCACCTGGGAAAGCCAGAGCATCTGGTGCTGTAGGGGAAAGGGCTCAACCAGCAGATGGAGAGAGTAATCCTTGTCCTGTTTGACTCCACATCTAGGGAGCTTTGAGACCAAACCTAGGGTGCTGAGCCCAGCTTTGGGTTCCCCAGTGCCAGAGCAGATAGACGTCATGCTGGAGCAAAAAGCAGAAGGTGGCCATCAAGATGGTTGAGGGTCTGGGGCAAAAAGGTAAAAGAAGCAGCTGAGGCACCATTTAAGGCTTATTTCAGGCTGTGCAGGACCCAATTACTGTCTGTAACTGCCTTACTTCTGTCAGTCTTTGGGAAAATGTGGTTAGGCTTTTCTCAGGTGCCAAATCAGAGGACATTTAGTGGACATGAATTGCAGTAACAAACTTAGATTGCCTATAATAGAATCACAGTATCCCCTAGGCTAGAAAAGATCAAGTACATCACTAAACTATAAACCTTTCTTTACGTGCAAGCTCAATTTCATAAAAATTTCTGTTTTCTCCAGGGAACGAGAATACATTGCTTTCAAAGGTACAGGATAAATGTCTGCACTAAGTGTGGTATCCTGAGACCAAAAAAACAAAGATAAACTAGGTGCCCTTGTATTTGAATCCAAAGATTACAAAATACTAATGCTTACACTGGAGAGAGATTCATAGCATGAAGATTCCTGGCAGAATGAAGGTACTTCTCAGAAGTGAGTGACTTGTCTCAGATAAATCTATCTTTTCACTAGGAGACTGGTGAAATACTGGAACAGGGTTCCAGCTTGTGGGCTTGCAGTATCTCAGTTCCTGGAGATATTCAGAACTTCACTAAATGTGGACCTAAGCAACCTGATAAAAGCTGACCTTTCTTTGAGGAAAGAGTTTGACCAGATGGCCTCTAGAAGTACTTTCCAACTGATGTGATTTTATGAACTTTATTTTATTAACTTTTTTTCATGAATGTGCTTTTAGAATTTTCTCAGAATTTTACCTATTTAGAGTCTTAAAATCCAGTTTTCCTTTGGATTCTTTGAAATGTTATTTATGTCAAACACTGCCCACATATCACAAGCCTCCTTTCCCCCAGTCCTTCAAAAATATGCTGAACTTGTTCACCCTTTAACTAATCATAAAGCCCTTTATATTCCCATTCCTTTTGCATTCTCTTTAAAGGAGTGTATTGATCACATTTTATATTTTATGCTGAGTGCAGTGTATTTCAAATGTCTCTTTAGTTCTGTCTCTGTACAGCTTTATTTTGGCTTCTCTTCCTGAGTGAATTTAAAATTATGAGAAGCATTATTATGATCAGAAATGGCTACTGGCAAATATTTTTTTGTATGTTTCACGTTTTGCTGGTTCCTGCTGCAGTTGTAGCTTTAAAGAGAAATTGTTTTGGTAGTTTTCTGAAGTCAGTGTTGAAAATGGATGCAGTTTGAAATGGCTGACTAATCCAGGTCCATCACTGCACCTACTGGCCTGTTGGAATCTTGAGCTGCACAGTCTGGTTTCTCTTTATCATTTCAGGTACAAGAAAGATAACACTAGGATAATTAAATGTGTCCTCAATATGCAAAAGCATATTAGTTTTATTTTATTTTCTAAGTTTTCCATGGTATTTTGTTGTTGTTGTTGTTTTTCTACCCAAGGTGTAATTGCAATATAAAATCAAAGAAGTTTTTTCAGATCTCAGCATTTTCTATTAAATGTAGTATTCTTCTTTGTTATTTTGGGCCACACTAAATCTTCAGCTTTTAATACATTTTCCCCACTTCTATTTATGAGAGGATTGCATCAGTTCTGCATTCATGTACCTGTTCACATTTAATTAATGATAAACTTTTCATGCTCTCTTTATGCTCATCATGTTGTAGAAATGTTGGTTTTAGTAGTCCACAAGAGCTTAATTTTATTTCATGAGGTTTAGTTCTTTATGTTACAGAAGAATGTTCCTTGAGATAAATTATAATTGTGGCACTGTTAGTATTTCAACAGGCTTCAAAAAAGCCCCCTCTAAATGCATCAAGTCCATAAACAAAGAAAAGGTCTTTATAATCTGAATATATTTTATTTTTCCAGATTTCAGAATTCTATTTGAAGTTGTTAAGAAATATCATGACAGGAAGCAAACTTCAAACTTGGACAAAAGTATTAAGAAGCAGTCATGTGCATTAAGGAAAAGACTTTTTTTCCGGCGACCAGGATAAAAAATTAATTTGTGTCAGATTCATGTTGCAACAATGGATATGCAACTACAAATAACTAGTTACTTGAGACCAGAACATGTGTAGCAAAGAAAAGCTTATGTGGCATATGATATGTTCTTTGCATATCCAGTGCTTGGATGCCTTCATTATGTTTCATTTTAAACTATGGCAGGGAGATAACCATTGTAAAGTGATACTTGTCAGATATTTCCACAGCAGCAATTCAGCATTGGTGTTCAGAACAGCCAGTGCTGCCCTGAGCTCAGCTTTTGAACAGGCAGGGCTTTGTTACCGTGGTGATGCCACAGCAATACTTTTGACTAAAACCAGAACTGATTAGACTGCATTGTATTACCATTCATATTTCACCACCATTGTGCAATATATTACTTGAATTTCAGCTGCCACGAATCTTGTTATGTAAAGGGACAAGTTTTTTATCAAGGTTAGTTGGAGAAAAAGAAATCTGTTTGTGTCTTCCTTTGCTCTTCAATTTGTGCTCATTTGGTATACTTTGAACCAATGTTTTTCTAAAACCAAAAAGCAACTTTAGGAAAGCACTTCTTACCTGTGCTGATGTGGGCCTTTAGGGCAGGAACCTGCTTAGGCTACGTTAATATTTCTACACAGATTTTATCTTTCAAGACCATTTTCTAACCACTAGATAGAAATTAAGCTTAATTATGATAACAGCTATGAGGTACTGGTTTACTGATGTAGTAAATTGGAGAATATAATAATGAAAAATTACCTCTAATCAAGATAATATTATTTTAATGGTTGATTAATGTGAATAATAATGGCTTTAAAAATTCATTTTTAATGTTACTTCATTTTCATTCTTCACACAATAATGCTTTGAGGATAAATAAGCATTGATTGTTTTAGACATTATGTCTACTGCATTTTCTCTGTTAATAATCAGCTGTGTTCTTTCGTGTTTTTTATTGCATTTCACCATTTCAGAATTTTTCACGTATACATTGCACACTTTCCTAAAATGAATTCCTATTTTTTTCTGTTATTGTACAGAAACTTTTTGAAAACTCCTGACACTACTTTGACCATTTCAAATGATATTTATTAGAAAACTGCAATAACTCTTCCAGCTGACAGTTGAAGGGAGTATCCAAGCATCAAAGCAGCACAGTTCTGAGATGGGGCTGCATTTAGAGAGTCTTCTTTTCATGTAATGGATATATTCCTATACTATAATCACTAACATATGTTCAGTACTTTCTTCTCTGATTCTGAAAAGCCCTGTTTATTTCATAATGAAAATATAAAATATAGAATAATTGTGCTGAGAAATTGAGAATGATGATAGTCTTATGGACAAAAGATTAATTATTAAATAGTAATTCTTTCTGTTTTGATGCTGTGAGAAAATAAAGTGTTCTAGCTCACTTGAGTTAAGATTTGAGAAGAGTTTTAGGGCTTTCCTCTAATTTTGATGTTCCTACAAGTAACTGAATCCAAAAAACTGAGGAAAATTTCATATTGGCCCCTGGAAAAAAGAACACTTGTGTTTCCAAGCTATGAACTTTTGAGTATCAGGATGAGATAGGATTGGGTGCTCAGCCTCACTTAGCTGCAGACATTGTATGTTTGGTTAAGCAATAGTGCCAAATGAAATAACAAATACAAATGTCTGCCTTTAGTAGGATTGTCATGAATAATGAAATTCCACTTCCCTTATCTGCAGCCCCAGGAAATAAATAGCAGAAGACACAACTGTTCACAACTGTTTTCCTTGCCTCTGGTGTGCAGCAGCTTTAGAGATTTCTAAAGAATACCTTGCTCCTCGTTATTTTCCTCTGCACTTGAGGGGTCCCTTAGACAGGGCACCACAAAGAGTTAGCTGATGCAACTTAGAAATGTATTTGTATGAGATCAGAATATCCCTTTGAATATTCAGGAGTGTTCCCTGGGTTCTTACACAGGGCAAAACACTCATGGATCTATATGTTCTTCTAATTTTTCTTGCTTATTCAGCTTAAAGGATGGGTCAATAAATTAGTATAATTTCTTCCCTTCCCTGAAATCTCACTTCTTCTACAAATTGCAGAGTATAAAAGTTCTGTAAAATATTGCTCAAGGAAAGGAGGGCTACTCTGTGTGGGAAGTAAAGCCTGAAGCAATAGAATGTATTATCATACTGCCATTAGGATTCCAAAGCATGGTTTCAGAATCTTAGAACACCTACATATCTCATTAAGATGTGAGAATCACCATTTAAATATCAAATATGTGCTATTATATGTGTTGGTAAATTTGTATAATTATTTAATGCTTTGCATTTTGACTTACTGCTGTTTGAGAGTATGTTCTTTACCCTGAATTCTGAAAATGAAATAACCAAAGTAATTTATTCAACAAAGACAAAATAACACAGATACAGTGCAAAAAGTTTAAACATATGTCTCAATTTTCTGATGACTTTATGATCTCTAAGCTTTCATTTTAACTAAAATTTCATGTAAAATGTCTTCTAACTGCAATGCAAAAAGTAAAAGGTGAACAATTGATTTAATGGACCCAGAAGCAAATTGTATTGTTGACTGAAGGTTAATAAGAGCAGAAAAATCATTGGTTAGTCTTGCTTGTGGAGTTGCTGTTACTTCCTTTTAATTTTAATATTTTTCTGTCTAAATCAGATATAGAATAAACAAGTTTGGGAAATAGTAATTGAGGTATGGAATGACCCCTCCTGAGTCTCTGAGACTACAGACAAGAGAGAGGACACGGATCAGCTTGCAGACTGAATGGCATATTCAGAAGGAATATAGATGTGACTGTGCTGCTGTGGGGATCAAGATCCCACCTGGAATCAGGCAGATGTTACTTGAGGTCTAATGAGGGCCATGTTGATGACTGGCACTTCTCAGAACAGTATGCTCCCTGCGTACAAAAGGATTAATTAAATACATTAAATAATTCTTCCTAATGTTCAGTTTGATTTAATTTTGTTGTGTGGTTTAGCTTTGGGAATTCAAATCTGAAATAATGACCACAACTTCTGTTCCTGTTATGGATTTCTTGATATGTATATACTATAGGAAAACTATTACTTTTATTTATAAAAAAATTATATGCAAGTTCTTTGAGACTGCATCTGGATTTTTGTGTCATCATTGACACCAAAGTATGAAGAGCTGTGTCTGCCTGAACAGAGTTGGAGGTGACTAGGATTGGTCTTTTTTTCCTCAAGTATCAATTAATTCCTTCCACCACTTTTTTTTTTTTTTTTTTTTTTGTTTTGTTTTAAATATGATAATTGAGCTTAATTAACTTTTTTTTGTGAATGCTTATGACAGGACTGAGGATATGTCAAAATGCCATGAAATTTCTTCTTCATCCTCTCATGAGAATCACTTTTATGTTTGGAAGTGTTCCAGAATTGCAAAGCAGAAAAATTCCCCATTTTCTTGATGCTTGTACACTGTTTTCCAGGCACAAGTAACAGCAATACTTTGTGCTATAGCAATCCTCAAGGGTAATGCAAAATTGATATAGTTCTTAGTTTCGGCAGTATAAAAAGGTATGTATTTAGGATATCTGAGTCTTAAAAAGCTCTTAAAGCTAAACAAGCTTAAAAATCCAGTATATGAAAGCTGCTTGAAATGAAGGATAAAGGTGGTAAGCAAAGTGTTTCTAACTGGGGATAGGCAAAGCTATTAGGAAATAATGAGCAAACTGTTAAAGTGCTTTTTTATGTCTGCTTTGTTATTTGTACATGATATAACGTTTGTGCTAATTAGGAGATCAAATTTCTGTGAAACTGAGGTGTCTCTGGTTGGGATAATACCTTTCACAAGCTTCTGTCCCCATATTGCCACAAAATACCTCAAGCCCATTGGTAATTACTTCTTTCCGATATAGAGTATTAATTTAAGCTCTTCTTATAAAAAGCTTTAAAAAGCATCCTCTTTCGAAAATACATCATAAATAAGTAAGATAGGATTGGAAGAGTGGCTGATCCTTGCTGATCCGATACAGATGTTGAAATATGTGAAAGCAGAGCTGACTTAAAACACTATTTGTTATAAAATGCACACTAATTTGTTAGCTGCATCCTTGCCAGCTGCCCTCTGTGATCTGGTTTTGTCTTTTTCTCATCACCCTTAGTGCCTCCTTGACACCAGCACGCACAGGTTCTGTTAAAAATACTGCTTTTTCATTTATATTAATATTTCTCAGGTTTGCTTGTTGCAAATAAATGCTTTACTGCTGTTCAGGCTACTGAACTGCCTGTCCTATCTCTGCACAGAGCCAGCTTCTCCCCAGCAGCCTTCAAAGCCTTGCCCCCAGCCCTTCTTTCTCATGCTGTTTCCTGTGGCTGGCATGGCACATCTCTATCATAGAAAACAGCATGCAATTTCAGGTTTTTTTGGTGGGCAAGCACAGCTGTGCTCATAAATACATTTCAGCCATATGCCAATGCCTGGTTCTTCATAGTTCGAATGCCACTATTTTTATGAGTAGAGCTGCCTTTTAAATACAAGCATCCTCTAGTTATGGCTTCTCTTTTTTTATTATCTTGCTTGTTTGTTTAGTTTTTTGTTTGGCTGTGAAGGATGCCGTATAAAAGCTAAAAATTCTGCAACCACAAAATGTCATTGTTGAGAATCTTGCCCCCCAATCCTCTCCAGCTTGAGGACTGTTTACTGTTTTGTGAAAAATCAACAACTCTTCTCTGATTTTTGAAAGCTCTACATGCTGGTCATTTGATAGGTTTAACCTCATCAGTTCCAATAGTTAAATGTGCTGAAAAATTATTTGTTTTCATATATTTGTATTTACAATGGTGAAAAAAAAGACCTCTCTTTTTAATATTATGTCTCTTCTCAGGTAATTTGACAGAGCATGGATATGCATGTGCATGGCCCAGAAAAAATTATACTTGGATAGCTTCACCTATTACTTGCCTCACTGAGAATTTTGTTTCATTTTTTATCAGATTGTCTACCTGTATTATAATGTGCTGCTTAAAATGGAAGGTGGTACATGTATTTTGTTTTTAGAAACAAACACCTTGACAAAAAACCTTTTTTTTACCACTGCTCCCTTTCTTAACTAGAACCATTGAAAATGAGAAGAAAGTATTCTAGGATATTATATTTTTTACCTTTACGGATTATCTAAATGTGGTAGAATTGAGCTAAGATTGCAGTAGGTCACAATTCCTCTAATGTTGTTACAGTAAGTAATTGTATTTGTTTTTATATATGGCATCTGTTAAAAGAGTAAACCTAAAGAGGACTTCTTTTGCATGTACCATTGGAGTGTCAATCTGCATCTGAGAGAGTGAAAGCAGGAGCAGACAAAAGTGACGACTTGTTAAACCAGAACTGAGGTGGTTCTGTCCAAAACTGCTCCCTGGTCCCTCATATATAACAGAAAGCATGCTCAAAATCAGAAGAATTAGAATACTTTAGTAGTTAACAATATAGTATGCATATGTTGCACAAAGTATTACTTGAGATTCTATTGAAACTGTTCTTCAGAAAACTGAGGAGAGCAGTTTTCAGGTGAAGTGATACTAAACCCTGCATCTTTCACCTCACTGAGGAAATTCTACACTTCTTCAGTATGATAGGAAGGGCTCGTGTGACTGCTCCAGAACTCTTTCAGTGCTAACAATGCAAATTTGGGAGACCTAATTGAGGATATTTTAGCAAGCAGTCCAGCATAAATCAAAGATCAGGAGTGTAGTGGAAATGAGCTGTATTGCAGCAGTTACAGTATTTTGTAATGGCTAGAAAAATTACTTGAGATAAAAGCAAATAAAATGTAGCCTGAATTGGAAAATAAATTTATTTAAGCTGTAATGAAATTTAGCTTTGTATGAGAATCCTAATGGAAAAAAATACAAGACATCCCCAGCTTGCATTTAGGCTGACCCTCAAATATATTTGGGAAATGAGACAGCACAACTAGGACAGAGAGTCAGATACTATATAAGTTACTTTTTTGATAGGATCATGTCTAAAATAAAGTTTTTGTACTATGCATTGCATCTCGATACAATCATTCAGTTTGCAGTGGGAGCTCCAGTGTCTAATATTCAGCTGCCTGTAGATATGCTATTTATATGCTATTTCCTTCCCTTACATTTTCAGCAGAGCTCGCCAAGGGGCAAGCTGGACTGCCCTTCGATCAATGCCAGGGTAGAAAGCATATGACAGAAACAATACAAGGGCCATAATGTAGGATGTATTGAATAGTTTATTTAAATAGGAGATTTAAGTGAAGGCAGTTATAAAGGTACCCTAGATCCCACATATTCATATCCATTTCTCCACTGTCACTTATTTTCCAAAGAAAACTTAATAGCATCTTTAGGTGAGCCTGTCCCATGTTTATTTGATACCAGCCCATCCTTTCTTTCTTGTGTTTTGTTCCTTGCCCCAGACTAAATATGTCTCATCTCTTATTTTAAAAGTAACTTGGCCTTTCTGTCCTTAGTACTTCCCAGGATTTTGAGAATGCATGTTAATTTTGTCCAGTGTTAGGGATATATGCACACACCTTCTCACAAGAAAAAAAAAAAAAAAAATTGCAGAGACCAACCGTTTACTTGAAACTCACTCTGTTTAAAAATCTCTGTAAAGACTTCATAATAGGGGTATTGAATTTTTGAATATTCCTTCTTCAGTGCTGACAGTGTATAATTAACTACCTAAAGATCAAAAACTGAGAATCACATTACATATTCTGGTTTTGTTTGTTAGGTTCTTAGGTTTTGTTTTGCTTTGTTTGTTTGTTTTTTAGAGTGAGATAGTTACAGTCTAAACTGAGAAACATTGCCATTTTTGCTCCTCACTTGAATGCCCTTGTTGCACATCTCACCTCAAATTTAAATTAGTATTCCTGTGGTAAATTCTATGGTTGTGTTAGTCAGTGGGTATCCTGCTAATGACTGATGAGGTCATGATGCAGCCTCTTGTCTCCTCAACTACTCTTCAGTCTCACGAAGCTACAAAATGACCTATTGTTAATGACTATTTTGTATTTATTTACACAATGTTAACATAATTTCAGTTGCTAAACATGCAACTGTATAAAGATTTTTATAACTAGGCATTAGCTGAAAAATGCATTTCCATTTTAAGCAATATTTATTGAAATGTCTTGAAAAATGTGCTTGGAAAAAATGACAATTTAATGTCAAATTCCATTGTCTGTCAATATTATAAAGAGGTTTTACAAAAACAGTATTCATACTTGTTCCTGATGCCAAGTATTTGTTTGGAGTTATTTAGTGAGATCTGTCAAAATCAGATAATAGAAGAAAATTTTGACAGCATAGTATGTTTCATACTTGGGACTGCCAGGATTTAAGGGCCTGATCCTGTCAGGCTGAGACATGTACAGCTTAAGCATGAAATTGGCTTTGTTTAGGTCCAGCCTTTTTAGTTACAGTTGTGAAAATAAGAGCAGCAGTTTTACTGCTGAAGATGTGAAACTGTCCCACAAATGAAACATATGCTTCTTAGTGGATTTAATGAAGCTTAATATGTGAAATTTAGCAGTAACAACTAAATTACTAATTTAGCAGTAACAACTAAACATGAAGAATAAAATCACAGCTCCACAGATGTTGCAAGTGACTTTGCTAATGATTTCAGTGAGGTCAGAATATAAGTCAAAATTGAAAAGGAAAGTTAAATAAGCAGCATTTGACAATGCAAATATACAGATTAAGAATTTACTCAAACACGATTAAGGAAAGTTTATATCCTAAATTACTCAGAAGCTCAAAGATAAGAAATCAACATACAAAAGATGCTGAAGCAGCTCAAATATTTTCTGATGGAGAAACACCACCACCACCTTCCATATCTGCACATTTTATTCTAGCATGAATCATCATTAGTTTTCCATTGTCTTCTCTGGAAAGTAGAAGAGTGAGGGACACATCTTGGCACTCATGTCAGAAGAGGGAAAATGAGTACAGCACTTTCTCCTGCTCTGCACTGGAAGAGCAGTTGCATGGTGTCATGAAGTTTCTTGTTGCTCTCATCCTTTCATAGTTAGCTGACATAAAGATAAATTATACAAAAATTAGAAATTATGCATGTCCTGAAGAAAGAAAATGGAATAATCCTCGTCACACAAGTTCAAATCCTGACTTTAGCCTACCTAAAAATGTGAAATTTTGAAGCAACAGGGATCAGGATGGATTTTTTTGATCCAGCTGACCAATTTAAATCATGTTTTAAGCTAGCATTCAAGCATTCAATACTTCTGAGTGAAGTAGATATGTGGCAATAATATCTTGGTTTGGTGATTTACAGAAGGTAATTGAAAAACATTTCCAAAATCTTAATTGTTATCAAGTAATAATCTTCAAAGAGAATTGTAGGTGTCAAGAATTACTAGTTTCTATTACTTGAGTGCTTTGGTGAGAATAAAATAACGCAATATTTTGATACCAAAGACTGTTTCATAACAGAATTATATATAATTTCAATTATTGTTGGAATGCATTCCAAAACAGATTGCAATTAGAAAATGCTGAATCTCTGCTGGTGAGGTATCATGACAGACAACTTTTGGCTGAAATTTGCTGGAGACATGTTATTGTAGGTATCTTTGACTAAAAGTTTGGGGTTTTTGGGGGGTTTTATTTTGTTTGGTTTTATTTCTTTTGCTTTTATACTGTTTAATATATAGACCCTCAACTTGAATTCTGTTGAATTGTTGAAATCTGGCTTCTCATATACTGTTGTCCTCCTGCCTTAAACAAACAAAATTCTTAGGAGTCTAAACTGTTTTTTTAGGTTTTTAAAATACAAATACTTCAAGATCAGTAATTTCTTGATCACTTCTTTAATCCAGAGTGAACCACATTCCTTTTATCTCAAGGAACACAAACAATGAGCTGTCAGTGTAGTCACTTTGATGAGAATTTTGAAAAATGCAAAGGCCTCTTAACCACTGCACAAGTTATTTTGGCTGACTTTGAAACAAACCTAGTACTGGTAGAGACTATGAAGTTAGCCAAATGAGGCTGTTAACTGACAGAATTTGAAAAGTGAGAGTGAAAGAAATCTATGCCAAAATAGAACAAAAAACCTGGTTGTTAAAAGGGAGAAGAGAATGGTAAGGGCAACAGAAAATTGTATCTCAAGGGTCTGGTTTGTAATTCATATTCCTGAGGATGTGAACTTTTATATCAGACACATTTTTCACTGTTGCATATTAATGTTGATGATTTCATTTGTCATCACAGCAGTAATACAGGTCAAGAAATGATGTCACTGATTGACAAATTGGAAAACTGTTTAGGTCTGACTTTCCAATATGCAAATCAAAACTAGAAAAAGAGGATAAAGCCAAATATTTCTGAAGACAAACAGCCTCATAAATTTTGCTGAAAACGCTACTGAAAAGTAATTCAGTCAGTTGGTTGTAACTGGATTTTCTCACTTCAAGGATATGGCCTGACTAAGCTGTCTCCTGTCACTGTGATATATTTCAGCCAACTTCTGTAGGAAGGGATAAAGCACAAAGAAGAAAAGAAAACAAAGGCAAAAAAAGAGGCAGAGATTATAATTTCTGCCCAATTTCTGTAGAGCAGTGAAGAGCAGAAGAGTTGCAGTTGGTATGGCAGAAGAAAGCTCCAAACCTTTTTGCTGACACAGAGGCCAGAAGTATGGCCAGGTTTTATGTCTGGGTAAGATGTGTGCTTAGCTGACCTGTATGATATAGGAAAGCCTTTTCAGACCTGGGATTCTGCATCAGCCTGCCTCCTGGAGAAGGTGAGCAACACAGGCAATGAAACCATCAAAGATTAAAGGATGTTGAAAGTTTTAGACTTGAATTTCAGTCCAAAACATCTGTTCACTGCAAAAAGGATCTGACTACTTAAGAAAACTGAAACTTCTTTTTTTATGCTATAGAACAGTACAGTTACTTTTGTGTAATAAAAGCTAGCATAATTATGTAAATATCACTTTTTTTCTCTACTTTTTCACAGAAAGGCAGACAGTATGTCAAGGTCAGCTTAAAAAGCAAGTCATTTCTTCAATTCAAGATTACGTATCTAAAACCACTTTTTTTTTTTTCTCTCTGTACAGAGTGGTAACAATTTGGATGAACACATTCTCCAAGTATTTGCATTTATCAGAAGAATTTTTTTCAGAATATACTGTTGAAAAAGGAATTCCTTTTGAAATCAGTTAGGATTGTGAAATGATAAATTAATTAAACTATGCTCTGTATAGTTTGTGCATAAAGAGAAATATTTTGTTTACAAATACATAAGACCAACTACACTAAGGATGATGTCAAAGAAGAAAAGTGATTTCTGGATCTGTGCTTTGTTCTTTCTGCAGATATTTGTAAAGTGTTAAAAGGCAAATCAATGTGAATAATGCTATGATGTACTGTTTGCATGAAAGTCTGGTCTTGAAATGGAAAGATTGCCCATCAGAGTTACTGACAGAGGCAAGCTGCAAAAAAATTGAGGCTTCTCCTTCTGCCTCTGTCTGGATAGTAAAATAGCAGTAAAAGAAAACACCATGTTGAACCTATGTTTCTTTCCAGAATGATTATGGGGTTTGGTGGGAATACAGAATCCTTGCTTGCCACTAAACCTCATCTACCTTGTGGCTGGAGAGGGGGAGTGATGTGGAGAACATCCCTGTTTTCAAATTTTCAATGAATCCAAATAATCCAAAAGGATTTGTTTTTGAGAGACTCCTCTTTGTGCTAATGTTCTGAGTGGTCTCTAGGTGTGATACATAAAGCTCTGCTGTGAGACACAAGACTCTTACTTGAGCTAGTAGAATTTTCCTGCAGAGAGACAAATAAGCTGCATGAGTGAGGATTCAAGAAAAATAGAAAGTTCTGTGAACAATTTAAGAGCAGACCCAAAGAATATCTAACTGGCCATGATATAATGGAATTCTAAGGAAATGCCCAAAGTCATAGGCTGTTTTCTTAGTAAACTGCTGTAAATGCCTACAGCATTAGCATCCATGATAGACAAACACACTGAGAGGAATGTGTAACTGTGAGTATTCTGTGCACTTTGAGAAGACTGCAGTAAGGGAGAGTTAGCTGATTTTTTTTTTCTTGCTTACAGAACTAATGAACTATTCAGTGGAGAGGTTACAAAATACTTGAAAGCTTTTTGATGCTTAGGACATAGCTGTATGGAGAAGTAAAGTGGAAAGATCAATTACTGCTGCAGACTCTTTCATTACCAGTTTGTCATCAGATATAATATTCTGTTCTTTTTTCAGTCAGGAAAGAGAAAATTGAGTACTCCTCTTGTTCCTCTAAGGTGAATACAAAAAGAGAATATAATTCTGTTTTAGAATAAATCCTTATTCGTTCACTGCTGTTTCTGCTTACTGTTTTGTTATACAACATGGAGGGAAAGCAGAAAGAAAGCAACAGCATATTTTTAAGTGTGGTGCACAGAAAAATGCCTTACAAAAAAGACTGGTAACACAGCTACAGTTACAAACTACTGAACATAACTAAAATTGCATTGAAAAAAATATTGCAGATAAAATTGAACAGACAGGACAGTTGAATATATTAATGTAAGCAAAGCAGAATCCTGATTTTAGAAGCAGCAGCAACATTTTACATCTAGTTACCTTGCGTAAAACTGGGAACATTCAGGGCAGTAATAACTGGCTCATATTTCTCTATCTCTGTTTTAGAAAAATGTCATCAAAGACTGAGTTTATATATCTTTTTATAATTATGAAAGTATCTGATGAAAGCCAACATGACTGCATGGCTCACGGTATAAAAGTATTGCCAGGAGTTCGAAATACAGCAGTTATGTCCCTCAGAGATCATAGCACTTTGCTTGAGAAAAAAAAAAAAAAAAAAAGAAAAAGTTGTGTTTAGATTTTTATGATCAGTCTGAGACTAGTATTCTTCAAGGTTTTTCCAATCTCCATAGAAATTGAGACATTAAAAAGAGACACTTCCAGGATATCCTGGAATTGACTTAATGCAAAGGTTTTGCAGAATCAGGCCCTTAACAAGCTCGATTAACTTCACTGTCTTCTCTTTTTCATCATCTACTGACAAGCAGTAAGCTGATGAAGTACCCTGTTATTATTATGAATGTATTTAAACTTTTAATTCATAAGTTTTATGATCTTCAAGAAACAGAGCTGATAGTGTAGACTTTTGGAATGGTTTAGGTTGGAAGGGACCTGAAAAGTCATCTAGTTCCAATCCCCTGCCTTGAAGGAACACCTTCAGGTAGACCAGGTTGCTCAAAGCCCCGTTCAGCCTGGCTTTGGATCCTTCCAGGGCATCCAGAACTACTGTGGGCAGCTTGTTCCTGTACCTCACCTCCTCCCAGCAAAGAATTTATCCCTAGTATCTAATCTAAGTCTCTCCTCTTCAATCTGAAGCCATTACCCCTTATCTAGTTACTGCATGACTTTTTAAAAGTACTTTTTCAGCTTTCTTTAGGCCTGATTTAAGCACTGGGAGGTTCTGCAAGTTGTCCCGGGAGCCTCCTCTTCTCCAGGCTGAGCAGCCAACTTTCTCAGCCTGTTTCCATAGCACAGCCCTCTGTTCATCCTCATACCCTCTTGTGGACTTTCCCCAGCAGGTCTGTGTCCTTCTGGTGCTGTGGACCCCGGAGCTGGATGCAGTGCTCCAGGTGTGCTCTCAGGAGGGCAGGGCAGACAGGCACCATCTCCTCCCTCGACCTGCTGGCCACTCTGCTCTGCATGCAGCCCAGGATCCATCAAACCCAGGTTGGCTTCCTGGGACTGAAGTGCACATTGCCAGCTTGTATTGAGCATCAGCTCATCATACCTTTGAGTCTCTCTCATGGGGAGCACTAGCTGTCCACACCTGCAGTGCTTCTGTTGTCTGCAAGGTAGAGTCACAGATTTCAGAAAGAAGAGAGGAATTGTGCCGCAGCTGGATGTGATGGAGATGTCAGGTTTAATAATTTGACTTTGCAGGCTGGGAATGTGGTAGATTTTGTGGTGGTTATTTATAGAATCCAGTCTCACTGACGCAGAGTTGGGACAGTGTTGGACTTATTTTCCTTGGCAAGCAAGTTTTCTTTTGCATAGCAAGACCTCTAAGACTGTGAGCCTCAGGAGAGACTAATTAAATTGAGGAAGAAATGTCAAAGAAAGGGGAATTAAACTCATAATGAATGTCTCCTTATTTGATTTGGTAATCACTTTTTTTCCTTACAGTCTGCCTTCTAGCAACGTCACCTGCTTTATGGTTTTATACACTGTCACTTGAATAGTGTCAGACTTGGGAAAAGCATGGGGAAAAGACAAATTAGCAACTCTCCACGTTAAATATTGGCTGCTCAGTGATTTGTTTTCCATTTGAAATCCACAAGACAAACAGCTGTTAGCAAGCTTTTCAGCATAAGCCCGAAGAGACTTTTGTTACAGCTTAAATCTGTAGTGGCCAACTTTCCTAACAATCTTTGAGTTATTGAATGAAAATATAATTGTCAATAATCTACATTATGGCAGACAATTATGGCATCAGAGCAAAAGGAGTGTCCTTTAGCATTCAGGCTTGATGCTTCCTCATTTTGAAAGTACAACTGTACATCTTGATATTATTTTAATAAAGAAGAGTTAGGAAGGCTAGTTATACTTTTAAGGAAGGAGGTTTCAGTTTCTTGTTTCAATGGAAAATGAAAAGTTATATTTGAAGTCTTGTAGGAAAGGCATATTTCATTACTACCTGTTATGGGCAATTGGGTGTCCAAAGCATTAAACTCAAACACCTTGGCTAAACAAGTTCAACACCAAAATCTAGATCTTTAGTCTTACAATGTCAGTAGCAGTTCCTCTTTATGTACCAAGGATTCTCAGCTGTTGAACTGAATAGCTTTGAGTTATTTTTCACAGCTATGGTTGTGAAAGGCAGTTCTTAAACTCAGAGGAGCAGCACCTTGCCTTGATTCTCTGTCAAACTTTTACTTTGGTTGTGATCCATCTCACCTGGGTTGATGTTGGCTGGACTGAAATTCCAAATTAAAATTGATCAGGAAAAAATGTGTTCTATCTAATTTTTAATGAAAAAAAAAAAATAGAAAAGAGCTCCATGCATTGAGTGCTGCAGAGATCATGATGACTGTTAGTATGTTCATCAGTTTGCCTAGAAAGGTAATGGTCTTTTCGTCCTTGAAGATACAAAAAAATCTTAACTGAAAAACAGCCCTGAACAACTTCATATGGGCAACTCATCTTAGAGCTGGGGGTGAGTTTGGTGATCTCCAGAGGTGCCATTCCACCTCAGCAGTTCTCTGATTAATTCAGAACCAAAGAAAACATTCTAAGAGCTTTTCAGAAGTTAGAATATCTTGTTAGGTCTTTCTCTAACAGAAAGTCCTGTGTGAAAAGCTCAAATCCAGAGTTGGATGTTGTTCAGAGCAGTGAATTATGGAAGCTGAAAACCATTCAGTAACTGTGCAGATTGCAGTGATTATCATTTAGCTATATTTTCCATATGCAAATGAGATATTTGGAATTTAGACCTGTCTGAGACTGGCATTCCAAAATGCTCTAACTATACCAAACAGGGCTATCTTAAAATACATTAAAAAAAAACCAAACCCAAAAAAACAGCTCAAGGACATTCTCTTGATTGTCCAAAAATGTACAGATCCATATTGAGGACTGAATTGATCAGAAACCACCCAGATGAAAAGGAGATACAAAATCAGTGATACATACATGTTTCTAGTAAGTATGGAAATAAAAACCCCAAAAGTATTGACTAATACTTGTCAAGTCAGGTATCTAGGAACGGATGGAAAGGACTAAAGAGACCAAGGTGAGTAGGCCAAAACATACTGACTAGAAACTGCAAATTACAGGAAAAAAACAAGAACAAAAAAATGTAACTAAGACATTTGTCAGCAACTAGAATGAAAACATACCTTCACTTGCCACAAAACTTCATTGTGACATAAAACAAATCATTTTTATCCACATTAGTGAATGTAACAGTGCTTACAACAGACAAAGAGCACAGGCTATACCTCTGCATTATGGAAGAACTTTTTCTCAAAAAAAGCTGTAGCTCAGAGAGTAGTTCAGAGACCATGCTTTGTAAGAAAACCTGAAGTGCCTCTCTTGATCTCTTATCTGAATTTACCCCTTTTGTTGCACTAGTGTGGGTGCTTGTCAGGTCTACTCTGTAAAGCAGATCAGGGAGAAAATCTAAACTCAAAACCAAAATAGAATTTTTATTTTTATTTTTATTTTTGTAACCCTGGTTAATTTAATCATTAACAGTTAATTTTTTGGCAATGCCTTCTAGTTATCTTGAAAGAAAAACAAACAAGAGAGAGCATGTAATTTTTGTAGAAAGCCTCAACTTACATTGTACAGAAAAGGAAGGGAAAATTCCTTGTGTTGAAAACTCTTTGGTTAATAGTTTGTCTTTGCAATTGTGTATTTCTTCCCTTCAATTTTTGCTTAAATAAAAGTCATTATGCTCAGGGTTCAATGCATCTGTAATATCTCTTTCTGACTTATTTCTTTTTCTGATCCTGGTCAGAAAACCTTCACATCAAAAGAAGATATAAAATCAGTGATGCACATATAATAATGGTAAATATGTACATAAAAAGGAAAAAAAAGGGCAGGAATTGAATAAAAATTTCAGATAGCTGGGAACTGATGAGAAGGTCTAAAGAAATCCATTTTGATAGATGGGTATCTTGTTGCTATCAGCCTCAATTGTAGATGCATCATTAGTTTTTTTCTTATTCCATTATTTATGAACCACATTTCTATCAGAGCATCAGGATTAGCATCTTGTTTAATTATTATATTTTTTTCTCCTTAGACTTGTAAGTTTAGAATAATGTGATCAAGAGTTTCCCTCTGTATGTATGCAATAACACAGAAATTATTTATAAGTAGAACAATCACAAAGGCAGCAATTTGTGCGAGTCGAAAGTGCAATGGAGCCTCAAAATAGAAACATGATGCCACAGCCCTTTTCTAAGAGTATGTGAAAGTGCTGCCAATTAGGTCTAACAAGAGAATATTTGTTACTAAAAGTAGGTAAGAAAGAAAAACAGAATTTGCATGAGCTATGCATTGTCCATTAAAAACAAAAAAATTCCTAACTTCCCCCCATTTTCCAACAGCTGTTATCCTGAATGGATTCAGTAATTCATCTCAAGCTTCTAAAATATACCTTTGTGGGGTTTTTTGGGGTTTTTTGGGGTTTTTTTTGTTTTGTTTTGTTTTGTTTTGTTTTTTTTTTTATGTGGCACAATGCAAGGATATATACGTTTTGTACTCTTCTGGAAAGGTTTCTGTATGTTCATGGACTTTCAGTTCTGCTCTGGTGGAAGTCAATGAGCTGTCTCAGCAGTTTGTATTTCAGTCTCGCCTCAAAGTGGAACCAGGCTACAGCTTCCCCAACACTCTTACTGCTTAAATTTTTTACACTTCAGCTTTTTGTGCTTATGTACATCATGTTCTGCCTCTCAGTGAAATCTTTTTCCCTATGACAGAGAGAAAGTATCCCTGGCACACTTTAACTTAGAATAAGAAATTACAGCATTACAAGCAGGAGTAGGGTCTCAGGTTGCAGAATCTCCTTGCCCTTCTAAGAAGTGCCCATTACAGCATGAATTCAGTGAACAGGAGCAGATCAATTTACCATCACAGATGCCTGTTTTTCTCTCCCATTCAATTCACAATGAAGCTGCATCCAGCTTTTAGCCACTTCTTTAATGTGCAATTGAGGTATAATACCTTTCTGTGTTCTTAATGTAAACTTCCAAATTAATGTTCCAGGGTCAGAAGACAACTTTCTCCTGTTGCAGCTTCTCTGTCACTGTCACCTCAGTGACGTGCATCCCAGAACACTCCCATGAAAGAGCTGCAGTGTCCATGCTAGCTGCCAGCTTGAAACAAAACAGCTTCATTCCTGAACCCTGTTCTTTTTCTCAATTTGAAAGGCTTGTTTATTGCAAAGGCATTAAAAGTAAGTGAGCTGTGATAGGAAAAACAAATGTTACAAAAATTAATTTAATATATATAGTATATATAATATAATATATAAATATATAACTGTCGAAAAGAGAATGTGTCAACATATGAATGCCTTATAGTCAGGGAGAAAGAAGAGATTTGATGCAAGCACGCCTCTGAAGTGGGGGGAGAGAAGTGATGAAGGATACCCATCAGAGTCTCTGCAAGGTGAAAATGCAGAATGCTCCATTGCTAGAGGTTAGATGTGGTCCCTTAGGAGCTAAAGGCAGTTTGGTAATTTCTGTGCTGAGAGGATTTGTATTTACAAACTTACATGTGAAAGTGCTTGCTGTGAGCTCATCACTGGCAGCTATTTTCATACCCATCTCACCTATCCTGATTGCAAGGCTATCAAATTGCAGAGTCATGTTGAGATTAGATTTGCTGAGGGCAGTGATGCAGAGGTTTCTGAGCTGGATTTTCCTCTGCACTCCATGATGGGTTCTGTGCCCCCTTGGCAGTCACCCCCTCAGTCAAAAGCAGAGGTAGTGTTGGCTCAGCTGATGATTTTCCTGGTTCCACACTGGGGCTGAGACTCTCCTGGGGACAGCCCTGGGAGCAGCCTGATATTATTCCAGTTATTTGGATTTTCCACCACTCTTCTCCTGCCTCCTCCCCCTCCAGCCCTTTGTGCTGCTTTGAGGTTGTGCAGCTTTTGTCAGGTATCCTGACAGGGATGCTGTGCTTGGGTGCAGCATCACAAACGTGTGCTGCTTCCATATGTAAGCTTTGTATTTGCATAGCACAGCTCAGCATTCTGTGAATTCATGTGGCCTGAGTAAAGGCTGCTGTGAAGATCTTTTCTCCCTGTGCATTTTGAAGGTCTGTAAAAGAGCACCTTTAAAATACCAGAAACTTTAGGGAGAGCAGCTTGCATCACAATATTTCATTTTTATGGTTTTTAAGGACAATTTGACATTTTCTGTGAAATGATGAAGTTTGTCTTTTTGCTTATGTGTCCCTGAAATTGCATATACAATTCATTTGTGTGTGGTATCTTAATATCCAAAAAATACAGTGTTTAAAAATTAAGTTCATGCCCCTTGTTTATGCCATTTATACGCCTTTTTTTCTTGAAGCTGTCTAGTTCTGTCAGATAAAGGAGCAAATGACTTCCAGCTCAGCAAAGTGCATTTGCAACCTGCTGTCATTAAGCAGCTAAAGCTGAAATATCATGGGGACTTCGCTGTCCCAGTCCCTGTCACTATTCTCTTATTCTGCAGCTACAAAGAGCATGTTGTTACATAACTAACATAATTTTTAGTGTCACAGCAGGCAGCTAGTGAAATGGAAACTGAGAACTGGGTTATTTTAGTTGGGAAAGAAAATGGATATATGAGATTATTCAGATCCACTTTATTTACAAATAGAAAAGTTTTTTTCAAGAACTCTGAAGAATAGCTGTTCAGCAGCAAAATTCTCACCAACTCCATTTAAGCAACAAGAAGTGTCATAGCTCAGATGCCTCTGTTTAAACTCTTGTGGTGTTGTGAGTTAATTTAGAGATTACAATATTTGTCTAAAAAATCTATAGTAGCGCAAACGTTTGGCTGTTGCTTTTTAACCAGATGCTCAAAGTGATTCTGGTATTTTCACATGCCTGGGCCTAAATAGAAGTGGCCTGATTTGCAGAGGTGTGATCAATTCTAGGTCCTATTGAAATCAATGGGAACTGATGAGTGCTCAGTTCTTTTGAAAACCAGGCCATTTATATATAGGTGCCTAAATATGGCACCCAATTTTGAAAAACCTGGCTCTAAGACCATATACTATCTTCCTCCTTTTGATATCTGGGTCCCTGCTGTAGGAAAGGCTAAGAAGGGTAATGAAGAAACAATTGTAATGAAAAGAAGCCAGAAATATTTCTGAGTACTTATTGCCCTGTCATTTAAAAAAAAATAATCTTTTAAAGCAAATGTCCACTGGAGTAGAATCTTCTCTTCAGTATTTATTCTGTTTTGTATCAAGAAAACAAAGCAAAGCATATAGCTACTCCTGTGCATGTGCAAATGTAGTTACTGTCTTGGAATGAAAGTTGTAACAATAAAATTCAGATATAGGATAAAGACACAAAAAAACCCCTGAAATTGATGCCAGGAGAAAAAAACCCTATGCTTACAGATTTATTTTTTCCTTCTAATTTCCAACAGAAAAATATATGCTGAAATGCATTAGTAGACAAATACCCACTCACCAACTCTCCTACTTTCTACAAGATCACGAAAGCAACTTTCCTTTAAAAGTATTTCCATTTTCCACCTTTTTTTTTACAGAATATATAACAGTTTTACATTTTTTGCTCAAGTATGCTGTAAAGCAGAGAAGAATTATGATCTGTTATCACAATAAAAGCTCTGCCAGATAATATGGTTAGAGGCTTTTGCAAAGCTCACAGCATCCAGAGGAACTCATTTCAGCCATGCCATTAGCATCCTCCCAAGGAGAACATTCAGAGCCTTCAGAACAGATTTTATTTGTGGTTACACAACTGCATGAAAACTCATATAATTGAATCCAGAAACCTAAAACAAGCTGAAGCGTTAGAAATTACTGTTTTTCTGTTGTAAGATCACAAGAAGAAAACATTTGGGGCCTATGTCAGGTTTGCAAGCCCCCAGGTTCTTAATTTGTGAGCTTTTTGGCAAAATCGTGAGAGTTAGTGACTTGTATTTTCCAGGTTGAAGATTGGGTAATGGTGGTATTTCCAATCTGTTTTCCTATGGCCTTGTTCTATGTTGATCCTCCTATGTTTAATAAGGTGTAATCTATGAACTTCTTCTGGAGTGAGGACTTCTCCTCATGGATCTGCTAGTATCTAATATTGTTTGAGCTTTCTGGCCTTATTCTTTGATGAGAGATGGAAGGGAAAGGGTGATCTGTCTTTGCAGCTAGCTTATTTTCCTGAGAATGAATGGTAAAACCTAGCCTTATATTCCCTTCTGTTGGATGTTTAGAAGTGTGGTGGCAAAGGGGCACTATGAGATTCAGTGAGGAAAATAATACTTTGTTGTTCTTGCTCAAGAAACCGAGCTAAGGTGAAATTTGATTATTATGTTATCATACAATTCTAGAGCTGATGTTTTGATAAAAAATGTTAAAATTGGATGGAATTTAGGGTAAGTATGGGAAATTATCCTTTACTTTTAGCAGGAGGCAAATTTCGAGACTGAATTGCAAATCTTTTTTGAGCATACAGGTTAATGTGGGCTTACCTGTAAAAGTGATGTTGGATCATTTAATCAATGTTTCTGAAATGCACTCAGATTTGAAACAAAACAAAGCAACCCTTCAAAGTAGGGTGTTAAAAATAACTCTGAGGTTCACCTTAGTTTAAGGTGCTGAGTACTTTACTTTTGTCAGTGATAGTCATATTCAGCAATGCAAATGCATTTTGACATGGCATCCCTTCTTTGACTGATATAAATTTGTTAACTTCAAGGAAGTAAAGGGAAATTCACTAGTTTAGAAGAAGTTGAAGATATGGTTTATTGTAGTTCAATATACTTTGGAACTTAGAAATATTCAGGCAGTATTTTAGGTATATCTAATGGGTAACATGTTTTAATGGGCAAAATACAGAGTAATTTCTGGAGAAAGTAAGACCAGGATGGATAGTTATAATGTAAGTTATGAATAATGAAACAATTAGATGATAAATTTCATATAACCTCCCTGAACTCTATTCAAAGACCTCAACATCTCCAAAGACTCCGGTGTTCCCAATACCCCAGGGTATTTATGGAAGTTGGTGGGTTCTTACCCAATAATGTGAGAAAGAATGTTAATTCTTTGCTGGTTTAAGATTCATTTGCCTTGCCTTCTTCCCACACATTGTGGAGAGCAGCTGCTCCTTTCCTCATCCAGAACAGCAAGTGGCCTTTTCATTTCTGTGATGAGAGGCATGATCTTGGTACCAAGCAGATGTGCTCAGGTAGTGGAATGCCCTGTTCTGGAGGGAGCATCCCAATGGATGCTGCCTCTGGGACAGCAACAGTGGGCAGCCTGGGAAAGGACAGGACATGGAATCACAAGAGACATGTAGGAACTTTTGCACTTTTCATGTGATCTCACCTAACTGTTCCAATACACCTTGGGGTGTTAGTCGTATGAAAGCAAAGTTAAAATACCCAAATAATTTCTGGTGGGGTTAACTGAGAGGAAGGGAAATATCTTCACAGTTGAAAGATCCTGGCAGTTTAGATTAATCTTAGGATTTGATTTTTAGATTTAATGATTGTTAATGAGGATTTATTGTCGTTTCACAAAATGCTTCCAGACCACATAGATACTTGGTTCCTTTGGCTTTCCTGCAGAAAATCTGTTCTCTGTGCTTAGCCTCCCTAAGCCTCTCTGTTGCTGCTGTTGTCGTCAGCAGTAATACTTGTCCCTGTCTGCAATTAATTTCTGTGTCACATTGACAGCTTTACCTGTTTCTGGTATGTATTACCTGGAGAAACAGGTTTTCTGTGTAGACATTTCTGTTTTATTAAGAATTACAAGGATATGTAATGACAGAACCACATGCCCAAAAGCTTGTGCTCCTTTCCAGTTGTTTGTTACTCTGCAAGCCTTATAATTCTTGTATCATCATATATTGTAGCACATTTACAGCTGCAGACATATTAAACTCATTTAATTGTATTTGAGTAGATGTATATAAATAAATATACATCTAGATGTATATAAATAAATATCTACATATGGAACATGGATTCCACCAGCAGCTGGGATATGGACTTGGGAATTTTTGAGGAATTCTGAATAGTAGTGGGAGAATATTTGCCTGCTTTCTCAGCTGGCCTCTTGGGAATATGCAAGAATAAAACACATTTCTCTAGCCTGTCCACTTAACCTGGTGGTCACTAAAACGTGAGGAGGATGTTTCCTTTCTTGTCCTTTACCCCTACAGATACAGAAATGTCAGCAAAATGTGCCTGTGTCTTTCCTCATTGTCACGGTGTCCTCTGCAGCTTTACCAAGGATGGTAATGAATGGGTGTCAGGAAGAATCTTCTTATCCTCTGCTCTGATAAGGGGAAAGAGGAAGCAGGAGATTGTGTAACTGAACTGAGAAATGTCAAATAGCCACACAGAAAAAATCTCCCCAGAATATTTGATTAATAATAATGTAAATATATTAAAAATTGGATTTTAGTAAGTAATGTTTCTAATGAATTATTGTAATGTTATTCATGTTGTTTTTCTGAGAAATTGGACTCCATTAGTTAGTACTGTAATGTCAAACATGAATAAATTACAGTCAGGTTTTAGTAAAAAATTATCTCTTTTGTACACAAAGATGATAGTGGTGTAATAATTTTGGTATCTTAACATGAGCTGACTGTGAGTTCAGAATAATGAGACATCGAAAAAATTCTCATTTTCAGCTCTTGGAGGGGACTTGGAGGATGGCAGAACATAAAATATCAGAAAGCCATTGTTCAAGTGAAAATAATGGTGTATGTAATCTTGTATGCCAGATAAGGAATAGCAAAATTTAGTATGTTAAGTATTTTATTTTTCTGATAGTCTTAATTTCTGTACATTGGAATGCAGATTCTCCTACCTTAGAAATAAACTTTACCCTATAACTACAACTTCTGCTGCAGAAAATGTTGGAGGGCCTAAAGAGTGCAGCAGATGTTTCCAATCCCCTCTCAAATTGGTTTGCTCTGTCGTGTCAGATGCGTGTACTGGTTTCAAAGCCATTAGCCATTAGTCTGCTTCACAGCATCACGGTTAGGAAAGGTAAGAAGTAGGTCCAGTGCTAATTTTGTGCATCTCCCTGCCTGGGGAGCATTTCCTGCTGTCGGCAGGGGTGGTGCACTGCGTGGGAAGCTCAGGCTGCGAGCCTGCCCCTGCTGCCAGAGCTGCCCCACAGCTGGGCACAGGCTGTGGCTGCAGGTGCCTGATGCTGCCTGGAGGGTGTGGTGCCTCCCAAAATCCCTCTGCAGCTCTCCCTCCCCTGTCTGTCTGCTCCAGGGAGTCTCAACAGCACTGCTGCTTGCGTGACTTGGATGGGGATAATTTCAGGGATTCTCTTGCTGTTGCCTATTTCCTTGCAGGATAAGAGAAGTTCTATATTTGTCTCTGTGCTCTAGTCCAAAGCTATTATTTGCCCTGTCAAAGAGTGAACCTTCTGGATCAGTTTATTCTGAGTAATGTATTGAAGTGGGGTTCTGTGATAATTCAGATTATAACAACATACTGTGTTGGTGAAGCTGATCTTTTGACGTCTTGTTTTCCATATTACCAAAAGGAAAGTGGGGAGAGAATGAAGTACATGATGAGCAACTTAGTGAGGTGAAAAGTGAAATGTTTTCAAGTGCACACTAAAAGTCTGTTTGAAAGATTTATGCTGGGGTTACAGTTGAGAAATATTCTTTTCTTTCTAGCTGTGTGTCTTGCAGCTGGATTTTGAATTGCTTGGAGTCCACTAATCGGCTTTACTGGTAGACCTGCTGAGAAAGCATTGCAATTGTCCATGCAGAGTGCAAGAAAGAAATGTAGGGATTAGATTTCTGAATAATTTTTGGACACAGGCAGTATAAATTTGTGAAGAAAACTTCCTAAGTAATGACAGGCCAATTTAACTGTAGCAATAATAAGCTGAAAACCAAAAGCAGTCAATTATTTTTCCTTTCACTTTAATTCTAAGATTTGTGCTTTGTTAACTTTATTAGAACTGAATAGAAGGGTTCAGTGCCATTTTCCACCATCTGATCTCAAGTGTCAATGTGTGAATTTAATTGATTTGTATTTTTTTCTGAAAACTTGCCAGAGTCTGCATAGATAGGCCCATCTCTGTCTGTTCACATAAGTGTGTGTGAGATTTATCCATTAAAACCTTCAGAGGCCCTATAAGTCCAAATTCAGATGTTAAAGCTTCAGTTAGATACTTTGAGAACAATTTCTCCCAATGCATTTGCCCAGGCCATGAGTGAAACTGAGAATTGCAGTTCACTTCATATTTCAGATTTGTCTCTGCAGGGACATGGAGGTGAAATGCTGTTGTGCAGTCCTGTTTCCTCTCCACCTGAGACTGGGGGAACTGGTCACCCAGGGACAGGCTGGGCTCCAGTGCCTGGGACCATGCAAAGAGGGCTCCTTACTACTGGCCAGGAGTGTACAAAGTGCTTGTTCTGCCTTGTGACTGGCCAGGGACAGCCTGAATCTCTATGGGAGATGCAGAGACGCAATATTTGGCTGAAACTGAGAGCCAGAGCAGCTATTTTGAGCAGAGAACACTAGAACTGTTACAGCTAAATTCCTAAAACAGCAAAATAGATATTGAGCCAGGTATCAAACACGAGTATCCTTGCTTGCTGGGCATTGTGTCATGAGGTTTTTAGGTACCTCAGGAGCAGTGTAGGCACAGACCAATCTAGGTCTGAGGTCTTGTATGGTGCTCAGGTGGGATGCCACATGCTCAGTAACTCTTCATGAGCTCTACAGGAAGAATTAAGAAAACCTGTTTTCACCTCTGTCCTCTGATACTCCCTCTCCCACTCAGAAAGTACACTGATATTGCTCAATGTCTCTGCCAGCTCTCTGCCAATTGGTGATTCTATCACCAATCCTTTGAGGTCTTATTTGAGTGCATTTTCTTGACTCCTCACATATGCTACCCCATCCTGTGTTACAATGCTCTTTTGCATTGTCTTTTGTTCTCAGTTTGAGTGTGGTTCCCCTTGAGAGTCACAAAGGTCCATCTAAGTGAGCTCACCGAGCTTATAACAAAGCTTAGTGGTTTTTTCTGTTTTTACGTGGAGGAAAAAATCCCAGTTTGAGTTTCTTTTGTGATCATTGCCATGGGATCTCAGAGTGCAGGTGATGAAGAACTAAACAAATAAATGCATAAGATGTCTCAAACCAACATCAGAAAGGAAGAAGTATTGGCTGAAAGCACTATTTGAGAACCCATTCCTTAGTTTACATGTCACCTCTACAGAGCAGAAGAAGAGGCAGACAGTGTATTAAGCAGATCTGTCACAGAACATGGATTTAACTGGGACCCTTGTAAAAGTTTCTCTGAAGAACAAAAAATATGACAGGTTGGGAATGTGATGGAGATAAACTGGCCTAGGTTGTCCTTGACTCATAAAAAATTAACTTTGGGTAAATTAAGGCAGTAAGTCATAAGGGAAAAAATCCAATAACCTCTAACCAATTTTTAAAGTAAGAATAAGAGAGAAAGGTTCTTGTTTGTTTTGTATTAATAGGCCTTTTTGTAATGCAGAGAGGTCACCTCAAAAAAAACCTTAGTTATTGAACCTTATTTCACATTTCATAATTTCCCTTTATCACTTAGAGTAATTTTAATTGTCCATAACTGTTCTCCTTCCATGCAGCAGAACAGTAGCCTCAGAGAACACAGAAGAGAGGAGGGGTTATTTCCAAGTAGATGACTAGAGCATTGCACTAGAAAATCAAATTAGATTGCAATGAAATGCAGCTATAAAAATGCTATTACTTTGGTGGATTTCATGCAAAAACCCTTGTAGAATGATGCAGTAGGATTTGCAGGATCTGCATGCAGGAACACTAACTTAGGAGGAAAGAAATAATGTAATTGAGGAGGTCTCTGGTCTGCAGGCTGATGTAAAGCAGACTCTTCAAATAAAATAATGTGATTTAAACCAGAATTAATCTACATTTAGACAGGTGAAGAGATAACTTTCTAGTGATGCCAACCTTAGTATTCAACATTAAAATATGAACAGACTCCTGTTTGGTTGGTTTGGGGTATTTTTCCCCATTGCATTCCCCAAGGCAACTGGTCATATGCTTAAAATAAGGTACTTGCTAAGTGCTGTGCTGGTTTGGGACATGGAATATTCACAGCATTTTGCAGAATTGATCTCCCATGTTGTCTACGAAAAGTCCTGTATTTCTAGGAACTATCAGTTTACTATCCTTTATTTTTTCCTTTCTCTCTTTTTATCTTTATTGGGTTTGATAGAGTCTTATTGTGTAAATGTTATTGTATCCCCTATCACCCATGTGTTTACAAATTGAGTATGAAGCCCATATTTGCATTGACATTAGTACTTTGAGAGTTAAATCCTTTCTCTCATGCTTCTGTTGCTAATTCTGCAGATTTCTTTGGAAAAATCCATTATAATACAGTTCAGTGTTTCTGAACTGTGCTTTCTAAATAATCCATACAATTTCACAGATTCTTCAAACCTCACAGACATTCTGGTAACATCTTTGAATTACTGGAGTATGAAGATGAGTGGGTGGGCTTGATAGAGAGGAGGAAGCTGTGGAAAAAAACCTGCTATGTGGAACAGAGATTGTTTGTTAAATGGCTTGTCTGGCTTTCTTACAGTTTGCACTGAACAGACTCTACCAATTCTGCACTTATGTGAGGTTTTTTAGCCTGTATCCAGTGCAACAGAACTATTACTATGACAGTATGATTCAATAATCTCAAAAATCAGGTAGACTGAAAGTTAATAAAAAATCAATTCAAAATAATAAAATCAGCTCTTCTTGATGCTGTGGTATTTGTGAAAATGATATCAGGGTATTATCATAGGGGCAGAGGCAGACTGGATGGAGAGCAAAGCTCCTCTCTTTGGTGCCTGACAAGAAGCAGGGCAGAGAGACAAATAACTCTGCTTTCCAGTGATCCAACCTTCCTACACAAAGTTAAAATGGTGGACAGAGCCCTGCTTGGGTGGTTGTTGTTTTTTTTTCCCCACTGAATCAAAGCACTTGCTCATGCCCTTAACATAAAGTGCTAAGTGCTTTCCTGGGTTAGGCAGAAGATGCTTATGCTTCATCACCTGCAGATGCATATTTGGTTCTGAGCAAACTAATGTATAAAATTCTTGTTTGGTCAGATGCTGAGGTGCTGTTGTGAGGGAGGTCTATACCATGTAGATGGAGGGTGGTGAGAAATTTCTGTTGCTGAGGCAGCCTGATTGAAATGTTTCCATGATTGTGGTCAGTTTGGTCATTCTGAATTTGCCATGTAAAATAGGAAGGATTTGTTCTCCATCAATATATTTTATATTTGCTGTGTTATTTTCTATAAAAAATGTTACTGACAAATGTATCTGTAATCAGTATGGTGCATAAAACGCTTATTTTGGAAGCAGTGCACTTTTTGTCAATGAGCTGTGTCTGAAGGTAGCCTATGGTAAATTAATCCATTTTTCTGTCCATAATCTCTCCAAAATAGCAGCAAATATCCTTTATTGACACAAACTATCAAACAAGGGAGAAAATGAAACAAAGGGAAACAAATAAATTCAAGAAATAAAAACTAAAGTGAGTAAATAGATGCTGTGGCTGACATGATATTCAGCTTCATGCTGCTGCTGAGGCATCCTCCCCCTGCTCCAGCTCATGCTGAACTGGAGGAAATCAAATGCAAACTCAAGCATGTGAAATGGAGTTTCACACATCTGAGACAGCCAAATAATGTGATTTTTAGTTTTCCACTCTTTTGGTAATGTGGGAGTTTTGAGTCAGGAGAAGGGTTTTTTTTTCCTTATTATTTATTTCTTTCTAGTATAAAGATTATTTATTTTGCAATTTTCTGTGAGAGTTGTTTATTTTATTGCTACTGGCTGATACAGAGAAAAAAAAATTCATAATGTTTTTAGAATTAGCATATGTCTTGTTGTCAGGCTGGCAAAACAGAATTTCATATTCTTCCTTTACTGCATATTTTTTTTGTAGGAATGCAGCTATGAAGAACAAATCTAATCCAAAATATTTGAGCTATCAAAAATTCAAATTCATAAGCTTGGGAGTACCCCTAGGTGGCACTACATGCTTTTTGTGCTAAAAAATAATCAAATATTTTTTATGTAAATAAAAGCAAAATCATAATAGCTTAATATTCATGATTAATACATTCCACATTTTCTCCAATAAAGATGACTAACAAACTCTTTTTTAAACAACTGTCATGGTTTAACCCCAGATGGCAACTAAGTACCACAGAGCTGCTCTCTCACTTCCCCTTCCCCTTTCTCTCATCAGTGGAATGGGGAGGAGATAAAGGAAAAAAAAGAAAATGGAACTCATGCATTGACATAAGGACAGTTTAATAACTGAAACAAAGCAAAAGATTATAATAATGACAACAAATAAAATAATAATAGCAGCAACATCAATACTAATCACAGTAATTGTAATGCTAATACTACTACTAATAATTATAATAAAAAGGAGAGGGAGAGAGGGAACTAAAATCCAAGACTAGTGATGCAGAACAAATTTCTCACCACCCACTGACAGATGTCAAATCCTGTCCTTGAACCCTGATTGTCTTCTTTGAGGTAATTCCCAGTGTTTGTGTGCTGGCCATGTAGTCTGTGTTTGGAATATCCCTTTGGCCAGGTCAGGTCAGCTCTCCTGGCCATGCTCCCCCAGGGCACCTGATCTCTGCAGAGCACAGGACACTGAAATGTCCTGGATTTGGGGTGACACCACTGAGCAACATCCCAAACATCTCTGAGTCACCAGCATGATTCTCACACTGCATACAAAACATGGCACTTTACCAGCTAGTAAGAAAAAATTAATTGTGTCCCATCTGAAACCAATACAATAACTCATGAAATAAAATCTTGTCTGAGGATTGGGTGATCTTCTACTAAGGTATTTTTTAGAATTGTGTGAAAAATATATACAAGGACTTGAATACAGAGTTTTCTTTAAAAAGGAATTTTAATCGTATATATAAAATTATATTTTACTTTAGATTTTAACATGTTTGAATACTTCCCTGGTAAAGCCATGCCAACAGGCACAGAGGGGACAAACAGGAGTGTACAGCATCTCAGTGATTGACCTGTTTCATAAGACTGAAGGCTCTCTTGTGTGTGTGAATTAATCCATTCTAGTGACCAGTAAGTGTTGTAGCATGTTAACTATTACGTTCTTTTTCATCTGTTGGCTGCAAAACCTGGAGATGACTGTTCCATGGGTTTGTGTGAGGACAGAATACTCTCCATGAGACAGAGTCAGCTTCTAATGATGCAAACACAGGGCAATGCAGGGCTGGGGCAGAGCTGCATGAGCACCCGGGCTGGCTCATTGCTCTCACCTTGGTTGTGTATGGTTTGGTTGTCAAAAGAGTCTGTCAAAAGAGCAGAGGAGCTACAGCTGTTACTTCCTACTCTCTTCCTTCCCCAAACCAGGAAGAAAAGCTCTTGTCAAGTTGATTCAGCCCTGTTTTGGATTTCTTAATATGGGAAACAAACGCCCTTGGAGAGTAGAGACCAAAACTTAAACTACTGAAGTAAAACAACCTAGAAAACCTTCTGAAAGGTTATTTAGGGGTTGAGACTAAGATGTGAGTGTTCCCAGGTGTCTTTTGCACTTTCATCATCCAGATTAACTGCTCAAGCAGCCCTGGAAGGTTTTTCCACAGAATGCACCCAGTTGGCTCATTTATTGAGAAAGGCAGGAAGCTCTGAGTTGGTCTGCATGTGTGATAAGAGAGGAATTTCCTCTGGTTTTTGTTTTGCCTTTTATACAGAGCTGTCCTCCATATGAATCACCATTTTTGCTGGGCTCCAGCTGGTTAATGGTATGTACATGTGTAGGTTTGCATCTCTTTATGTGTAGACTTCAATGTGATCACAAATATCGACTGTGTTAATAAGCTTCAAAAGGTAAAGCATGACAGCTGAGCTGCTACTGACACCAAAGAGGAGTATCTGTGAGACTTTTCTCAGCAGTCAGCACTTAGGGTAACATCTGTGCCATTGCTGAAGTAGCACTAGGGATGATGGCTTCAGTCCTGTTGGCTTTAGCACAACAGTTTCTGGAACATCTGGTGAAGAAGAACCGAAGTAACCAAAGCTGAAAAGCACAAAGGAACCTTAAACTGTGTCCTAAATTAATTTTAGTCACAAGGCAGCTTTACAACTAGTGAAGTGTTAGACACTTAGAAGCCTACTGGATTAAAATGCAAGAGACCATGTATTGCAGAAGAGCAAGATGATAGCATTGTACAGTCATAGAATTTCAAACTGGAAAGGACCCACAGGGATCATAGGATAAAACTCCTGTTTGATCACATGACTATTGGAAATAAACCTCAGGATCAAGAGCATCCTTCAGATATTCCTTGATCTCTGAGAGGTTAGGTGCTGTGGGAAGCCTGTTCCAGGACCGACTATTATCTCAGCAGAGAATCTTTTCCTAATGTCCAACCTGAGGTTCCCCAGTACAACTTCATTCCACTTAGTTATGTCCTGCCTCTGGTTTCCAGGGAGAGGAGATCAGCACCTTCCCTCCTCTGCCCCCCATGAGGTGAGTGTCCCTCTCTGCCAGGTCCCCCTCAGCCTTCTCTTCCCCAAGCTGAGCAGCCAATTGACCTCACTCAGTCTTGCCCTTGAGACTTTTCACCTTCTTGATCCCTCTCCTCTGCACACACTCTATAGTTTGATGCCTTTCTTCTATTGAGACACCCAAAATTGCAGATAGTACTTGAGATCTACACCAGGGCAGTGTAGAGTGGGGCCATGTTCAGATAGCCTGGGTTTCATTGCATGCATTAAACTGCATGGTATTTTTTCTGAATCCTAGGCCAGGATTGTCCATGTCTAGGTGATGTTGCTTAGCAGGGCAGGTTTTTTACTTTTTTTAGAGCTAGTATAAAATAAGTAATAGGATTAGCAAGGAAACTATATGGACTGTGCATGTTCTCTGTCTTAGATTTCAGTGCTTGGGCTAGAGTTTATATTTATATATCCAGACTTAACACAGTAATGGCTCTTTCCTGCTAAATAGTGTTTGAGGCTACAAAACATATACAGCAGTATAAGAGTGTTCTCTAGGTCATCAGAGAAAGATACAAGAATAGTAAATGCCCACATGACATTCTTCAGTGTCCTGTGTAAACTTCAAAATATGCAAAATCTACAAATGGTTGCATTTCAGAAAAGAGCATGTACATCAGCAAGGCAAATTTTATTGCTAAAGATAGAAAGAATTCAATAACATTAAATGCAAACTGTTACAACCTTGCTGTTTGTTGATAATAGAGACATGCATGTTCTCAGTGCCTGGAGTGTAGACACAGAAATAAAACTTGAAGTTACATACATTTTTATGTAGATACATATAAAGAAATATTAATGGATCCTTTAGTGATTTCAGACATAAAATCAAAACGTGCAATATCTGGTAAACCAGGGATTAATAGCTGAAATGAACTCAAATCCATATGAACAAGAGCTCTTCTGTTTCGGCTGTCTTTGCCAAACAGCTGTCTCTCCCTCTTGAAGACATGCCTCCCCAAACCTTTCTCCTCTTGTGGTTGGCACAGGCTGCCATTTAATTTTATTCAGCCACAGAAGGACAGAGAAAATCCAGTTAAATGATGTATCCACTGAGGACAATGCCATACTCTTACTGACTTTTGGGAAAAAGGATTCCCCTGGGGTACGTGCATCCCTGAAAAGAACTCAGTTACATTCTTAAGAAAAGATCTTTTTGAAATCAAAGAAGAGATGGAGCAGGAAATTGCATGTTGAGTGTGGCATTGTTTGGGGCTGCCTTTACACAGAGAAATGATGCTTTTGGTAGTGAAACACTGTCGAGGGGCGTAGCTAAGGTAAATGATATCCCTTCTATGTTAGTACATTACATCCATTGTTAGGAAACAAATTGTACCCTGTTTTCCCATTTTAACAGTTGTGCTTTAATGAAGAGAAAAGAACTAATAGTACACTAATGGAATAACATTTTGCTTGTAGCTAAGAGGGAAATACTAAGAGAGCAGATAATTGTTTTAGAATTGTGCTCCTTCAGAAAGGAGGAATCAATAATCACTGAAGTGGAAAGGGAAGACCAATTGAAAGGAAAAATAAAAAGTTTGAAAGGAAAAATGTGATTTAGAGAGAATTTAGTCTGTGATTACATAATCTTTTCCATGTTTTGAACATAATGCTGTATTTGCTTTAGTTGTTTTGTTTTGGCTTTCAGAGATAATGTTCACTTTATTGTTACCATGGCGCAATGAATTACTTTGATTTTTGGGGAAAAAAAATTATTTAGGTTTTCCTAATATGAATAATATTTTTGATTGTTACTCCTTGTGTAAAGAAACTGAGTAATCCCACTGCATAATCCCAGGGGTGTACAAGACATGAGCATTATTAGTTGAAACTATATGTGAGAAATATATGACCTCCATATGCTGGAAGCACAAGAAATAGGGTAGCAACCCCAGAAGAGTCCTCTGTCTTCTGTCACTTTCTGTCACTGTCCAGATTGCCAGTAGAGAGCCAGGGATGAGCCATGTCTCTGGCTTCTTAACAATAAGCTGTTCTGCACCTCACGTTGTAAAGAGGAACAAATGAGCAGAATAAGGGCAGGACTTGTGCAGAGCACAGTTTGAATATTTAACATGAGGAATGTTAAAAAAGTAAGACAACTTCTTTATTTATTTTTAATGTGTTTATTTCAGAAATAGAAGTCAGATGGTAGCCAGTCAAACCACAAAGGATTTCCCTGAATGATTGCAGCTGTGGGTTGGGATGGTATTTTTTCAATTTTATTTAGCAACGAAAACTATGATATTTTAATGTCTAGAAAACATGTGGGGAACCCAGGGATGAATATTATTTTGTTATTCTGGGCATCAGAGAAGAAAGAACTGTATTTGGCAGGTTGATTTATTTAAAAAAAAAAAAAAAAAAAAAAAAAAAAAAGGTCATTGTTTGTTGCTGCTTCTGGGGCCGGGAATATTAGAGCAAGTTCCATGCAGATGGACTCACCAAGTGACAGGGTCATTTGGGCACGTGATAAATTGTCCAGAGTAATTTCAAAATTGCACTTCAGGGAATACTGCCTGGTAAAGAATTGAGTAAGTACTACTCCACATCCAAGAGTCTTTAAAAAATCTCCCTGCAGTCTGTTTTCATTGCTTATAGAGCATCTCTACAGGACAAGAGCTGTGTAGAAAAATAGTTTTTGTAGCTCTGTAAAACCATGACCTGCTCCATTTCCTTCCTAGAGTGATGCTACACACATGCATACCCCACAGACACACTGCAGTTATGCAGCTGGAAAAGTATTTGGGAGATAAAACATTATCTGTCTTGTGGGATGGGGTTGCTTGGAAACTCCTCTTTTTTTTTTCACCACCTCATTAGAAATAAGAGGGGCTGATAAATAAGAGGGTCTGCCATCATCCCCACAAAATACTTCAGGACACCCTGACTCTCTTTATGAAGTGTTCAGCTTACACACTTGATCATAGCACATGGGCAAACCCAGTCAACTGGAAAAAAACAAAGAGCAAATGCAAATCTCCTGGCTCTGCTACAGCACTGGCAATGTCAGGAAGGGCAGCCCTGCAGGCCAGTGCTCCTCTGGCACTCTCCACTCCTGTTGCTCTGGGATGTGCCTCAGTGCTGCTTGTTCCATCCTTGTCAGCCACACCTGAGGTGCTGTCACCCAGTGCTGCTGGTGGCACTGCCCCAGCTGGGCACAATTTAGCCCATTTCCATGCATGATGAGTTGGTTTTACATGCATTGGTTCTGTCCTTCCTGCCACCTCTGTGTTCTCTGCTGTTCTCTCCCTGGGCTATTAGCTGTACCTTTGGAAACATTTGCAGCACCTGGTGCTGGTTCTGCCAAATGCAATGATATAAATACCTCTCCATCCCACTGTGACTCTACAGGTGTCAATACTGTTCCTGCTATTCTTCTTCTTGCTAGTCTCCATCACAGAGAAGGAATGTAATCTGCAGGACAGGGAGCACACAGCATAAACGGCTCCGGGATTTACCTTTCTGGAAACAAGGGAATTCTGTAATTCAGGATTAAATTAGTGAAAAGAAGATGATTGAAATATCATTGAAAACTTGAAAACTCTGCCATTTTTATTGTAGGCCTTAAATAATGCTTTTCTTTCTGTATCCTATTTCCTGGAGTTGAGTGATTTTGCAAGTATCTCAGACTTATTACTACTTTTTTTTTTTTTTTTTTTTTTTTTTTTTTTTTTTTTAAATAGCTGTTTTAGCCATCAATTTCTGAGGGAAGCTTGATAGGCATGCAAATATGAACAACCCAAAGGATATTTTAAGAGAATCACAGGTTTTGCAGGGTTACCTAGATCACAGTAATACTGGCTTGGATTTGGCAGTGTTGCTACAATGTGGTAGTTGAACTACAGAGCTTTTCATGGCAGCCATTGGGTACAGTAATTCTAAAAAAAGGATGGAAAAGTTAGTTATTCTGAACTGGAGAATCTTTTATGAATATTTTTTTGATATAATATTCATTTACTCCATTGGAATTTATAGAAGAAAAAAGAGTGTATGGCACAGGGACAGGGTTTAGAAAAAGTAGAACATGGAATAGATGAACTGAAATTGTACTGCAGGGATGCTCTGGGGAATGAGAATAAGAGAAAGCACAGAAATCAGGGAGAAATTCTCATCTACTTACTGAAAGTAAATAGTTTCCCTCCAGATGTTTAGTACCAGAAAATTCTGCCTTTAAAAATACAGTGAGCCAAAATTTCAACACTAATTTGGAATTGCTTATAGTTGACAAAAATGTAGTAAGAATACTCTTTAAGATAATTATGTTCTAATTTTTTAGCAATCTTTCTTTTCTTTTAAATGTAAGCAATATAGAGAAACGAGGAAAGGAAAACATCAAGATGCTTAGAGCTATAAAATATAAGGACTAGACAGAAACAGACTGATGGAGAAAGAAAAAAGTTGATTGCAGCCTGTATTGCAGAGGAATGCATTGAATCAGCAGCAAGAAAGTTGTTGTAACAGCAATGTAAGTGGAATTGAAGATAAAACTATCAAATATGCCAAAGGAAACGTTCAAAAGTTTTCCTTCTGTTTGAGGAAGAATTAAAAAAGAAGGGGTACATGGGATAACTCAAGGAAGAAGAGCATGTTTACTTCTAGTTCTTAGTCTGCGGTTTAATGAGGTTAACTAGTTTAAGAAAAAAAAATACTAAAGTTGAACTTTTCTTTGAGATATTGTATTATAGTCAACATGAGAGGAATTTACACATTAAGCTTACTATACATTAACAGTTTTCTTTTTCAAACACTTTTCTCTTTCAAAATACCTTAGCATAATAAAATAAGCATGTTAAAAATTTAATTATTTAATATTAACTTATTTTACCAAAAACAATGGAAAAATTCTAGACACAATGCCTTTCATTGTGTCAACCTTTCATTGTTAAAGCTGATAGCATTAAAATTTAAAATCTAAGTTGGTTCTGTGCTGAATGCAGAAAAATTTTAGCAATTGTCAGTTTGCAATAGATAAAAAATAGATAACCTGTATATCTACTTTTTCTTTTTTTTTTTTCTCAGTCTCTCACTTTTTAAGTTCACAGGCTATCTGTAGAGATTTTTTGAGTATTAAGGGCTGGGAGCAAAACAAGCTTTTGTGTGCATGCAAGCAAAATCTCAATTTTTCTAATGATTCTAGCCATGTATTTATCAGTCATTGAATACAGAAAGATAGAATAATTCAGCACATGAATAATTCAGCTCAAAGCAGTTTTATGTACCGAACCAAATAAGATAGTATTTTTGAAAAGAAACTATCATATGCGAATTTCCAGAGCAATTTCTTTATAATGTTGAGGGTTTTTTGGTGTTTTTTTGGTTTGTTTGGTTTTGGGGTTTTTTTTTGCTGCATGTTGCTTTTTATCAGGCAGGTTTTTTTGTCTTAAATTCTGCTGGTGATTTTTGAAGGAAATTCTTAAGATTATGATTCTGGTGTGTTCTTTGTATCCGCCCAGGAACTTTTCTTTCTTTTTTTTTTTTTTTTTTTTCTTAAATAAACCTTTACAACTCTAAAAGATATCCTCTTTGTGATTTTGAGTGGCAGTAAGATTTTAACTGTAGACTTCATTTGCACTTCCTATAAAAAAGGTTTTTGATAATTTCATTCAATTATCCATATAATTTTTAGAATAATTTGTGAATATTACAAAGCGTTGACTTAGACCACAAATCATTGATTCCTTCCTGGAAGAATAATTTATTCACATATGTACTTTTAGATGTTATTTCCTGGATTTTTATGCCTTAGTGTTATATAAGCAAATTAAATGAATTTGCTATTACAAGAACTTCATAGGAACAAATGTATTTAATTTAAAGCCTTAAGCATTCAACTGATGAACAGTTTCAAATTTTTCACTATATCATGCAATAATCAATGATCTGAATTGTGCTGATAGTGTTGGAGATTTTGGAACTAGTGGCCTATGATCTCTTCAATTAAAGTAATATCAAAAGCAAAATTTCAGATAGGGTATGGAATTTTATTTATTTTAGTCACAGTTTAAATCTATTCTTAACAACCCAAATCTATAAACATTGAAACAATTGTGCCTCATAAAGCAATATTTCTTGGGCTTTTTAGAAGGAAGGTATTGCATGCTATCAAAAGAAAGCATTTAGAAGCAGTTTCATCTCAGAACTTTTATTTCACAGGGAATTTAACATAGTTACTTTTATTTTCAATTCCCTTCCATTATTTCCATGTTTGGAAGATTAACCTCATCAGCTTCAGAAAGACACCAGCTTTAATTCCCCAGAAGAAATATTCTTTATTATTTCTACTGTTTTCAATGAGATCATTACACTGCTATGTTGTAATTAGGACAATTGATTTGAATGTCAGCTGTGTGGCAATGTGAGCTGGGGAGAAGGCATCTGCAAGAACTGTGGTTAATGAACCATCCCCTTGAATCTCAAAGTGATACTTTTATGAGGAGTTAGGTTCACACAAGAGAAAACTTTGTTTGGTTTTTCTACACACACTTTCCTTTGCTTCCAAAACCCACATCTGCTGAGAAATGTGACAAACAGATTTATTGAAAAACAACGATAGTTTAAGATACAATTTTTGTAAATGTGAAAAATTCCAAGTTTCTGTGTGCATCCAATCTTTTTGTTGGTCTTCATCTCCTGTGAAAAAATATCTTGATTTCATTTGGTATTCACAGAGATGGGAAGATGAATATATTACTGCCTTAAAAAAAGTTTTAAAAAGAAGGTCAGGAAAGAGATTGAAAGAAGTTGTTTCCATGTGTCCCATCTGTACAATGATGATTGTAGAATATGTATAAATGCATAGAAAGCATTGCAGCTGCTTTGTGTTTATTCATTTTGATTGAATTGCACTGTTTGATCCAGGGGCCTGGGGAGTGGATCATTTCCCACCCATTTCAATGTAAGGTACAATCAGGGCACTGCTCTGTTCTGTCTCCTAAATACCTGTCATGAGAAAAAGACCTAGTGTGTGAGGGTAGAGTGTAATTGCCATCAAAGTTATGCATTAAAAATGAAAATACAAGTGGGTTCAGGGTTTGAGAGACTTGAATGGTCAAAAGTGTTGTGGAATAATTTTATCAGGCATACTTTTTTTTTTTTTTGTGAAGACTTTGGTGTTTCCTGAGGTTCTCCCTGCATTGTCTTGGCATTTAGATATATTTTATTGTAGATTTCTTGGTAAATGTAAGTTTGGCATTTATTGCATATTTTAGATTCACTATGGATGAAAACTGCGTGTTTAAATGTGTTAAAATTGGGGAAAATAGACTTCAGAATCTGGTATTAACTTATTAAAATGCAGGTATCTTCTATTTGAAAAGCTGTAGGCAGTGATATTTTTTAGGATTCTCATTGCTTGTTTGACTACTTTTTTAGCATAGTGGGAATCCCTGCCTTGGCAAAGACTGAAGGGGAATCAGATATTTCTCTTCTCTTGTTGCTGTTAAAGTACATCTTCACTTTAATAAAAGAAACATTTCCTCTTGCTCAGCTAGTGAGAAAAATCTTAAATGATATTTTGAGCCATTTAAAGACTGTCTATATCTCCTAGCTACCTTCTTTTTAAGATACAAACAATTGTGAAAGATAATAAATGTCCCTTCTAGCTCAGCTCCACACTCAGAGGTCTCCAGCTTGAGTTCAGTGATGCTGTCAGTGGAAATATTTGACCCATCAAGAAGCTTGAGCTGGCGTTCAGGTGATGATATAATCCTGAAGTGGGAACAGACCAACCCTTCAAGCTGCCAAAACTCAGTCCCTATGTTCATGTACAGTTCCATTGTTATTTGCCATCAGGTCACACTCATTTTGGTACTATGACTTAAGGAGAAGAGTTACAGCTGAACTTTGTCACAGAGGCAGGCTGTTCGTATTCTGTTTATGTCTTTCAGACAGCTGTGAAATGTTTTTGGTTTGTTTTTACTTTGCTTCACCTAAGATAAATGTTTAGTCTAATAAGGTACCTTGTGTCACTGGTGTAAGTCGTGAATGAGACCTCCACCTCTGTACAAACAAGTGAGAATTAGCACTGGTGATTTTATTTCTGAATCCTAACTCCTTTGTTGCTTGCTTGCTTTTTTCATTGTAGAGATTAAGTGACTGCTCCTCTCTATTTAGAAGTCAAGGCAGGTCCCACACATTTATCACATGAGGATAACAAAACCACACATTCTGAGAGTGAAGTCATGCCCTCTGTGGGAGAGTTAATATTTAGTATGGCATTGGCCAATTTACAGAATTTATATATATGTACTTTCAGATTTTTTTTAGAATTTATGTATGGTAAATAAATATTGTAGAATTTATATATATGGTAAATAAATATTACTTCCTGGTTATATGTGACCTTTTCAAGTCTTGCCTAAATGTTCCTTCAGTAAAGTAGTTATATTAATCCTTTCAGGTTTAACCTGCCACATTTCTGTTTTGTTGTGCTGTTCTTTTTGGTCAGCAGAAGCTGGCTTCTATTTGTACATTTCCTTGAATTGGAATAAATGGGACTTCTATTATAAAACCGAATGTCAGACTGACTCCATCTAGAAAGTAACAAATTTTAAAGGTCACATAAAATAGGCCATTCTCAGCTCTGTTTTTCTGAGTATGTTTGATTAAAAATAGTTTGCTCTGTTTATTAAATCACTGGTGTTTTCCCTTCAGGGCCAACTAAAGCAGAAGCAGATCTTTGCACTTGTTGCCAGCTTAAGATCACATATGCAATTGGATTAGATAATGCTATATACCTTTTCCCACTACTGAATTATCAATGATGAATTATTTATCATAAAATTAAGCACACATATCAGGAGTCAGTTGAGTGTAAAATGTTACCCTGAGGGCTTAGCCAGGCATTTCAATCAATGTGTGTTTACATCTGCTTGTGCAGATATATTTCCAGTGTAGAGTGTGCTAACCTGCAACTTTTAAAGAAACTGGCTTTGGTAGGAGTTGAATCAGACCCATAGTATCCCAAGTGATATTTATGAAGAATATCTTTTGAAGTAGATTTGTCGAATATGAAAGAGATAAAGACAAAAGCCTATGGTTGCCTTTCATTGTTTAAAGAAGATCAAGAGATGGGTGCTCAAAAACAGGCACTGTGGTCTTCCTTTTATATTATTTTATTTCCAGGGTAGCTTTGTTGCAACTGCTATCTTAAAAGTAAACATTCAGCTCAGATTCAGGTCCTATGGTTTATAATCTCTGTTTGGTTGTGCACTGAAGGATAAACCAAATAATTTCAGGTTGATGCAGAGACTCAATCAAAAAAACCCTGGTCACTTTTATAACTGTTATTTTGCCCTGCAGTCTAGCTTGGGGTTCCACTGCTGTAAGAACAGCTTCCAGTTTGCCTTCTCTCTTTTTTTCCTCACTGTGGCTGTTTAACATTCCAGACTCCTCACAGCTCACTGGGTGCAGGTGCCATTTCATGTTGTCCAAGGCCTGTTGCAGATCTCCATTTGAAGACTAAACCCAATATAGTTTTGTGATGCTAAGCAGCTGTAGTACTTCTGAGAAGTGGAAGAAGTGTCTGCATGAACTGACTGATGTGAGATTTGGATAAATTTTTCTAGAAGATTCTGAAGTTTTTTCTTCCATTTAGTCAGAATTAAATTCTGATGATTTATATCAATTAATTTTTATATAAACTGAACCTAAACATCAAAGGCAGTGGAATAACCATCCCTGGAAGTATTGGAGGCCTTTTACAACTTTTTGATGGTCCTTGATCGTGTGATTCTGAACTAAACTAAAAATCACAGCTGAACAAATATTACATACCAATTATCAGAAGGCAGAAGAGGTAACCTGTGCATTCCTTGACAGCAATTCAACAGCTTTTGTGTTCACTTGTTTAAACTATACATGTGCTATTAACCTAATGTGACAGCCCTCAAGTGCTATTAATGCATGTGGGCTGGTAAGACTGGAACAGTTTTTCCATCTCAGGCTCAGAAATCAAAGTTAGCAGAACCAATTTGATGTATATACTCCAATATAAACGTGAGAAGGAATAGTCTGCTTTCTGCTTCTCATGTGGGAATAAAAAGAGTCATTAATAAAGTGTTAGTGAAAACTGAGATAAAACATGTGAAGTCTTACTTCCTCTGCAATTTCTTGTTCTCTGGGAGCAATGTGCCAAAATACTGGAAACTTTTAATCTGTGGTTTCATTTCAGCCATTGTCAGATGCATTGTCAGTTATTCAGGAAAAAATTTAAGGTTTTCAGGCTATTGATAGAGGCTTATAAAATTAATAAAAGAAGAAATTATGAGTTCTTAAAAGCTAGTTCACAGGCTAAATTTTCATTAAAATTTTTTTAAGTATATGGAAACCATGGAAAATGGCAGTGCTGTAACCAAACACAGACAAGCATAACAAAAACTATGATGTGTATTTGAAATGAAGCTGAATAATAATGAAAAAGGTGAAATATGTATGAAATCTTTCCTATTACATGAAACAAAACTCTAGGAAAAGTTAGTTCTCAGGAATTTTTTTTTTTTTTTGTCATGTGTAGTAATCTTAAGTAATTCTAGTAATTTTTTTAATAAATGTGTTGTCCAAAACTTACACTCTTCCTGGTTAAACTGAATATTTAGGTATGAAATTAGGAATCTATATCAAGTGGCTAGATTTCCAAATGTATTTTACAGTTGTAATTTCCTCTTATTTGCATGGCATTTTTGTCTGGTAAATGTTTAATGATGACTAAGCATTTATATTTAACTACAGAAGTGAGGGGCTTAGGGGCTTAAATTTAGTTGTGTGCTAATGTTTGAATGATTTTTGTTCTGAATAGTATCTTCTTTAAAAAATTGTTGAAACAGAGAGATTTGAGCACACACAGTGGCTCTGCAAAATCAAGGTAAATTGATTTGTGGTCTTATATTTCTTTCTATCCCATTGGAGGACTTGGAGGAGCTGATGGGCAAGTCACCATTTCCTCAAATGAATGGCTTTTGTTTCCTGTCCTCCAGTTTATCTCTGAGAAAGCTACACTTCACGTATCTCCTAGGAGTTTTAATGAAGCTCATTATTTATAGCAATATAGGAATTGTAATTTGTGATTACATTAAAAAAGCTACAAAAGTATGGCTTCTGTTACTGCTCTTGTTTCCTTGTATCACAATCAATTCCTAAATGGAAGATCATTAAACATCCAATATATGACTTCAGACTACACAGAATTTTGGCTATTAGTTAAAAAAAATCAACACATCCCACCCCTCACACCTCCCAAGTGTAAATATGTCAATACAACACTACAGGCAAATACTGTTGACATTGTACAATGTATGCTGGCAGTATTTAATTTTTTTTTCCAACCAAGCACCTATTTCCAGAAGCTCTTTTTCAAAGAAAAAACTGTCACATATTACATGCTGGAGAGTGGATAAGCAAAGATTTTTTAGAATGTTTTTCCAACATTTGCTTAAGATTTTTCTGTTGAAGTTAACACAGAGGCATCACAATTATTAGGATAGACTACACAAATATTAGACTATATAGGCTGCAGATAAGTGATAAAAGAATAGTAAGCTTAAATGTTGATAAAATGTTACCACATTGTGCAGTGTCGATAATATCCTGGATATGTTCAAGCACTTTTAACATTGAACACTAAGCTTCATAGGAGCTATTTCTGGAGCAAACAGTGTCAGAAATTATGGAAGTTTGCAGTGGTGTACCCAGACTGTTGGCAGTCATTTCCTTCGATGGATTTGGTTTTGTACAAAATTTCCGACATTTCAGCGTTCTTGCAGAATGTGACCATTTTGGCAGAGGCAAGATAAAATAGTCCTTGAAAGGCTTAGACCCAGCACACAGTGCCCAAGCCCATAGTTGCAGTGGCAGGATGAGGATTTGGGAGCATTGGGTGTATGAGACTGCTGGGCTTTGGACTCTGGAGAGTTTTGCCAGTCAGGTCTTGCCCTGGGTCTCTTACAGTAAAGCCTAATGGGAAATGAGGGAAAACTTCCCACACTTTTCATGTGGTCAGAAATTATCTGCTCTCTGCAGTTGCAATATAAGAACCATGTGGAGGAAGTACAACCCAAATGACAGCTAGTGTTCCAAACCAATAGTAATCCTTGCTATTTTTCCCAGTTCTTCAAAATAAAATAATTCCAGTGCACACATCCACTATTTTGGTTCATAACAGCTACTGAAACTGAAGCTATTGAAATAGCTGTAATATAAATACATTGCTTAGCAAGAAAAATGTGTAATAGTGACACTTTATTTCTATCTGCAGTATCTCCTAAATATTATCAGTGTTATCTTCTCAATTTTGGCAGTAGGTAGATGGTGTTTGGATAGGCTTTATGTTACTACCTTGTATTTCCAATGACTGCTGAACTGGAATTTGGAATATGTTCTCTTTAAATCCCCTAGACTGAAAATCATGTTTTGTACGTAGTATTAGTGTCTGAGATATGTTTCTGATATTCAGGTTTTGAGTTTTGTGATTCAGAATAAAGACTGCCATTTTCAAACAACTGACTCCCATGAAAGTTAAAGACACCATAATGTGCTCTCCATATTTGTACTTATCTCATTTGCAGTGTGGCTACTTCATCTCTGCTTTAAGTTTAAATATGTAAAAGTTAAGGCACAAACTTTTCATCTTTTATGTGTGAATTTTTTTATTTAAAAATGCAAAATGTCATGTACTAATATGCTCATATATCTCTAGCAACCTGATGTTTTCAGCCCTTAATCCTCTAGTTTTTATGTCTAGCCACACTATTAAATAGTATTTTATACTTAAAATTCCTTGAAACACCAACTGGACATTTTTCAGCTTCTAAATATAACTCCTGCATAGTGATAATTATGCATATTATGTTATATATTTATCTTTAGTTGATTGAAGTATGGAGTATGTCCGTATTTATAGATTGGAAGTGCATTAAAACCATTATGGAAGGAGTGCTAAATACATTTTTTTGTACTGTACTGGCAGCTGAATGCTGCTCCTCATGCAAGTTCTGTCCAGCAAATTTGCCCATTACATACTTGAAAATATCTCTGTTGTTTCTGAGTATTTTATGTGATTTATGCAGATGTAAATGGTTTGTGTCTTAAGAATGGAGGAATACATTGAATTCTAACTTACTGCATTGGTTTGATATGAATTTAGTTACTACAGTAGCCTATATAGTAGCCACGGAATTATCAGTATTTTAGGAGAATGCTAATAATTAAGAGCTATAAATTAAATTACCTTTTTGTTATTTTTCATTGGTGAACTGGTATATGAAAACTGGATTAAAAGTATAGAGGTAGTAACCAAAACCAAAATGTAATACTTACTAGTATTGTTCCTTCAATCAGATTTTTCTGCTTTTGAGAATGTAATAAATGCCAAAGTGAATCTTCTGAAGGGGTCACTAAATCTCCCACAACTTTTGAATATTTAAATACCAAACTCATAGGCAAGTAATGGTACCACTAACTTTACCAGGTATTTTTAAATTTGTGAATCTTGCTTCAATTGAAAGGAGTTAGAGGCTTTAAGAAAACACTTTAGTGGGTGACTTCTATCCAATATATGCCTTTTTCAGAAGCTTACATAACACTGGCATGCAGCCAAGGGTCAGGTGTGTCAGTATGGTTCTCTGCTGAAATTCATGTGCTCAAATTAATGATCCTGCCTTAGAAACCTCAGCTTTTTTAGAAGTTCAGCATGACATGTCTTTTACTTTAACCTGCCTGATGAGAATTAAATGAGTTTCATTTCTGATTTTCAATGTGTGCATCACCTGAAATTTTTGTCTGCAGATTTTCCACATGACGTATGATCTGGCCAGTGCTGTGGTGAGAATCTTTAATCTGATTGGAATGATGCTTCTGCTGTGCCATTGGGATGGTTGTCTACAGTTTTTAGTACCATTGCTCCAGGATTTCCCACCAGATTGCTGGGTGTCCCTAAACGGTATGGTTGTAAGTATTGTTCATTTTTCATTGTGCTTTCTAAACATTACTTTCCTAAACAGTTAGCTTAGAATTTAGTGTAAAAACACATGCCTAGCAAAATACTGCACTGCAATTTATTCAAGATTAATTTTATATTTTGTTGGCTCACTTGCTAATGAACTAAAGTTTGTTTTGTAGTCCTCATGGTCAATAAAATGATATTGACTTACTGTCAGTAAGTGAGCCAGAAAAATACTTTTAGATTTAAAGTCATTCCCGTTTATTAACCCTTATTCCCTAAAAAAAAGCCACCAAAATAAATGGAAACACTCAGTTCATCACTGCTTTTAGTTTAGGCCATAGTTTCAGCATGCCACTGAAGGTAGATTATTGGTGTTAGTTTCATGCAATGTTATCCTGAGTTTGTAAACTTCTGAGTCATGTAATGATCCATTGTTCCCAACACACAGATCAAGATTTTTAAAAGTAAAATAAGATAAATAGACTCAGTTCTATGATGGTTCTCTGTGTGGGAACAGAATGTTCAAGGACAGAATGTGATTGTGTCATATTTATAAAGACGGGTAATGATTTTCTATTTGAGGGACAATGGCTGTGAAAAAAATCCCATATTTTTTTATCAAGTCAGATAATGTGGCAGTATATAGAACATTTTTATAGGAGGTACAGTGAAATTGTTGGAATGGGCCTGTAGCCAAAAGAAAAGGCCTCAAGCAGCTCTCTCATTGATAATCTCAAAATATGTGTCTCTCCAGTTTTTGTAATCTTAGGATCCATAAACAATTACCTTTACTGTAGATGGGCATCTTGCTCAGTGTCACATGTTCCTGCTGTGGAACCACAACAGTATTTGTTCCTTTAGGAACATGATACTGCACATTAATGTGTGAGCTTCTTGACTAAGACTGTCAGTCATTCAGACAAGTATTTGCAGTCATCAGACCACATCTTTAATGATAACCAGCATGTTTGCTGACACCTCACCGTGCCTGCTTTTCTAAAAAAAATACTGACATATCCTCAAAAATGGGATTGCTACAATAAAAGTAGGTCACCACAGTGCTGACTGGCACATCTTTCCATTCTCCTCTATTCTGTGTTCTGCTTTCTAACATCTTCCATTCACATTTACAAAGCATACATTTTCTCCCATCTTTTAAAGATCTGGATGAAAATCATGCTAGGGAATGAAAGGAGGCCTTGGATTTCACTTAATTGAAGCATTCAACTTTTAGAAAACACTAAACCATGAAATTCTCTCTGCTCCTTAAGAGCCACATTCAATCTTAAGAAAGCTGTACACACTATGAACATGCTCAGACCCTTCTTTCTGCCTACCCACATTCAGGGTTATTTTTTATGGAAACAATATTCTCTACTGTCCACAAAATCTTGGAAAGATCCTTTCTGAAAGTTGCAGCATTAATGTTTTTTTTATCAGCAACTGAATTGTTTATGTTGAATGAACATTGGGGAGAAATTTGCATATAAATTCCACAGCATAGGCAGTGTTTTAGGCCAGTGGCAAGAGAAAGAGTGGTGGGCTGTCAGCCTGGAATCAGGAGCATATTTAAAACTTGTATTAGGGAAATAGTGACTTCTAGACATGTCACAGCATTACAAGACATTTTCTAGTTGTTTTCCAGTCTCTGGGAATTAACTCTTTAACACTAAAAACAGACAGTGAAGCTGTCATGGAATATCAGTCCTCTAAAATGATAGCAGAAACAGGAGGAGGTTGATAATGGTGATCATGGTAGTGGTTATCTGATTTTGTGGTGTATTCAGAGTCTAACTGACATTATTTTATTATTTGGAGTGACTTTGGAGTTTGAAAGGGTTTCATGTTCCTATACTGGGATAGCTTTCTCAAGAGGGGTAACCTTACTCTTCTGTGTACTGTAGCATATAACAGTTTAATCTACTCTGAGTTTTAACTTTTGTTACTGAGATGACAGCACCTGGTACTGGGGTTTGGATACAAGGTAAAATTTTAAATTTATTAATTGTGATCACTGGCTTGAAGACTTATTCAAGCCAATGTGTGCTTAGCCAGAAAAAGTCAGTTTTTCCAAAGTGTGAGTCAGTGGTGAGTCAAAGCTTTTGCAGATAATCTGTTAATAAAGGAAGTGAGGAAGTCAGAAGGGTGGCATGGCATCTCCTCAGCTGACACAGCCAAGCCTACTCTTCCAGTCCATAGCTCCATTCTGTCTTGCACATTAGTTGCTTTAGGCTGCAGAGTGCAACAACTTTTAAAAGCCTTGTCTTGAAATCTGTTTTGTCTGTCTGAACTGATACATGTAAGATTCCCAATGCCTTAGGATGCTCATGGTTTGAATTTATAAATACTGTAAAGGAAAATAACCTTGATTAAATTTAATGTCACAGAGAAAGAGAAAAATGAATCCAGGTTGCAAGTTGCTTACTACCTCTTTGAGCAATGTGACTGGATGCAATTAAAACAAAACAAATTAATTGGATTTTTGTCTTTGAAAGGTTAATAGAAACCTCGTAATGCAACATGAAGGAGACTATAAAATGGAAAGCCCTCTCTGTAAAAAGGGGATAAGATCACCACTGGTTAACAGTGTACCAACTTAAAGCCTAAGTAGTTCAACAAAATTATTCAGATCCCACTGATATACTCTTTGTCATGAAAATAATTCTGGGCCCATATTGTATCTGTACTCTCAGCTTGAACCTCTTGTCCCTCACCTTGCAATGAAATGACTGCCAGAGCTGACATCTTCAAGAATATTGGTGTACTGTCATTTAAAATAAGAACACTGGTAAATGTATTATGAAAGTAAGTAGCAGCTGTTCCCCCCACCCCCACCTTTTATGTCACATTCCAGCCCATCCATTACAGACAAAACAACAGTAAATTACTTTTAGGAGGGAATGCAGCTCTTCAATGCCATATTAGTTTTTTCAACACTAGGATTTTTCAATTCCTAAAGAAGATCTTTTCTGAAGAAGTTTCACAGGCTTTCTTAGTAATGCTGCCTAATTTCTGTTTGGCCCAGGGAGCCTATTATCTGCAGCTCCCTCTGTAATTTATCCTCAGCTTTCTGATCTGCATTGCTTTAGACTAGTGTATACTTCCATAATGACTGATATACTAAACATTTTTGTCATGCCTCAGAGTTTGAGCCAGAAGTTCCTTAGAAAATTAAGAGTAAAACTTGTAAATAAAAATAGGTACACACAAAAGCAGGGGTCCCCTGCTACAGTCAGTCTCTGGAAAACAAGCTTCTGCATTCACTTTCAGGTGCAGTAATTGCAAAACCAGTGTGTGGGTCCCAGCTGATGAACTCACCTAGTCATGTCTTATATGGGAAGGGTTAATAGGCAAGTACAGATGAGAGATGTCACTTTTGCCACTGATGCCATCTGGCCATCTAAACATCACAGCCTGTGATAAAGCCTACCTTGCAGCAGATAATTACTAACAGCACCTGAAGATTCCCAACCTATATTTTCCTGTCTGTATTTGCAATAATTAGTTGTATGGTTAGAAAAATATATGGTCTTTTGAAGAAGGTACTTACCTGGGCTTTACAGATCTTTTATTTATAATGTTCCCTTTCTGAGATAAAAGACTAGCAGAGTGGTACAGAATTTAACTCGAATGGTGAGTTTTTTAAAAGCCAAAAGAGATTGTAAAGCTTTTGGAAAGGCCTTACTTTTCTGGCATTTCCCCTGGCAGTCAGCCGATGTTTGCTCAGCAAGAGCCCTTCAGGTACTCTGATTTATTTTGTTTTGTCTTTTCCTTTCTGTCCTTGCAGTTGGAATGTTTGCAGCTCTTGGGGTGTTCTAGGTTGTATTTAGTAACCTGGGATTTTGATTTGTATCAATGCCCATTTGTGTCTCATGATTTCCTCAGGGGCAAAGTAAATCAGACATCAAATCCCTGATGATATCAGCATTGCTAGTAAAAGATTTTGGGAATTTCTGCTGTAGAAACTGGAAGTCTCTCTCATTATAAAATGAATTACTTAAATGAATATTTGATAGAGAAATTCAAAGAGGTAGGAGATGGTTAGGATTTATAATGCCCTAAGAACTATGCTAACATATATGTAATATATATAAAAGCTAGTTAGTATACCATCCAAAATTATAATTTTAATTCTCAACATTCCTTACTAATGAGCATCATTTCCAATTACATAATCACTTTTTTTTTTCCCAGTACTGCTTTACTTAGTGGAACTCAAGTATTTCATTACAGTCATTTTAATGTGTTATTATACATTGGATTTTGTCTTTTTGATAATGCATCAGCTTAGCACCTTCTTCCCTATAGCTGGCAGCTAGGAAAGCTAATTTTCTCATGAGATTTTTCTGCATTTAATCATTACGTGATAGTCATCCTTTAGAGCTTCACAAATGTTTCTGAGTACATTTTTATTATTATGAAATATTCTAGAGCCATATTTCAAGCATTAGATTCCTCTGATTTCATTTGCAATCCTGAACAATAAATACTTATATAAATCAAATCTTATACTGTGTTCTTAAAAAGTATGGACTGCATGGGAATCATCTGATTCCTGGAGGCAGTGAGGATCTGATGAGGTATACTTCTATTCTAATGTATTTTTAGTCATATATTTATATTAATATGTGTCTGTTTAGTTAGTGCTGTGCTTCTTGGAACTGATAAAAGTGTGAAATTACAAATCAGAGATGGACTGTGATCCAAATTAGAGGATTTGCTTAAGTCAGATACTCTGTTTACAACACAATTTGGAAATATGATGGCATTGGTAATAACAATATATAACTGACATTCTTAGGACTAAGACACACATATTTTCATATCTACAGTGAGTAATTCTATTGCTTCTGTTATGTGCAGCTGTTCAGAATTCAGCTGCTGGTCTCTCCTGCCCTCAGCACTGACCTAGTCACTGAGGTCTGTCTGCTTCTTCCTGCATTAAGATGATGAAGTAATGACCTGTTTCCCTGGTCTGGCATGAAGTGATAGGCCTAAAAATATATTAGCTCAGGAAATATATTAATTTCTGTGATTTGACACAAGTAAAAGAAACTGCAGATGAAAATTTTGTGGATGTGCAGTGGCAAATGACGAGGTAGGTTTAATCCAGACTGAGGACATGCATTAACTGCAATACCAAAAATTTATGCCAAGCTAGTGGGGACTAGAGAAACAGGGTATCCGAGGACACTGTTGATTTAATTCAGTGTGTCGTGATCAATGAAGAGGAAAACAAATCAAGTTCTCATTTTTACCACAATTGCTGAGGATCTAGGAAGCCCACACAGGTTTTGACTTAAGCTTTGTTCTGATAGGTTAGCAGGTTGTCTGCTTTTGCAGGCCTACAATGCAAAGTAGTAATAATTTTAATAATTTTTATTTCCAAACTCCTTGTTTCCTTCCAACCTCTTTGGTTTAATATTCTATATATTTTTTGATATTTTGGGCTGCATTTTTGACAGTAGATTGATTCATGTGCTTAAGTAAAAACAGTTATTAGATTTCCACAGCCTTACAGTTATTGAAATTTCTTTTTTTCCTGTATATTCTTTCTGCTGTTAATGTCTTCCCAGATTATAAGTTTTAGTTTATTGTCTTAACACCATGAGCTAATTCAAATGTAGAACATTAAAAACTGAAAAATAAAGGTGCTAAATCAATTACAGTGAGGTTTACAATTTTTTAAAAGTTTAACAATAGCCAAAGTTATACTTCAATATCTGGATTATAACTGCCTCAAAAGGGAAAATAGTCATTCAAATAAAGTATTCCCACCTTCACCAACTCTAAAAATCGTTTAGCATTGCAAACTCAATTATTGTCATAAGCCCTGCCACTTTACCTTACTCTCCCTAAAATGCTTTAGCACGGATGTAATTATTTAATGCTGCTGGTGGCAATTGTTTCAGCAGATACTGGTGCTTAATGCCACCAAGAGGAAGGATCCAAATTAGGACACGTTTGCAAGTGTTGATTGTAGCACTATGATGCTGATGTGATAATAGGTGCTAAAGAGTAAATTCTGTAATGAATTAGTTGGCTGCCTTGCAGCTTCTGTTTCTTTCAGATCCAAAGCTTCCCTATATGGGATGAGAATAGTGAAACAATTATTTAAATGGAGCATATCAAAGCAAGTTGATACACTTGAAAGATACTAACTTACTTCCACACTTTTTCTGTGTGTTTTTCTTGTTTTTGAAAGAGCTAGTAGAAAAATGTCAAGGAGCAGATGCAAGGAAGAACTTGCTTATTTGTCATCAAAATTTAGTTTTCATGTTTCTCCCTCAAGAATCATCACAATTTATAAATGCTTATGCTGCAGTATATTGTGAAGGGATTTCTGCTAACTGTAAACTACAAAATATTTTATGTAAGCCTTACACTGGAAAGAATAGAAGAAATTGCACATTGTATTGTAAAGCCTAGTGTTGTGTTTGATAGTTATTCAAGGGAAAAATAACAGACTTCAGAACGTGTGCCCTATGCCATTTCTTTAGTAAAAAAATGTGAACTAAAGTGAAAAACATAAATTGGATCTATCATGTTTCAGGGCCTTGTATCCCACATTTGCCCTGGAGTAAATATTCAGGAGGTGTTATAAGAGCCACATGGCCAAAAGCAGATTCTCTGTTGTAGAGGGGAGTGTTCCCTTTGTTCTGGGGGAACTGGATCAATCTACTTTGCTCTGCAAATTTAAAATATTTATCTGCATGTAGTGCTACTCTGGACTGAACTGGAATATAAATGTCAAAAAAATATTTTGAAGTAGCTCTCCAAGGGTGGCCTTTTCTCTTGTGATTTGAGTATCCAAAAACTGAACTCTTGGAATATTTATGCCACACCAAGTTTCCCAGAATAAACCCAGTGCAGATATATCCAGGTGAATACCATTCATATACAGCTGTTCTTCAGCAAATCTTCCCTTTCTTCACTGCAAACCTTAATTAAAATGCACAGTCTTATTCTTGATCCATATGATTTAAGACTGCACAAAAATGTGGTTTGCACAAGGTGCATATTTTTGTCAAAGGGTCATTATCACAATCAGATTTTCTCATGAGCACTGATGTTACTGCTTTTACCTGATGGGTTTTGCCATGTCAAATCTGAATTTTCTTCACACAGCTATTCAACATCTGACTCATTCTAATATTTAAAGTGCATCTGGAGAGGAGTCTCTACTGGGATGCACTTAGACATGAAAAAATGGCCATCTGAAATTGCACATTTAGAAGCTTACATTTATCAGTGACACACCTTGTTCTGGTTCACATAGTTCTAAACAAAGTCACTCTGATACACGAGGAACTTGAGATACAGGTCTGTGTTTACCAGACCTGTGCCACTAGAATCTGGATTCCCAAAATCCCAGATGAAGAAAAGACAGTTTTATGATATTTCTTTTTAAAATCTGGTTATTTATGAACTTCTCTCTCCATGGAAATTTCATTATTTCATGCTTTCATTTTAATTTGAATATGAATGAAGCTAAAAGCTTGCCTGTAAAACTGGAAGTCTCAATTTGCCTTCACTTCTAGTTACCAAAACATGAGAAAAACAGGAAATATATGGCATTATATTTTCTTCCATTTGTTTTAATGTACAAATTTACCTTCATGTCTGAAGTGGGTTTGCCCATACTGTTTATACATATAAGCCAGGGATATACACAATTGATTTGGGTGATGTATTTTGCCCCTTTTAAAAATATATAATAATTTTATTTAAGATTGCTCTCATCCATCTGCTTTCCTGCTCTTCCTACTTTCTGCACACATACTCATTTGAGCAGACTCAACTTGAACTAATTCATATAGAGGTCTGAAACTTCCAGAAAATTTAATCTAATAGAAATTATGGAAAATATTTTTCATAGGAAAATCTTTATATTCTCTGAAATACACAGCATCTTATTTAATGTTGTTGCTTATGAGTAAATTTTTTGTATCTTCTAGATGTGTGTGCAGATGTTTGCATGTTAATTGTAACAGCAAGCAGTGAATACTTTTAGTATCAATAACTTAAACTACTGAATGCTCTTTAAATATATTTTGCTTTCTTTCTGCTATCGGGATTTTTATATATGTTCATTTATGCTTTAGCAGATATTATTGACCACATAAGAAAAAGAACCAATCCCTATGGTGTAACTTTCTCTGGCTGTATGCACATTTAATAATTTGCACTGGGTTTCTTTTCCTCATGTGAGGGGAAGCAATATTATAATAAAGAACTTATTAGTATTTTTCAAAATACTTGATATAAATAATGTACTATTCTATCTAATTTAGCTGCAAAAGTCAAGCCATTTTCCCCCAAATTTCAAAAAAACATTATTAACATTACCTTATTTTATTTTTCTTTGTTTTGAATCACTGGTGTTTGTTACAAAATATTCATGACAGTCTCCTGTGAAGTGGATTGGAGCAGAGAGAGATATAAAATATGGGGCCTTGTTTAAAACATAGTATTCCCTATATTTTGGGGTACTGTTTACATGAGGGAGTTGCTTTGAAACAATCTCTCTAAAAGCCAGCAGTTGGCATTTGAATGAGATGAGAAAATAACACCCATATTCTTCACAAATGACTCATCTTCCCTTTCCAATCCATCACATTCATCATTTTAGTCACTGTGTCTGATCTTTTATATTTGGAAGACGATGAAGTTAGCTTGCACTTTGACAATAGGACATATAATCAAAGCAGGATTATCGACGTTGGTATGGATAGGGAGGGAATTAACATGACTGGTTTGAACAGCTGGCTACTTATTAGTGATGTTTTCCAGTGGAGTGCACTCAGACTGCCAGTTCAGTTTTACAAACAGTAATTGGGTACTGATCAGGATAAAGGCAGTGTATCACTCATTTGTCACTCTTTTCAGTAGTGTGTAATATCCCTCTGCTTATCTCTAATAGTAAAGGACTTTAAATTTTTTTCTAAGATACAGCTAGAAAAGTTATGGCAAACCTAAACTCAGCTAAATGTTGCTAGAACAGTGTTGACAGAAGAATATTTGTGGGAGTTTCCTATCTGTTTTATTAGTTTTTTTCCAGGTGTTCAGAAATTAAGATAAAAACATTTGCTGGAAGCAAAATAAAACTTAAGGTTTATGTGATTAGAGTATGCAAGAGCTCACCCTGGAAATGTACACTCAAGAGCAATGAGTAGGCATGCTACATTTCCAGAAGTAAGGACAGATTTGATCCTGGAATTTTTGGACCTGTGCAGATGTCTCTGGGTTACCTCTCATAACTCATGTTACTCACCTAAATGCTGCCTGTCCTGTACCACCATCTCTCTAGATGATAAACAGATGGAATACAGAATATATAAATGTGCTTTTACCTCCTTGTTACTCTCTAACTCTAATAGTCATGGCTTTACTCTTGCAGGAAAACCATCCTGCTGCTACCTACACTTTTGTGCATATAAAACTTGAGATAAATGAATGAATGTATGAGTTGTATGAATAGGCAAGGTGAGGTTGCCATACATCTTTGCAGTCTTGGCAAAGAAGATAAATGCTGAGAGGAAGTGCCTTTACACTTTACACTTAACAGTGTATTGCTCCTAAGTAAACCTGTTTTGCAGATCAATAAAATACCATAAACCTAAGCAGTTCTTGTTGAATTTTCATGAAGGAAATCCTCCCACCCAGAGTGACATGGAAAGGAGAAAGAAGGAATGCAGCAGTTTAAATAGAAGTAGAACATCTGAGGTTGGGTTTTTTCTAAGCATGAGCCACTGCACTCAACCTTTGCAAAATTGTTTGAGGAAACATAAAGTTGGCATGTGTACAGATAAATAAATATGAAGGATTTCTAGGCTTTGACAAAGCTCGTTGTTTTTACTGTTTTGCTTTTAAAATCTTTCAGACTTGGAATAAGAAAGTTCTCACTGCTTACTCATACAGTAAACACGTGGACATCTGCCCAGAGACTATCTAGAAAATGCTCTTAAAAATTTTCTCATTTGTAATGTTAAAGACAAAAAAATGCCACTTCTGGTGGTGACACAATGCATAATCTGAATTAGAAACTACATATGCTTGGTATCAATTAAAAACACACTCAAATGCAATGTAATGTGTGTTTCTAATAAATAATGACTGTCAATTATATTTTAAGAGGTAATTTAAAAAGCATGGTATTTTACTGTTTTGAAGAATGAAATCTGCCTTGAGGTATATTCTTTGATAACATTCCCTCCACTGAGTGACCTTGTTGCTTTTAACAGTTTTGACTGTAAAGGCTGGATTTGAAAAGCACTTTCTTATATATATTTTTTAAAAGAAATTATGGGATTTTTAATGTAAACTTCAGAAGGAAGAGATAGCCATATGATCTGAAACTAGATTCAGAGATTATATTCAAAACCATTTGTTAAATGAAACTAAAACTTCCCTCTGTAATGTTTACGAGGGAGTTATTAAACTTCCTTATCTGTAACTCAGCTTAAACTTGTCTGACCTATGTGCTTGGAGAATGCAAATCATGGTTGTGATAAAAAAGAAATTATTGTCACTGAAATTACTGTCACTGTCCAGAATGAGTGCAGACTGCCATGGTTTGCTAGATTTATTAAAAGATTCAAACATTGCCATGGTATTGGTTTCAAGACAAGCTTGACTGAGCCTGTCTGAAATGAATGGTTCTATTACTTTGTATTGCCAAACTAACTAAAAAAAAATCTAAAAAGGGGGCTATTCTTTTGATTCTACTTAACATTAAATAGATATACTGTGAATTGTCAGATTTTTAAAATCAATCTTGAAATGTAGCAGGTGCTCAATTAACATGAAGGTTCTAGCTAAGAAAGGTTTCCAACTATTTGCATGTTAGATAATGCAATTTTTGAGTAAATAGATGCCATTTTCATTAGAATCTGAGTCCTTATAGGTGTTTCCAGTTTATCATCCTTCCCAATCTTTTACAAGCAATGTGAATGTCATACTTTCAATAAATGGATATACAAATATGTGCCCTGAATCCAAGAACTCTTTCTCTCACTGCGTGTTCTCTGCTGTATAACTCAATCCATATAAGTAAATAATTATGATCTTTGCATTTTAAGTGTTCCTCTGTTCTCATTTGGAATCTTTTTTTGTCTCTCACCTGCTCCTATCTGTGGTTTATGATACCATCTCACTGTGGTATGCTTACATTAAATCCAGTGTGCTGGAACAGAATTCACTGAGTCAAATCTGCAGCACCTCTTATAGAACCCCCCTGACTTTTGTCAGACTTGCAAGGGCAAACTCATGTCCTGATCTGACTGCAATTGCAAGAGAGAAAACACAAATCATAAAATAAAACCAGAGACTGAAGGAAGAGGCTGCTATAGGGAATTTTATTTTCTCCACTAGATTGGAGCTAGGAAGAAATGGGGTGTCAAGTCTGTCCATGAAAACAGAGGTATGCCCAGTAGGGAAGCTCAGGAAGATAATGGATGCAGCTTTAGTAGAATAGGATCCTGGGCAGCTTATGGAAAGAGAAATTCTCCCCTGGAGGTGATAAAGAACACCTGCATTAACATTCTACTCTGAATCACCATCTGCAGAAGTCTGATTTTTACTGACTGTGTAGGGAGCCTAGGGAGACCTGCCAACTCACTTAGCTATCAAAGTGAAGTACCTGAAGTCAGCTGAAGTGAAATTTCAGTTTGCCTTTCCCTCTTAATGCTGGATCTCACAAACAAAACTCAGTACAAATGGAGCCATTGGTCACTGCAGGCATCCACATATAAACAATGAAAAACTTCAATGCACTTGTGTTCTTCCTCTTCATTGTCCATTCCTGAGGACTGTGGTGCTCCTGCTGTGCCCCTTTCCCTCAAGCATCAGTGCTAGACATCCCTGGGCTCTCCCCAGGGTCTGTCCTCTGCCCTGGGCCATCTGCCTCAGCTGTACCCACTTCTGCCAGAGAGTTTTATCCTCAGTATCTACACTGAAGAACCTGGGCTCCTGTGAGCTACTCTCCAGGTGGATGCTTCAGTTGCTCTGCAGAATAATTTTGCAGGTCTTTCTGTAATCAAACATGTAGTTGATTTTTAATTGCAGTAGGAGACTTTTTTACTTTTAATGTTTTAATGTTGTATCTATGAAAATATCCCATGGGCTTTCTAAATAGTTATATGGCATTATCATTGTTCTGTGGATTAAACAGTTGTTAATAAATACTTGCTATGAAACTGTGAGAGGGCAAGCTGGCTAAAGAAAGGTTAAACCTTCCACTAAACCAGACTTCTTAAAGCCCCATTCAACCTGGCCGTGATCACTTCAAGGGGTGGGTGGACATCCACAACTTCTCTGGGGAACCTTTTCCACTGTCTCACTATCCTCACAGTAAAAAATTTCTTTATGTACCTAATATCTAATCTAGAGCTACTGTCTTTCAGTTTAACCCAATTCTCTTTGTCTTTTCACTACATGCCCTTATAAAAAGTTGCTCTTTCTCATTTTCATAAGCCCTCTCTTAGTATTGGTAGGCTGCTAAAAGGTTTCCCAGAGCTGCTGCAGGCTGAAGAATCCCAACTCTCTCAGCCTGTTTTTTTATAGGAATCACAAGGGAATCCCTGTCTTTACAGCTGGAGCAGGGACCTGTGTGCCCCACACCACTTGGGTGAATGATACAGGATCACTCAAGTACTCTGTTAACTCCCTCAGGGATGATAAAAGAGAAGCATGTTCCCCTTCCTTCCCCTCAAATTTCATACCCTCAAGATCACAATATTCTTCTCTGTGATTTAGATTAACTTCCCTCTACTAAAGGAGGGAAATGAAATTTTTTGTGAGTCACTAAGTCTGTCTTTTTTTTTTTTTTTAATGCCTAGACATCATTTTGTGGGTGGTGTTTAGGCTGCTAAATAATTTTTCTTTATATTATATTACCTTGAAAGTCTTGTAGATTCTAGGAAGCACCTGCAGTTTTAAGGCATCTGAGTTTAAGAAAAGGTCATCAGGAAACTCAGATATATTTTCAGAAAAAAAAAAAAAAAAGCCTCTGACCTAGATTCAGCCTACTTGCTTTGACACTGGGGTTTGTTCTTTTCATAGAGCCAAAATAGGCTTTCAGCTGCAGAACTATTGTGCTTCCTGCTGTCACTGCCTAATAAAATAATGCACAGCTTTTTGTAGGACGTAGTATTTGATGAAGGAATGTGATTTACCAAAAATGCAGATCAGCCTCTTGAGGGCTCAGATATTTAGTAAGGTAATTTTCTGAAGAACTGCAAACTAACCAGATGCAACCTAGAGTCTCAAAGGCATCAGGTTAGGAAATTTATCGAAAAACTGACAAGAAAAATACCAGCTAAGTGAAAAAAATACTGAAAACCAGCACTGATCATCTGCCTTAAAAAATACATTACTTAAATAAAACATGGTAAGAATTATATCCTTAGTCTGAGCAGAATAATACTTGAATTAGCCTATATGGTACCAAGCACCATTTTGCTAGAGAAAAAAACCTGTTGTTTTAAAGCACTGAATTCAATAAATCACAAATCCCAATCCCACTCTTATGCTGATTCTCTGTGTCAAAGTAGCATTGGTTCATCTTGATTCATTTTATAGCAGATTAAATCATATTCAGACTCTTTGTGAGTAGATCATATTAGACCATTTTAATCTACTGTAATCCACTATTTTTATTTTTTTTCCCCTTAGGACACATTCTTAAAAATATTTGCAGAAGGGAATGTATTTTAACTATAGTATGTCTATAAACAGAACAAGGAGGAAAGCATGTCTTGAAAAACATTGGAATGTTTTGAAATATTCTTAGTGAGAAAGCATTGGAATGCTATTATTTTGTGCATGTCTATCTATGTACTTTCCAAATTATGAATCAAGTTTGTCTAGATATTTCCTAATGATAGCTTTTTCTGCCACTTGTGAGGTTTGCTGTTTCCTGCCTTTTTAAATGTAGCTTTGAAATCTCTTTGATTCATGGAGTATGGAGACAGCACTCAGAAAGCAAAGCTCAGTGCCCACTTCCAAAACCATAAAATTCTCATTTGTCATTTTATTTGGGATTGGATGCTTCACATAATTTGCTGTCTAGTCTGAGTTGTTCACGTAGTAGAGAGGATGAGTTCTTTCCACCAACTTTCCTTTCCTAAATTGGTTGCAAATATTGTCCATGATGGTGTAGATTCTTCCTAACAGTTTTCAGTAAAGCTATGGAGTCACGAGTCAGGTTTATGTCACTTCACTCCTTCGGCTGTTTCCCAGAACTGCTCTATATTAAGACCACATTATCATCAGCCTATTCTTGACTATCTAGATAGCTACGGTTAGAAATGCAAAGCTTTTCTTGGTGATTGCATTGTAAAAGCATTTCATAAATGGTTTGATTCAATACTTGAGGTTTGTTAAATAAACTGTTCTACATTATATCCAGCTGCTTTCACCAAATGAAAGGAGCAGAACAATGAGATACTTTAATGCACACTGAATTCTTACTTCTACTGAGCTGAGTTATTTTATGAACAAGTTCCTCATTAAAAATGCTTCCTTGCAGGATTTATATATTCTCTTATTAGATATGCCACTGTATTGGTTTTTTCTTTTTTCTTTTCCTGTAAGAAAGTGTTTCTTTTTAAGATATATTGTCTGCCCAGAAGAAACCTGTAGATGCACTTGTAATCACTTATTGTGGCCACACAATACTTACTCTGATTAGAACATATTTTTCTGTTGCCAGGCAGTGTATATCTGTTCCAGTCAGTCCTTTGTAAACAATGGCACTTAAGTTTATTTCAGAATAAAAAATCAGAGCAGTTTGAACATAATCAAAATTTGACTGCATTATGACAAAGGAAAACAAAAAAACTGTCACAATCAGATTTTTAATTTATTTGATAAATTTCAGTAAGGAGCTTTGTTCGCTGGAGAAGTGTATTAGCAGATAAATATTCAGTATTTTCTGCATCAGGAAAAATAATCAAAATAAAAGGAAAGATCTGCTGTGCCACATGTTTTTGTTTGATGGCTAGTGCCAAAGCCAGAGCACCAAAAAATGAACAAGCTGTAATGACAGCAAAGTCATGTAGCAACTCTAAACTGAGTAAATATATAATATTTAGTCATCACTCCTCCAGTCAAACTTCTTTTCCTGTGGAATGCAATGCCAAACAATTTCTAATTTTTTTCCTGCTAGTACTGCTCTTGAAAGTATATGCTGAGTCACTTACACCATCTGTTATCTGTGCACGTATCAGCTGAGAGAAATGTTCAGAAGTTTCTGAAGACATCTGCTTATTTCACTGAGCTTACCAATTCAGGGTTTCTCTGTTTTAAATCATACATACTTGCACACTCCCTAAAATAGGCTCTTCTTCCTTGCACTTCTTAAGAATTTTAGAACACTGGAATTTTTAGTCTTCCAAGTCTTGTGCCACCTTGCCTTTGTTTACTAGTTTTAGAAAACAAGATATTCATAGTAGGAATAGCTGTGATAAGAACTAGAGGTTTTACATGGTAGTGCATTCACCAGTGCATGAACCTTGAAACAGTAAATATTGGACACTTTTCCCATTGCCCAGCTTTGTTATTCATTGTGAATTCAAATTTCTCTAAAAGCTGAAATGCTGAGATGATACTTTGCCCCAATTTCCTGTCTGAGATTTTAACTAATGTGTAATTCTAAGGTACTGTATGATACCAGAGGCAGGAAATTATGCAGCTTCCTGATGGAAGGGCATGCAAACTGTAAGTCTAAATATATGTATATATATATATATATATTCAATACAGAGGTCCAGTTCTATAGTTCTATTGTCATATTATGCACATAACTGGTTGACACATGGAGATAATCACATGGCCTTTTTTCTAACTATGTCAGACATACCTGGTAAAAATTTTGCTAACATTAGTTAAATTATAAGTAGCTCTTTAATTTAAGAAGTAATCCGAAACAATTGAAAATAATGACTTGCAAATAAGTCTATGCAAATAGCTATAACTTACATAACCATACATGGCTATATAAGACATAAATACAGTTTAATTGAATTCCTGTTGAACTAGAACTATTTTTACAGTAAATTTGACCAGCAGAAGTTCATGTTCCCCAGATTTTAGGCAGGTGTTTCCTCAGGGCCCCTGTTGTGTCACAGTCTCTGCCACCATGCAGGCAAGGATGCTTTGTGCTTTCTTTAACCTCTTAAACCCTAACTTTACATTCATTTTGTGCAATGACTTCCTGTGACAATGCTAAAACAAGAGGACTTACTTACGGACTGTCTAGCTGCCTCTGTGGTCATAAATAAGATTAAAGTGCCCAGTTTTGATGGGCACTGGGGTAGGACTGGTTTAGGAGCTACCTACTATGTTCACAGAATAAATATTTTTTGGGTTTCAGCATAGGACAAGCTCATGGCAGCAGCCTGGAAGGAGGGGGTTCCTCATCTACACCAGCTCCAAAGTGCAGCTGCTGTTCCTTGGGAGATGCTGTGGGGCCAGTGTTGGACCAGGGGCATTTCTGAAAGTGAAACTGTGTGAACCAACTTCTAGAACTTCGAAATGCTTTCTGATACTTTTTAATCTACTAGGATAGAGACTGTCTATGTCCTGTCAAGATGCTCCTTCAGATACTCCTTCCTTTCAGAAGAAGTTGGTGAACATAATAGACTGGGGGGTGAATAATAAGATGAGTTCTTTCAGAGGGGAGAGCTACTTCCCCATTTCTGCTACAATTTTGAAGGGAGTGTCAGGATGAGTTCAAAATCCTTGTAGAAACAATTTCTCTTAATTATTAAGCCAGTCTTAGCTCCATGATTGCAAAGCATGCCCTTGCAAACTGACAGACCCATTTCTGTGGCACCTGCAGTAATTGTGATGTGAGAGAAAAAAGGGACTGAGGCAAAAATGAGGAAACCATTCTGCCTGTGCAATAGTCTCCTTGGTATGAGATTCCTAAATCAATTTATATGTCAGTGCAAGGATATGGCTGAGGGAAGATAAGCTGTGCCTGAGGGAATGACTACAATACGGGAGTGGAATTGATTTGTCGTATGACAACAAAATTTCCTGATGAAAACCTCCATAGATTATATAGTAAAATAGAAACTCTTTTAAAAACTGCTTAGAAAAATAATTTTACTTTTATTGTTGTCCTTAGAAGGTTCCATGTGGCTTATCTGTGTTTTTTTTTTTCTTATGAGATGAAAAGTTAATATTGTAAAAAGATATTTGTAGTAGTCTTATCTGAAATTATGGGACAAACCATAATATCCTTGGGTGAAGGAAAGGGCTTGGACACAGGTTTTTAAGGATCAGAAGTGCCCTGGAATTAAAGTATTCTTTAGTATAACTGTGTATATTTACACAGTATATAGTTACAAAACTAATGGAAAATGATCAGCCACCATTCCTGTCACAAATGTGACAATTTCTTAATGTCATCCAGCTAGATTATGTAATCAATCCTTGGATAAACAGCTTTGGTATTTTTCACAATTAAAGTCTTCAATAGTTTTTCCAAATTAATGTCATTTAATTTAAAACTTTTTAAACTGATTACTGCTAATCTAGAAACAGTGATCAAGCCATTGTCAACTCAGAAATTAAATGCCCTTTTTATTAATTGGTAGGCAATTTTTTCAGCTTGTTTTTTGTTTTGCTGTTGTTTTTGGGGTTTTCTAATCTATATATTAAAAACAAATTATGGCAATTTAGGAAAAATTTAATGTGTAATCACATAAATATTATTATTTAAGATTGTATTAAAGAAAAATCCTGTATAAAACCAGGATTTTTTGTTTCATAGAATGGTCTTTTATTAACTCGGGGATACTATCTGTGAATATCTTATGCAAAGATTTCAAGATGCAGGTGCAAAATTACTTCTTATTAAAAGAGAATACTGCTGTAGGCTAGCAGAGAAATGGTCACACCTCACTTTTTAACAGGAAAGAGTTGGAACAAGGCTGTGGAAAATTCCAACCCCTCACAATGAAACAAAGCTTGTGTTATTCCTGCCAAGCCCTTAGGTTATACAACACTAATAGGAAAATAATTAAATAATTAATATTTTGTTTAGCAACATTGGCTGTAACATATATGATGTATAGGATTTGACATTAGAATCAATGTTATTTTTAAGTGGTTTATATATGGAATAAATCATTGAACAGCACAAGTAACTGTATTGAAATCTGCATCCTTCCAAATGGCATTTGCTGACCAGTATTTTTAAAAAAATATCCCCATGCAAACTAAAAAGACCAATTTTTGCACCTGATTTTAATGAGCTCATCATTACTAAAGAAAAGAAACAAAAACACGTTGGCAAGCTATTTTTGGCAACCAAATCCTCAGACAAATTCAAGCTGAATTCAGATGCTTTGTCAGTCTTTTTTTTTTACTCCTGTTTTCTCCTGTCTGAGGATCTGCTGCTTGGAACCATCCATTCACAAATGCCTGAAATCTCTCTAGCCTCTAACATGGTCTATAATAAGCTACATATTAAAAGCTGATGCTCTTTGTATAAGAAAATTGCCATTTGAATGGCCACAACCTCCACTCTGGATTCAGGTGCAGTTGCGACTGAGCTGTTGACCACACTTTGGTGCATATCTATCTATATCTATCTATATCTATCTAAAAGGTAGATATATAGTTAAATGCATGCTTGTTTATTTTGTTATAAATTTTTATTTATTTATTTTATTTATTTCCTTACAACTCTCTTATTGCCACTTATTTCCTTCTTCTAGTACCTCTTTACTAGTATTTAGTATTTACAGTCATCGTGTTAGTAAGAAATATTCTTTGTATTTTGTTTCTTATTGCTGCTCTTCCATTTTCTTATTCTTTCTTAAAATAATGGTATTTTTCTTAAAACTGATTCACAGACCTTGAAAGTATCTCAGTCAAAAAATAAAATCCATTAGTGTTCAGATTACCTCAGAGATTTTGGTGTAAAAGTATAATTTTATAGAAAATATTTTAATTGAGATTCATCACACCAAAGATAAGAGAGAAAATATTCCTAGGCAGGATCATTATTAACTTTTGTTTTTGTTTAGTAATTACGATAGTTATGCTAATAAATTAAGGAGCAAGATCCACTTTGTGGAGCCCTACAAGAACAGAAGGTTTGATCTTACAGCCTTGTGCACACTGTGGCTGTAATAACACTACTTGTAGACTTTAAGGATTCTAGGTATATTTCATCCAGCATGCAGTTTATTGTTTTTTCCCAATATAATCTATATAAAGCACAGCTGCTAAAAAATTTTATACGGGTCTCTAAAAATTTCCTAATTAGTTATTTCTGCACAAGGAGTTTGATGACAGCTGGAGGGAACGGTCTTCAAAATAAAGAGTGACATCATTTTTTAAAGTTGCTTTCCTGAGAAATAGGGAATTTGCATTAGAGTATCTGCTGTGACCCCAGAAACAAGGAGCTTCTGTGCTCAAACCAGGGAGTTGAATCCTGAACTGGACATTTTTTGGGGAAGCTTCTTCAATTCATTCATTTCTTGAATATTTTTTTTAAAGCTGAAACAATAGGATATGTATTTCCTTATCAGTTGCTGAAACCTACCTGACTTCCAGTTATCTAAGATATTTTTTATTTGTTTTCTTTTTCTTTTTTTTTTTTTTAATGTAGGCACTCAAAACCTATTCCTGATCTATTTTTATAACACAAAATTTTAACTTGTGAAAAACCAACTGATCACAAATCTGAAAAGATTTGACTTACAACATGATACAAGTGTTAAGTACAGAGAAACCATTAATTTTTAAATCATTACATTACTAAATAACTACTACCTGTGTCATCTGCAATACAACAATTGGCAGTTTGTTTTCTATTACCAGTTATTTAGGCTAATAGGAGGTCTAGAAAAAGCATTTTAATAGATGTGAAGCACAAAGATAGTTAGTAACCTTGGCATTTAAATGGCAAGAGAGCAAGCTTGCAGCTCTTTGAGAAATTAGAGCATTTGAGTACAGCTTATATTGGTAGAAGAGAGACACAAATATTGTTATGTCATACATAAACTTCATATATAAATGCTACTGCTGATCTGAAATGCTACTGCTGATCTGAAGATCTATGTTAACAAGTTTATTACTTTTGGTCCTGTATATTAGACACTGTGCTGTACAACTGACTAATCTTTCTTCCATTATCCCAGTTCCTCCTTCTTAACTTCTTCATTTTTGAATTTGTTGTCAGTTCTTTTTGTGATAAATACTGTGTTTTCTCATGTGTGCTGCATGCCTGCAAGCACTGTTTGTCTCCTTGTTCTTGTTTCATTTTTTGGCTTGGAAAACAGAAAAAATCTGACAAGGAGTCCCAGGGCTTTTTTTGAGTGTGTTAAGGTGTCTGCTTTTTGCTGGGAACAGCCCCTTTGACTGTCTCTATGTAAAACTAAAGGGGGGACACTGCCAACATCTTTGCAATTTTAAAAGCTTTTAAGCAAGAAGTTATGTCCTTCTGATCTACCAGAGAGACTGGAAAGCAGTAGCTGCACATCAGAAATGCAGGACCTAAGCATCACCTTTTTTTGAGCTGACTTTCACAGACTGTGACCATGAACATAGGTTTGCTATGATGCAGAATAAACAGACTTCTTTTCAACCGAGATTATTCCAGTATAAAGACAATATTACAAAACAAGACAAAAAATCAGGATAAGCAGACATTACAATACATAATACTTTTTTTTATTTTATTCTGTCCTTGAAAAGAAAGCTAGTGAGGTAAATACGGTTGTGTGTTAAAATTGAAAGTTCCAAAAAGAAAGAAATAGGGCCATAGGAGTATGTACATGCATAACAAAACAAAATACCACTTTATGGTGCTTGATAAGTCTGAGTACTCAGCTTTTTCTAATCCATCCACCATGGGCTGTAAAATAAAATTGACCTTTAGTCTCCTTGCAATTAGGATAGCACCCACATTTAAGAATATGATCATGTATGAAAAAAAGTTAATTTTAATTCATCTCCCTGTGATAAGTATTATCTGTCAGAATCTCTGACACTTTATCTGACAGTTAATTTAGAAGGAGTTCCTCTGCTCAAACACAGAGGGTACATCCCCAGACTACCCTTTCAGAGGCAGCAGTCTATGATCCCACTAAACAGGTACAAATGTGATTTCCTCTCCAGCTGCTCGCAGGCTCAGTCACTTGTCTCTTTTCTTGCAGAACGATTCCTGGGGAAAGCAGTACTCCTATGCACTGTTCAAAGCCATGAGCCACATGCTGTGCATCGGGTACGGAGCCCGTGCCCCCGTCAGCATGTCCGACCTCTGGATCACCATGCTCAGCATGATCGTGGGGGCCACGTGCTATGCCATGTTTGTTGGACATGCCACTGCCCTCATTCAGTCTCTGGATTCATCACGGCGACAGTACCAAGAGAAGGTAACTCGTTTTCTCATGACTCCCTAAGTTCTGGAATGGATTCATGGCATGTTTTAACTCTGGAAAAGGCAGCGTGACTTCACATGAAATAATCTAGTAGAGTGTGAATCCTGTGGTAGATGACATTGAACACAAGGGAGTTCAGAACACTCCATGAGTTCAGTATATTTTTGTAGGAACCCGCTTTGCTTAGAGAGCAGTCAGTTCTTGATGTGCAACTTCCTTTAAACCCTTCTGTGAAAACTCTGTCCCTTGCTTCAGACTTACTTTGTATCCTTTGCTGTATTCTGTAGGTATTTGATCTAGGTAGCTTGAACAAGGGCCTTGACCTTGGTAGCTTGGGCATGTCTTCACAATTTCCTGTCATTCCTATGGGGTGAACTTCAGGGATCACCCTTGAACATGTCAAAATAATGGCCTTTAAATGAGGACCAGACCAAACCAATTAGTTTTGTTTGTAACTTCCTCAGAGAAATGCTCACAAGAGGTCTTCATTTGCTTAGCAACAGTGACTTCTCCAAGGTCAAAAAGCTTTGTGGCCAAAGGTAGAAAAATAGACAAAGGTTAGTGGAAGAGAGTTCTTTATGAAGCAGGAAGTCAAAGGTTGTTTTATTCCATGTAAGATTTGAATTAAAAAGACATGAATAGGTACAGGGTTGGATCTTTCTGAAGTAAGTCCTAATTAAAACTGTCAGTTGTGTAATAAAAATCAGAGACAAGTGTGGATGAAGGTATGAAACTGGAAAATACAGCTAGGAATTATGGCATAAGGAAGAAGGGATCAGAATGAACTTCAAGAAAGGACAAAAAGAATGTGAAAAATTACTGAGAGGCTTAAAAGATGACAAAATTCGTTATTATAGTGAATGGGGAACTGGAAGAGCCATGCCAGGGGAGAGGTCAGATGAGCAAAGTAGTGAAATCAAAGTTCACATCAGCAAATAAGAAACACAGCCTGAGCAGTAGCATTTGGCATGTGTCCATAACAAGGCCCAGAAAGGCAAACTGGGCAGAAATCACAGTATGATGTAACCCAGACCTGAGGGAGAAACCTGGCAGAGAGTAAATAGCCGAGAGGGTGACCCTGGCATCTGCTGAGGATAAAGGGGAGTGACCTGAATTTGCTGGGCAGGAAAGAGGGAGGGAAAACAAATGGGATGGATTGGGGGATTTTCTTTACAAGGAAGCAAAGAGGGAGGAAATGAGAATGTGTGGGTGAAGAAGGGTTTATATACAGTTTTGTTAAGCTCAAATTGCAGCAAGATCATGGGTTCAAGATATGAGAGACAGGAAGAGGTATGGGATGAGCTGTAAGTTAAGTGACAGAAAAATAAGCTTGTGGCTGACAAAACAGCTGTTCAAAATAAGTTTGCAAGCAAGAAATTTCACACACTGTTGTGTCATAAAATATAAGCGAGAATAAGAGTTTTAGAAAGAGAGTAGAGATGATCATTAAAACCAAATGAGTTCTGTCAGGGACCATGTGAAACCCCCTTATTCATCTCAATATAATGTCAAAGGGCTAACCCTGTAGGTTACCTAACTCAACTGGCTCATTGGTCTGTTCTGTGAACAGAAAGGAGAGTAATTTTATCCAAATGGGACATTTCTAGGAAGCTGTGGGTCTGAAATATCATAACCATGGACATGAAGTATGACTGCAGTTTATTTAGAGGTTAGGGTCAACATATATACACACACATATACACAGATTTAAGAAATAAGAAATGTCACTATTCACCTGAAATCTTATCCTAATCATTGTCCTCAGATCTTGCTGGCTGCAGCAGTATATCACAATATTTTCAGCATCAGACATATAGTACATGTGTAAAGATATCCATGTATTTTAAACTGTGCTGAGCAAAGCCAGTCTCATTTGCACTTGTTTTATAAATTAAAACCCAACAGCAGTCAGGCAGTATTGCATTTCTCATCTTTTTGCAAAGCAGCAAGCAAAACTTTTTGTTTATTTGGGTTTTTCTCTGATTTTACACACACACTTTATTAAACATTAGCATAGAAATATCCAGCATTTTTTGGCTCCTGCAATTCTCAACACATTCATTTTTTCCTTTTGTTTTTACTTCTTACTTGTTTGCTGACTTCAGAGATAAAGATGACATGGCATTGATAATCAGAAATTTAAGAAATGAGCCAGTAATTGCATATTTCTATGCTTTAGAAAAAATGTTTCCTATTTTCTGGAAGCTATTCTTATGCTGGTTATTAAGGGCAGAGATAAAGGATATCTTGAATAAAGAATTTTTTCTACTGATTTCTGAGACCCTGGACCCTGATACATATTATCAACTCTAATAACTATACAGACTTGTCTGTATATTCTTAGCCATTTCTCTATCATAGTTTAATAATATTTTAAAATAAATCTTTGATTATGGCGTAAGAATTATATGTCATTATTAAAAATTCTTAAAGAGTATTTTATATTTTTCTTTATTCTGCAAACTAGATAAATAGGCATTTCAAAGTCCATTTTATGGTATCCATTTTGTCATCTTATTTTCTAAAATATTGGCAGATAAAAATGTTTATACTTCATGTATCTGACACTTAAGAAAAAGGTCGATGGAATTCTAGCTACAAATTTTAGAGTTTTAATATGCTTCATTTTCCATTTTTGCATCAGGAGAGTGAGACTTTTTTGATTGTTTTGGGGCTTAAGGGCTAGGATAAATTTCTTGTATTAGACATATATATCTAGGATTGTATAGTTATTGGCTCAATTTTTTTCCTTATAAGAATTATGTAATATAATAAAATTAACATGAATTGCTAGGCAATACAGAATGATAGTGGAGGTAAGAAGAAGGTTGTTACTTGATTCTTCTCTGAATAGCATCATAAATGTGTCTGTGGAATGCAACTAATTATATAAAGTTCTGGTCCTTCTCACATTTGAAAACAGCCAGAAATAAATTGTTTGCTGAAATGTCCCTAATTCAGATTCTTCCAAAGCTCAAGGTATCCAAAACTAGAACAAACATAGTTCAAAATGGAAAAACTACACACAGGAAGAGAAGGACAATATTTCATTATGCCAACTGTAAACACCACCTAGAGTTTGACCTGTGCCAAGCATTGCATGCTCAGAGAAATCAAAATATGGCAAGGAAGCAAATATTGCCCCACAGGTTCACTCTTATGGGCCCAAACCAAAATGTATCAGAGAAAATTAAGAATGATCATAAGCCATCAAATAAAAAATCAGTTTATAGTGTGAACATGTACACTGAGAAATGGTACAAAAAAGAATGCATTGGTACATTCTGGTCATTCTGATGAAGTTCAGGCTTTTTTTCTGCTGTAGGAGTGGAACTGTTTTCACAGAAAAGATACCTCTCAGATTTAATACATGTAGCAGCCCCTGGTACCAATTAGTGAAGGGCTTATACCTGACAAAGGAGAAGGATGTCCAAGTCAGGTATACTCAATCCATATTCTCTTTACAGTAATAAAGTTTGACGGATCATTCTACCTTAGAAAAGGACTGAATAAATCAACAAATCAATGTCATCTTAGCACTCTCCTTCCCAGCTTTGGTGTAAGTCAGAGAGGAATGAAATAATAACTAAAAGCAGTATTCTAAGTGGCAACACCTTTGACATTTTCAAATGTCTAGAAGTCAGCACATTCTCAAAGATTCTTGCCTTTGCAAAGAAAATATTTATTGGAAAGAGCCAGAAATGCATATGCTGAACTTGTTAACAATCTAGTGTGAAACAAAGAAAGCAAAATGAACAATCACTTGACAATGAGGTGAAGATCATTAGTTAAATATTTCTTCCTTTAGATGTTGGCAGTTCCTAGTAGGAAGATGTTTGCCTAATGCTGTGAATGTCAGAGAATTTTCATGGTTGAAGATAGGTTAATATTTTTTCTGTTACATTCTGTCATAGGCAAAAAATATCCGGAAACATGTTAATAGAGGCAAGATTTGTAGTAGCATACAGATTATCTCATAACATAAAGGTTGTTAAATTGGTTTGAAAAAATACCAGATATTAGCTGGGAAGGTTATTATTTAATTTTATTTTAGTGATCCATTTTTCTTATCCTATAATTTTGTATATTTTGTTTATTCTCTAATAGAATTCAAACCACACAATATGTCAAAAAAAAAAGAAGAAATAATCAGACCAGTTTTAGCAATTGCAAGTAATATGAGAGACATAAAAAGGTTTAATTCAATTTCATTCATATAGGAAATGGAAAAAATTACAACTGTCTCCAGTGTCCCAAAGGACATCTTCTAATCTCATATTTCGCTTTTATTTCATCTCTTAATTTATGATCTTTTAGCATGTCTTCAGTTAAACCAGTCTAGTTCAAAAAAAGAAAAGAACTAAAATGTACTTTTTAAACAGAGGAAAACCATTAACTTTATATAAAGTTAGTTTAAAAGCAACCAGTAAGTTCTAAGTAGTAAACATCTATTACACGATTATGTGATATTGTGCATTTTTATAAAGAAAACATTGGGATTTGAAGCCCAGATTGCCCAATTTTCATTTCTAAAGCATCAGAAGAAACATTTTAAAAGGAGTAACATAATAAGGGCAGCAGGGCAGCTTTAGATTTTGCACATGAGGCCTTTCCCCAGCTTTTCAAGGCTGTCCCTCTCAGCTCCAGCTGGGATCCCCACTGCCCGCTCAGTCCTGGGCGATGCTCGATGAGCACAGCAAGAGTTACTGAGCCTTGGGGGGCTTTGGGGCAGCTGTGGGGCAATGCTCCCACTTCCTGCCCCTGCAGGAGCCTGGGCTGTGTGCTGGGGTCCTCCCCTCCAGATCTGGGGCCACCTCTTCAAGCCTCCTTCTCTGAGCAGTTTTAGGGTGCAGTGGGTTAACTCAGGGCTTGGCAGGCACTGAATGGCACACAGCACTTCTGTGTTTTCTTGAGTTTCAAGCAATTAGAGGTTAAACTGAAAGTGGAACAATGCAGATAACGAGTTCTTGGTGTGTTCGTTAGAACTACAGCTCTTAGGAAGTATTTCTAGAAATTTTTAGGTATTTGTAACTATGTCATCTGTAAGTATCAGGGATTTGTGTATATCCACGTGAGTCTGGGAAAGGGCAGTTCTGGTCCTGATGGAAATTCATGGGAAAGGAAGAGCTATGGCAAGACCACATCAGTATTTAACTCAGCTTACACCTGCTTGTGGTAGATAGATAGATAGATAGATAGATAGATAGATAGATAGATAGATAGATAGATAGATAGATAGATAGATAGATAGATAGATATATTAGATACAGATTAGATATATAGATATGTATTAAACTAAATACAAATATCCATGCTGGACTTGAGTCAGATGAAATAGAGTGAACCCAATAAAGAAGACACACAGCTGAACCTTCATTAGTGGAATTATAGAATGTTATTCCTAGATCTGGTCTGATCTGAGCAGCAAAGTACTCATTAAGTACTGGTTTCTAAGTTCAGTAGCTTTTCATGGTTTACACATGGTTTTTAAAAATTCAATTCATGCTTTACTGGTGTTGATAGTAGTTTTTAGAAAGTCTGACAATATGTTCACAACTAACACAAAAAATGTTCTGTGATTCTTTCCTTAAAAATAGCCTGTTTTCATTTATAAAGCATAATTTTAGCAATAAGTCATGTCGTGTCACTGCTGAGGAAGATGAGCCACTTGGAAGATGAATCTTGTATTTTCTATGCAGCATACTTGCCACCCCAAAGGAATTACTTATTTTGGAAAATGAGGGGTAGTTTAATTTATCATGGAGTTATACCTACTTGGAAAAAACAAACAAAAACCCAAACCCAAAATCAAAACAAAAACAAACAAACCAACAACCCCCCTGCCAAAAAAAAAAAAAAAAAAAGAAACCCAAAAACACAAAACAGAAAAATAAAGCAAAAACTTCTCACAGCATCTAGTTTTGCAAGTTTTTAGAATATTCTCATCAGATTACACAGATGTATATCCTATTCAGTTTGCCATAGAGCAGTATTTTAAATAGTAAAGACTTTTTAAAGTGTTATATGAACAATCAAGTATAAGTACAAGTTTTGTACAATGTCAGGACCTCAGGACCAAGTGCTGATTTTATCAAATGCCATTTAGTCATCACAGTATTGTGAATGAGAAAATTCATTATTCCCTAAATACTTAGGAATTATTGAGAGTCACTTCAGTAACAGTGTCTGTGGATTGTTTCTGGTAGCTATAATTCCCAGATTTGTGATTTTATTTGAAAGTCTAGGGTGCCTTATAGTTAGAAAAGGGTTTGTAAGTGTTGTCTTTAGGATTATTTTATGCTGTTTTTGCATACATCAGGTCACTTGCTAAATGGATAAATTCCTGGCTTCTATGAGTCTTATTGGTCCTTGCAGAAGGCAATGAGCTTTATTAGAACAAAGCAACCTATTAAAAGCTTGGTATTGCTCAATAGCAAAACATTCTGAAAGGGAAAAAACAGCTGCATCTCAGAAAAATCTTTTCAGACACTTCATTTCATAGGATGCATCCTGTTATTTGATAGAACATGCACATAATAGAACTTGTAGGTACATTAATTCTTTTATTTATATGCATCTTTTAACTTGATTGGCATAATTAAGGCCATCATGAAATCAGCCCACTAACATATAAATGAATATGTAAATTCTCAGCCATGAGAACCAGTGTGCACTGTGCAGGCAGAAACTTATTCACTGAGCATGAAAATATTTGTTGTATCATGATAAGGCCTTCACTGCCATCATTTGCTTTCTCTTTATCAGTTTTCTACTTATTATTATAACCTGGATTTTCCTACACATACTTGTGATACTGACATTGATCTTCACAATTTTTAAAATGGGAAACAATTATAGATACCATTGCAAAAAATATGGAAAAAAAGTTTTCCTCTCCCAATCAAAAATCAGAAGTTACTCAGCTTTAGTGATGATGAATATTATAATATTATAATATTATTATGATCATTAAAAGAATAAACTTTTTTTTTTTTCCTCTGCAAGTTTAACTGAATATTATGTTTAGTTTGAGGGCAAGACTTGGGAGAGAAATGTAAATTGGCCAGAGCATTCTCACTGCTCCACACTTTTGTCCTGATACTTCATTATTGTGTTTCAGCTTCCCATTATGGCCAGTCTTGCTGGGCTAATGGGGCAGGTGATTTTTGCCTTTCATCTCTGGAAAGGTGGTTGGTCCCTCGGGGCAGCAGGACTGGCAAGCCAAGTGCTCTCCACCCGGCTGCAGCAGACCTGTGCCAGGCTGTAAGAGACTCCCACTGCTTCTGAAATGACAGATGGGACTGTCTTTGATTTATTGCTGTGTTGTGGGTAATTTACCTATAAAGTGTTCTGCTGTCTTGCATTATGGATTAGGTTTCTAGCACTTTTCCACATGAAACTGCAGAGCAAGCTCATTACAATCGCAAACATGTTCATGATGACTGCATAAAATTAGCTGTGAAGGCATGAAGTTATTCCAGAGTCAGATTTTACACACAATCTGCTTTCTTTCCACAGTAATTATCATAGATTTCCACATCAAATAGATTAAAAACAAAAAACCAACCAACCAAATCACAAAAAAACCCAAAACAAACAACAAACCAAACAAAAAAAAACCCAACAAAAAAAAACCAAAACAAAACAAAAAAACCCCCAACCAATAAAACAAACTCTAAGAGAGAGAGAGAGAGAGAAACAAAAACCAAGGAACTAAGTTTTGGGCTTCAAGCTTTCTGTTCAAATACAGCACAAGTTACAAATTTAGCAAGAGGAAATTCTGATTCACAACAGATAGATACAGCTGGTAGCAGCTATCCAAACTGCACTAGAATTACTGTGCTTATGTCTTGTATATGGGCACAAGGAAATAGCAGTCAGTATTTTCTAATACAATATTAGGAGTGAGAAAATAAACCTTTCTGTGATAAATTAGTGTTTTTTTTCCTTTAGCTGGTTAAGGAAGAAGGGAAGAAAGAAGGATTGATTATTTTTATCTTAACTTTTAAATCATAGTTCTTTCCCAACCCCACCCTGTTTCTCAATAATCAAGTAATTAACTTGAATATTATACTATATATATGTTACACTATGCATGTATAGTATGAGAACACAGTCATTTGTATAAATAAAACATGCAATATTTATAAATGCTTTGGAGTGCAGAGGATAGGAGGTGAACAAAACATTTTCTCTGCAAATGAATTTTTTAAAAACCCTTTTGTACTGTTTTCTCTGCTAAATTAGCAGTTTAATCTGAGTGGTTACTAACCTTGAAAAAATATTGCAGCACTAATTCAAGAAACCTTTATTAGAATGGAGAAGCAGTAATTAATATATAAGTAGAATGCTTTTATATCCATTTGTTATTTGTAAAATACACTAGACCTACCTTTTACATTTTCTGCTACCAAAGAGAAAAAAAAAAAAGAGAATAAAACCGTCAGAAAATGTTTTTCTAAATGCTAGTTATTTAAGTATAATAACAGGACTTTTAAAATAAAAATTTGCGCTGTTATGTTTTCACAGGTTGGGGTTAGGAACATGTAATTTTCAGATAAGTATCTATACAATCTCCTTCTAGACAAAATATTTGTTAGTCAGATGCCATTTAATATGGGCAGCACTGGATGCCTGATTCAGGCAAATCTTCTCTTCAGAATTTGATGTATATGTAAAAGTAATTTTATAAAGGTTTGAGGAAAACACTGAGATTTTTTTTTTTTTTTAATGAGAAGTGAGGTCTTTGAGTGTTTCTTATTAGGCATATGAAGGAGCTTGTAACTCGAATTTATGGAGTTAATTCCCCGATATAGGGTACTCCCAATCCTTTCTAATTTTTGGATGTTGTTTTAGGCACAGGCTTTTGTTTCCCCTGATTTAGTAGGGAATGTAAGTAAGAAGGAGGAGTGGGTGATCACCTGGCTGAAGAGCCCCTTTGTCTTTGTTGCTGCTTTATTCCTGCACAGCAGGAGATGTTCAGCCCACGTTTGGGCATCATCAGGCAGCATCAGAAGATGGACGTGGCCCCTCCTCAGCCAGGAGTACACTGACACCAGAGGCAACCTGAAAGGAAAGGAAACCTCAAAGGAAAATGGAGGCAGAGAGCCCCAGAAGATGTGTCAGTGTAATACTGACCTTTCCTGTAGTGGAAAGGCATCTCTGGCTTTTTCCTATGGTATGCCCGCAAGGGAAAAACAGTTTGAAATGGCAGGAGCCAAGAAATATGTGAGGAAGTGAGGATGAAGGAAACAACAGGGGGTAGAGGATGTTGACTTGTTTTAGGGAAGAACTATGATCAACAGAGGAGCTTGTATTAAGGGATTTGTTGATAACTAAGCAGGAACCTCTCACTGGGCAGTCCATGACATTATCTGACAGAAATTAGGAATTTGACACACACTGAATCTCTTGGCAGAGATAGAGACCAGCCTTCTATTTCTACCTATATCCCATCACTTGGAAGAGTAGCTTCTATGTGTGGACAGTGCAAATAAAATAATAGAAGAGAACTGAAGGGAGGATGATAAATGGAATGATTGTCTGGATTGCTGTATCACATTACCCAGTTCAGCCAGGCGGGAAGTTTTGGGTTGCATGAGCAGAGACAAGATAGCATCTGATAATCCCTGCTCCATCAGGTGCAGCTGTAAGGCAGGCAACAGTATTTACTCTTTAAGCAGTTGCTAGAAAAAAATCTGAAAGGAAGTAAATGGACTGGTATAAAAAGAGAGAAAAGATATTCTGAAATGTAATGAACTATATTGGTCCATTGATTTCAAAACAAAGCTATAACAGTCAGAGAGTAACTCTGAATGAAAAGCAATAGCACAATAAAACCAACAGTATATGTAACTCATTAAATGGAAAGATTTTTTATTGCTGAAAGATTGTGGTCTTGACTTGTCTGCAAAATATATAGGAAACAGGCTCTTGCTCTGCAAAAGTTTATGATGTATGTAAGACAGTAGAGAACAGTATAACCATGTAAATAGTCCCAAAACCAGAAATTATTTGGGACACACATAAACCTTAACTCAGCCTTGTTTTTACCTCAGCTTTATTTTCTTTCATAGTTTCTCAGTCTACCAGAACTCCCTCCAGTCCCCATATTTCTTTCTAAGGTAGTCTCTGCATCTGGCAGAGACCATTTGTCCTCTTCTCCCTCAAAACCCACCACAAAACCAGTCTATTTTGTGTGGTTTAGAGAGCTCATCTAAACCTTGCACCATGCTTGCCATGGCAGGAAAATAAAGCTTTCATTTTCCAAATGATTCAGTATCACTTAACATCAAGAAAGTTAGAGCTTCCTGACGAGGGTGCAGTGATGTAATTACATAGAATAATGTGAAAAAGGAGAAAAAAGAGGTGGGGAAAGTGAATAATGGAAGCACTGTGCTGTGGCATATCCATTAATATTAGGTGTAAGCCCCACTGCACGTGGCTTTTAAATTTGCAGTGCAGTTCTGAGCAGAGGAGGGATCAATCAGGCAAGCTGAGAAAATGAGCTGCCTGTCTGCAGAGGCTGAAGACAATTCCTCAGCATGTTATCCTGGATTTCTGCAACACACCAAGGCTAAAGGCAGGAAGTTGCCCAAAACAAAGTTCAACATTATAGCTTACATTTTATGCTATTTCTAACATTCTCTTCCTGGGTGGCTGAGAGAGCCTCTGTTTTAGCCATCAGTTTTTATTAGAAAAAACAGAAGGAAGTGCCAGCTTATATTTGAAGTGGTTGCTGCTTTAGCCTTTAATATCATTAGGTTACCACCTAATTATTAAGTAGTTATTATTATTTATAGTGAGGTTCTTATATAACACTGAAGTTTTAGGGGAAGCAATATTCTGTTTCTGTACATCTCAGGATTTAGCACTGCCCTTGTGCTATATTTCATTATGACTACTCAAAATTTCACTGTCTGTACAGCTTCAAAATTTATCAATTTATTGGGAGGACATTCTGAATCCTTCCAGGTCTTTTTCAGATTAAATTTTAAAAAGAAATACAAATGAAAGGGCATTTCTTTCCTCAGCACCTTGTTACCTGTGTTTTTCACATAGCCTAGGTGTAGCTTTCTGTATTGGGGGTGCACTGTTGTTCCCTTTGCAAGATTTCCCATTCAGTCTACACCAAATATCTCTGGAAGAATAAAAAGGCACCTGGCAATCTTTTATTTATCTACTGCATGTTTTAAGAATTGAAGGGAAAAAAAAAAAAAAGAAAAAAAAAAGCACCCTTTCAAAACCTTTATTTTTTTAAACAAAACCAACCATTTTGCATTGCCTAGCAGGAAGAGCCCTCCTTGTCAGGTCTTCTCATCTTCAGCAGGAGTTCTGCACTGCAGCCTCTCCACCAGGCACCACTGTCAGTGCTGGTAATGCTGCTTGGGGGCTAGTTCAGAATGGAAGTGAATTACCTGCTGGCCCTGATAAACAGCATTCATGGCAGACTATCATACTCACAGACAGTGGTTCTAGAGTGCAAATTGCTTTTCTTGCCCTATTCAAGTCTAAGGTAAATTTTGCTAAAGTTTCAGATGCTGAGCAAAGTGGTCCTAAAATACTTAGGATGTGAAGAAATAAATATGCACTTTATAAATCGTATTCCTTTAAGTAGAAGAAAATATGAGGAATCCTCAGGTATTTAGATTCATTTGTAGAACTGTTTAAGAGCCCTTTTATAGCCTTTTACTCCTTTCATGGTTTTTCCATAGCTTCTTAGAGCTGTTTTGCCTCAAAGTTCTCTTTTTTTCTCCTTTTTGTTCTGGAAGAAGGGGAAAAAGAAAATAAAGGTATTATTTCACAGAAACTCCATTCTTTTTCTTTAACAGTTACAGCTCTGTGACTTCACTTGGAATGAACCCATTTGTACTGAATAAAAGACTTTCCCTAATGTTTCTGCAGAAAGGATCTGCACAGAAATACAGTATCAACATCAGTTTGGGAGTTAAATCTCCACAGAGATTTGGGAAGCAATCCACTGTTACTAAGAACTTTTTGCATTGTTTTGGAGAATTAAAAATAAGACCTACTCTTTATGTAATGTTTGATGCATTTGGGTGGTCAAATGGTTGATGCATTGAACAATGTCTTCATAACCAGAACTGTTACAGGAATCATTAGCCTATTTCTTTGAAGAAAGCTATACATTGCCTTAAAATTTGTTCTTTGCAGAATATTTCATTGGCTTTTCCATCCCTGATAGAGCATGTAGCTCTCATATATACCTCATTTTTATTCTAATTAAAAAATTATCTTAAAGTCATTAAAAATTGAAGGATTTTTTTCCTGTACCTAGTGAATAAGTTCCATAAATCTTGAATATAAAGGAATACATCCTGTTACTCAGTCATTCCTCTGGAATTGTCAGGTCTATAATGATGTTCTTCAGGAGAGTACAAAAGGTTGCTTGGAGTATTGCTTTCCTGCCATGGCTGTTGTTCATCAAAGAAGCCTTCAGATGCCATAAATTTATTTCCCTAAGAATGTCTCTGAAGTGTGTATACTTTAAGACTATAGAAAAGTAATGTAAGGAGAAGAAGATTATGAATGGTTTAGAAGAAGGAATGAGACCAAACAGCTGTGAACATGAATCTGAAGAGCAGTTTGTCAAGGCTGTTGCAGTTATGGTGAAGAATGCAGAATATTGTGTGATACTGTGTGTTACACTCAGTTTTTAGATGAAGCTGGAGACCTGAACATTTTGACAGAGTCTTAGATTATCTGAAAAATAAATTTTAGTTTTCAAGTCTCATTTATAAGTGGAAGGGCTCTGTGTCATGCTACAGTATCTATCTGTATGCTCAAATAAAATATACAAGGTTTCATAGTGCAGATATTAAACAATAGTTCAGAGCAGAGGTTGTCTGGTCTCCTTTAACTCCTATGGGCCTCAAAAAATCTTATTCTGCATTTGTATGACATTGACTCAGGTGTTTACATGTGAAATGCCTACAGGGAGTGGAAGAATTGCAGCCAATAGCTCTGCGTTGGTTTTTCTTCCCCAAAGAAACATCTGCATGAGATGACTCTGTTTTCCACCACCTTAATTCTGTGTAAGTGATTATGCATTCTTGGAAAAGCCAGGTGAAATGTGATCATCCCTATTTTTATCCTTACGAGGAACAAGACAATTTTCTGTCTTATTTTGATACACATGTAACAGACAAATAGAAAAGACACTGAGAGATGCCCTGCCCAGCCTAGAGGACCCATTTCCTCATCGTTAAGACACTGCTGGGAAAAGAGGGAAGGCTGTGTTGGGTCTCTGATCAGAGGTCAGGAGGAGCAATACAACCTTTAACTGAGCAGCTTTGCTTGCTGAAGAATCTCTTTGTTTATCCCTTTAGCTTTGAACAGACCTTCCCACGCATGATAAACTTACTGCTGTGCAAGTATCTTGACACAGAAGAAAAATGTGAAAATGGGGGCATTAAAAAAGCAAATTCTTTCTGATGAATTGGCATTTTTCACTAATTATTACAAAAGGAACTGGGAAGCGATAATTAAGTTTTATCAGAGATAAAATTACCAGGATCAGCAGCTGTATTGTGCCAGTGTTCCTGTCTTGTGTGTGCTGGTGCTGCTACTAGCATAGCTGTTGGCACAACACCAAGCAGATGTAACAATTACACTGTTAATAAAACTTTCTTTCTTCTTCTTTTCATTGCAACTATTAAACAATAGATGCAAAGTTACATAATTTCCACCTAATTACACATTTTTCTATATTACTTTTCTAAATTGCTACTTCAATTTGCTTATTGAAATAACTGGATTTCCTGTGGGTGTGGATGCTCACAACTGAGCCTGCCAATTTAGCTGAAGGCATTGTGGGGCACACAGAATTTAGCATCATGCAATGTTTTATGTGGCAGGATCAATGGGTTGAGGTGAAGCCCATGCCAGAGGAAAGCAGTGCTTCTGATAAGCACTAAACTTAAAAAAACTCCATTGGAATGGAGATGAACTCAAATTCCATCTCCAAAAAACTCACACTGGAGTGGAAATAGGTGACAAGTGCCAGGCATTCAGTGCCCAGGTCCAGATGCTCCAGTCGTGGATCCTGGAGCTGCACAAGCTGCTGCTCGTGCCCAGAACTGAACTGAAGTGACCCTGCAGAGATGAGCTGATCCTTTTTGCTTCCCTAGATGTTCATCTGGGGAATAACTCCTTTTGCCTCCTGATCCTTCCCTCTAGGCTCTTATTTTAATGTATATTCTTTCGTTCTGGCGCAGTAAATTGAAAAAAGGTGAAGAAAAGAAAAAAAAGAAAGAAATTCAAGTTGTTTAAAAGATAAGGAAAATTGTACAACATGGAAGGATAGGTATTAAATTTCAGTTCAAAACTGGCAACTCTAAGGAGGCCATTACAGCATATCTGATATTTTTAAATAAGTTGTCATCTTTTCAGCACCTTTCTCATTAAGAAAGAAAATCATCTTGCTTTAGACTAGATACAGTTTCACCCAGAGGAGCGTGGAGGAGAGATGTTTTTCTTCCTATGCCTTGGGGCCCCAATTGTTGTTTCATTAAATCAGAGTGTTGTCACTGCCTCTCTGCAGAGGAATTGATACTGGTTTTCATGCTGCTTCACTCCCCTTTTTAAAGCACTATAAAGAAAATTTGTGCAAGATAAAGAGCTGTCTAAGAAAACAAATCCTATTCAGAAATCTCCCTATAACTTAATTAATTTCTCAATTGCACTAATTGAAAGGAACAATAATAAGAGATTGTGTATTTTGTGGCAGTTGAAAGGAAATGTTTAATTACTGCTTGTAAGTAAAATGACAGTTTAAAGCATTCTTGTAAGCAACAGTACTCTTTGGGGGGTAATTAGTGAAAAATAGATGGTAAACAGATGATAGCTTTTAGGCTAAACAAATCACTTCAGTTCCATCTCATGATAAAGAACTATAAAAATTAACTTACTGTTAACATACCATTCAGTACTTATACTTAAGTTTTATTTTGACCTGTGTTTGATTCTAAACAGTTTTTTTCTTTATGTGCAAATATCTGTATGATTAAAAAAGTAGAAGTAAAGAAAGCAGATTGTAGAAATATCTCTTGAGCCCTAATAAATTCAGCTTTCAGTAACTGTGGGATGGACAGCTGAGCTTATTACTTTGCCAGTACCAAAAAAATATTACCAAATCTTTGACTGGCATGTGCACAGCTTGTGTCTTCTCCAAATGCAGCCAGATCTCTGGTTGTTTAAGAGCCATCTGGGCTTACTCATTTTGGAGTTATCATCACAGGTAATCATCCTGTGAGTTAAAGTTAGTGCTAACTTCAGGTCTGACTGAGTATTTGATTAGAGAGTGTCCTTAGGTGGTCAGGTAAAACATTCTGCTGGCTCATGAAATAGCCATTGTGTGCCAGAAGACCACACATAAACAAGAAGTGTCTCTGAAATGGAAATATCTTTTTTTTCCAGTGTGGCTGGGGAAATATGCAAGAGAAGGACAGGAATTGGAGTCTTGTCCTCATATGAAGCATGGAGATATTTCAACACACAAAACCTTCCTTCCTTTCACCAGCAATACCAGTCAGAGAAGGGATGAAAAGGAATATAAAAGTATGGACTATACAAACACCAAACTTAGAGTAACCCTCGCCAGGGGCACAGCAGTGTTTCCTGATTCCTGGTTGAATTTCCATTAGAGAGCAAGAGACCCTATGGCCAAGTGCCTGAAAACTGGCTGAAGCCCTCTAGCACACATGAAGGAGTAGCCTAAAGAGATTATTTTTAATATTAGGACAGAATGAACAAGTCCACTCCTGCACATGTGAAAAAGCTGCTCTGTGTAAGAGAATGAGCACTCCAAAGTGTTTCTTTAACTGCAAGTCAAGGCACACAAACAGTTGGTTTGGACTGTGAGGCTGACAGTGACTGCAGAGAACAGATAATAACTTTGGAGACCTTATATCATCCAGATGACAGGCTCATTAAATAGCATGGTTTGCAGTATCAGACAGAGAAGGAAGCATCTAACAATATCCTGCAGTAGCTACAGACCTTCCCCAGATTCCCACAGTCAAACAGTGGCAGGGCTGGAAATGTGGGTTGCCCATCTTTTTTAGCAGGAATACTGGTTTTGCCTCATGTACACCACTGTGTGTCAGGAGTAAGGACATAAAGAAGTGAAAAATACCAGGTTTTCACAATGTGTCAAGAAAAATTGAAAATTTGTTAAATAGTCATTAATAAATATAAGCTATACAATTCTCCTTCCTTTCCCATTAATCTGCAACTTAATGTCTTTTATCATTATTTTAACATAGAACCCACTTATGATGTTAGATTGGAAGTTCCTGCAACAGAGAAAAGTATAGACTGGTGTCTATGATTATCTAATATTATTCAAATTCTTCCTGGGAGAAGCCTCAGGGTTTGGGGTTTTTTTCTTCTAGACATTATTTTTACTTATACAGATCAGATTATTCATTTAGCAAACTGAAGCAATATCATGTGATATTCAGACACCCAACTGTGCACTCAGCTAGGGAGCTGACACTATTGAATCAGTATTCAATTGAGTTGAGATGGTTTTAGAAGATTATAAACAATCTAGTACCTAAAATTTTTCAAATGATTGAGTGAAAAAGCAAATTCATTCACTATTTTATATAAGAGATAGAAAGATACCATACAAAGGGGGATATGTGCCATATGAAATGACACATTCTTTTGAGGGGGAATAATGTAATTTATAGACATCATTTTAACAGCATTGAGTAATAGAATAAAGTTTAATTGAAACAGCTTATAAAGTGTTTTAGCAAAATAGTTCTCTGAAAGTACACAATGTTTAATTTCAAAATAGGATCTTTAAATGGAAATTATTTCTTTCTGGGGTCTTTGTACAGTGTTTTGCAAATCTTCCTCCTTTATTCTTAAAAAGTATATTTTGCTGAAAGATTGTTTTTTAAAAGTGATATTAATTCTACTTCATATGGAGAAAAACTGTTCTCCTTTATAATTTTTCAGTAGTCATTCATTGCACTTGCAAAAAGAAATTTCAAGCAATGAAATATAGATATGATGCTTAAAAATTAATTGCCTGTGAATTTTCAGTCAGATGAAACTTCAGTTTGTTTTTTTTTTAAATTTCTTCCTAAATGTAATTTCAGTGAAGAGACAACACTCAGCTGAATGCGAAATGTAAGTGTAGTAGACATTTCTGAGAACTGTAAACCAGAAATTTTTTTTTATGTTTAATGCTTAAATAGAAATTGAAGTTTTCTGAATATTTATTAGTTTGTGCAATTCCCTGATTGTTAGCTTTCCAAGTTTACCATGCATTTGAATAATTTTGAGAAAGAAGCAGAAAACCTCTCTTGCCTTTAATATGGCAAAGCTTCTCCCCTTCTGCAATTTGCAGATGTGATCATTGTTCAGTTCTGTCCCTGTCCATATAACTCAGCTGTCTGTGGAGCTGAGCATTGCTGCTGCTTGAGAGGGAGGCAGATATTTGTAATAAAAAGCACACTTTCCACAGAGAAAAATTTTTCATTAAAACCATTAATTTTTATGCACTCCAAGAAAATTATTTCTTCATTTAAAATAAACAAACACCTCAACATAATGTTGCTTTACCTTATAAAATTTTGGGTTTTGTTTTGGGTAGCCCCAATGTTACACTCTGTTTGGTTTCACAGTTGCAAATGCCATCCCTCCTGTTCTGTGTCATGGGATCCCTCTTGAACCTTCCCTCCTTTCCTCAAAGTTCAGCTGTCCTCCTTGAACAAACCCATCTTCTGCAGAGAAATGAGAGGCCTAAAACTCCATGAATATGCAAATTGTTAAACTGAGTGTTTATGTGCTTTGAAACAATTCCCTGAGCCTTTCCCCCATCCTCGCCCCAGTCCTTCTGAACTACTTCAGAAAGATTTTCTGCCTTTCCTTCACTGGAAAATAAATAAAAATCTGTAATCAGAAAATAAAACCTTGAGCTCAGCAAAGTGAAGGACAAGAGACAAGTCAAATCTGCTCAGTTCCTTCAGTTTGTTTCAAGGCCTTATAGCACAATAGCACAGAGAAAAAGGACTTTGATATCAATAATTTCTGAGGTGTAAATCAGTAAGCTGTCATAGACATTAAAAATACTGGAAAATTGTTTTTTTAATGTTTATAGAAACAATCTACCACTAAAAAGCTATTAGAATACTGTAAAAGTATTTGGGCTGTCCAGTTCATTCAATGTTTGTTTGAAAAATCTGTTAAGATCAGTTGTTTCTTAAAATGCTGTCACTCACCCAAATCATGGGTTCAATCCATACTAAAAACTTCTAAAGGCAGAAATGTTTTAATTTTTTTTTTTATTATTATTATTATTTTTTTTTAAATTATTATTATTTTTTAATTAGAATGCAGTCCTTTATGCATCAGACCATTCTGCAGTTTGGTGCATTTTGTCAGTTTTATTTACTGATGTGTTGGCATACCAATTACTTTTCCCATACTTCAACCCATGGCCAGCCACATTTATTGCCCTTCAATACATAGCACTCACTTGTTTTTTTTTCTATTAGAAATCTCAAATACATGGCAGAAGGGGTTGTAGCTAGACAATCTTTAAGATCCCCTTCCAACCTAAACCATTCTGTGAGTCTATAAAAACCCTCACCTGTCATTTTGTAACTCAGGATTCAGCAGTTCCTTCCTGTAACATTCACTTTCTTCCTTTAAGGAAAAATTGTAGAAGCACAGTTGTAAGGGTGAATAATCCAACCTGAAAGTTCAGCTGGATTTGTTGGACCATTTATATGTATTGCTATAGAAAAATTCATTTAAACAAATGAGTTTTTGAATGGGGTTAATAACCCCCTGGTACATTAGAGACAGTAAGGATAACTGGTTTAAAATAGGGAATTAGAGAAAGCTAAACCAAGGTATCCAATTTTTGTGGTCAGTCACAGTTTTCAAGTTTTTGAATGGGGTTAATAACCCCCTGGTACATTAGAGACAGTAAGGATAACTGGTTTAAAATAGGGAATTAGAGAAAGCTAAACCAAGGTATCCAATTTTTGTGGTCAGTCACAGTTTTCAAGACTGTTTAGCCGAGAAAGAGAACAGTCTTAATTTTATAATTCTGAAAGATTCTGTTCAAAGTTCAGTTTTGGTGATAGTCATATTTGCTGCCTTTAGATTTGCTTGGTTTTTTGAACATAGTAGTTGATGAGAATTTACAAATATGAAAATCATTTCTGTATTAGGATGTACAGGAGGTTTCTGGGATCTCTTCTCTGTAGATGTTTGCCATGTAGACCATAACATGTCACCTACACAAAACTGATTTGCTTTAGGTTATGTAGACCTCATTCTTCTCCCACAAGCAAATCTGGTGAAGGACAGCAATTCTCTTTGCTATCTCAAGTGCTACTGCCAGTCCACACCCTAGTTTGGTTATTTTGGCTCAAAAGCAAGTTTCTGAGATACCAAGGTGGAATGAGAGGACGTAGTCTCAACCTTTGCCACAGGAGTTTCAGGTTGGACTTTGGGAGAAATTTCTTCATAGGAAAGGTGATTAAACATTGGAATGGGCTGGTGCCCAATTAGTTGGTGGAATCACTGTTCCTGGTGGTGTTTAAGGACGTGGCACTCAGTGCCATGGTCTGGTTGACATTGTGGTGTTCAGTCATAGGTTGGACTTGATGATCCCAGAGGTCTTTTCCAACCTAATTGATTTGTGATTGTGTGGTAGAAAAATACCTAAAGGCATGATGTTGCCATTAGGCTTGTGCTAAACAATGATTTGGTAGGTGTAAAGGTTGGTTAGGATGGTAAAAAGCTTCAGATGCTAGTATTACAGAAAGATTAACATAGAATGAAGGGATGAAGTAATTGAAGTAAAAGTAAATGAAGTAATAGTAAGTAAGATGAAATTCAGAAACTCAGAATCCAAGGATTCAGGTACTAGTACAAGCTGCTCTTACAGATTGGGAGGTGAAGAGCACAGCAAGTGTAAGTGGCAAGGAGAAAATGAGAAATCTGATTGCTGAAGCTGCTCATAAAATAGCTGCAAACAACATTTTCAATGTGTCTTGGTTTTCCAATAGGTGGGAAAGAAATCAGTATGAACTACAAACAGGTGATACTCCCTCTAAAATACTATGTACTGCTCTAGTAATTGCAGTTGGATAAAAATGGACTCAAACTAGAGCAGATGAAAGCAAAGAGTGCCAGAAGAGCTCTGAATAAAATTGCTGTGGTCTGAACAAAAAGCAGAATTGACTATCTGCATGAGGCTGGGAAGAGGCACAATTCACTATAAACACTCCAGAGAGATATACTAAGAGACAGAATATTTTGAAACTGCCAGATAATTTTTTACTAACCTTAGTTGTTTTAAACTGCAACTGAATGTATTTAGACCAAAATTTAAAACAGGTTTCAGAACAATATGTACTACTGCTGAAATTGAAACAGTAAGTTTGTTATTTAGAAAGGCTTCTTCTTATTAAATTCCCCCTCGTCTTTCTACTCCTACTCAGTATGTGAAATCTTCTGCATATTTTAATGCTACATAGATTCTTCTTTCATACATGGTACACAAATATTTTCAATCCATTTGAAGAGTACTGATAGATCTGTTGCATCTAAATTGTGGGACAGAACTTCCTAGATTCTGCCGAAGGATTTCACAAATGATCTTTTCTTTTTTTTACATTTGCAATCAGCATATATATATTTTTTTTCCTCACATTTCATTGAACTTTTTATTTGTAAGGATAGGGCTTTGGCTATGAATCTCAATAAAATGCTGTTTAAAGTTGCTCAGTTTTTTTTGGGAAACTTTCTTAGAAGTGAAGCTCTATTGCTGAGGAAAAAAATATTGTTTGAAGTGCAAAAGGCCTATTGTTCAAGCTAGACTTTCAAATGATGGTGCAGAGACCTAGGTTCTTTGAAAAACTAGCCAGTTATGGAAGTTGTTCAGTTGTTACTTCGGAAAAATCTGACTGGCACTTGTGCTTGAAAAGTATTCAGGTAGTTGAGGTGGCACCAGTTCCAGGTACATGAAAGTAATTAGTTTCATGTTTTTTAACTGATACTATTCATGCCTTTCAAATATTTATATCTTTATTGTATCACAGACAGAATGCTGAGCTGTAAAGATTATTAGTACTGCAAGAAATTTTTCAGCTAAAAAAGTCAACTAGTCAATTACGAAACTTTATGAAGAAAGGATCTAGTGGCCTCAGCATATATACTAAAATATCTTATTAACAATCAACATTCTGTTTTACTTGTTTCATTGGGTTTTTTTCTGTATTGGGACTTAACTTTATATTAATGTTAAAATATTTTCCCTGCTTCAATTGCGAATTGTTATGTACAACATGTCCTTCCTCTCCTTTGCCTTTATCCACACCTATTTTTTTTTAAGGGCAACTGTACTTCCTAACCAATTCCATTATGGACCCCATACAGCTGATATCATACTCTTCACCTTTTGCTGGAGAAGGCCATTAGCAGAATTTTGCTACATACAAAGAGCTCGTGAATAAGATTATGTCTGAAACAACAAGATTCAATTATTACTGGGTGGTGCTTTGTATTAAAATATGTGGAATGTTATTTGGAAACTTTGAAATCCACTTTGCTGTTACCTATTTCAGTAATTTTGTAGCATGTTGTGGGCATTTTAATTTCTTTGATGAATACAAAACAGATATAAATTACTGAAATTGTGGCAGTGCAATATATAAATCACATTGATATACATATTCATTTTAGGACAAACAATTCAATATTAATTAAAAAAAACATAGCTGTTGAGTGGCCAGCAACACATTATTTACTCCATTCAATGGTATTGAAAATACCAGGATAAATATTTGTAACATTTGTTATATTTGTTATGGCACATCCCTTTAGATGTGCACATTTGGAGTCCCTCACTAAAAAAGTCTTTACTGGAAAATCAAGAGTTACCTGCAGGAGCAAGGATGAAAAGGCAATTAGAAATTACAAACAGGGGGCTAGCAGAGTCTTTTGTGTTTGAATGTAGCCTGATGCTTCTCATATGAGATCCACAAATCCAGAAATAAAAGAAAAATAAAGAAAGTCAATCTTGAGGGGACTTACTGAAACTTGAGGGGACTTTATTCTGAAAGTTTTTTTTCATAAATTCAATAAATACCAGAGGTGTTTTTATGAATGTGGGATTAAGACATCTACTTTCTGAATAAACAAAAACAAACAAGGAAGAAAAGAAAATAAAGTAGCAAAAATTCCACTCCAAAACAAACATCAAGCAAAAAAAAAATTTAAATCTGAAGGGGAAAAGATAGAGGATGCAATGTAATGAGAAGAGTTATTAGAAAGCAATATTTTTTTCACATAGTAAAGTGCAGGTTCAAATATGTGTAGCTCAGGATTGGTTACAGCCATTTTTAATATGATTAAAGATCATTTTTTACCAAAATTTAAATTAACTGACAATTTTATCCACTTGAGATCTACAATTATATTTAGAAAAATCAAGAAGCTACTGAATTATCAGGTTTTTTTTCAAGATATTAGAAACATTAATGAAAAATTTTAAATCTTTTTTACCTTTTATCTTTTCCAGAAAATATTTCAGTTCTCTTAAGCTATTTGCATTTTTGTAATGCATAAAAAAGCTCCAGGAATAAAACCCGGTATAATTTCATAAAGTGAAAAATACCTTTATTTCTAACCATTATTGGTATTTGTAGTATCCACAAAGAAAATACTCTTCAAAATTCATTTAGACAAATTCCTGTTTTATTACATAAAATTAACAAGACCGTGTTAATCTTGCACTCTTTGTATCTTCATTTCAGCATGGGTTTTTTGCAACTGGCATGTGGCACTCCACAGTGGCAACTCATGTAGAATGCCAACATTATTCTGTGGAATTGAAAAAGTAATTATTTCTTGTGCTGAGTTAATGAAAGATATCAGTTACTGAACAAGAGGGCAACTTAAACTTGTTTTGAGGTAATGTGAACAGAACGTCAAGAAGGGAGTAGCAGAACAGTGAATGATGCAGAAAATGAGCCAAAATCACACACTGAGAAATATTAGGAAAATATTGATTAAAGAGCTAGTGATAGTATACTACCCACTCACAGGCTCAGAAATTTAGATATGAAAAACCTTGATATTGTATTAGGTGGTTAAAAACTTCTGGGAATTGTGGACTACTTTTAATTTCTTCATGGATTTTTAAAGAAAAGGTTGTTAATATTCAGCTATGCCTATTGTTCTATGTATTACTAATTTGAAAACACTTTGAGACACACCAGTGACAAGCAGTACATTCCTACTAGTTTTATATTTTTCTTTTTCCCCAAAATTCTCATGTGTAAGCATAAATCTTGTTAAAGAAAAGAGCTTGCTGGTGCAGGAGAAAGCCCCCATTCAAGTAACAGCACTAATGAAAGGCAGCAGTGGAAATTGCTGCCCAAGCAATTTCCTTGTAGCTTGAATTTTCTCTATTTCAAGGTCATTTTGGTATAAAAGTCATTTGCAGCTTGCTTGCAATATGCATCAGAACGAATGTATTTCTTTTATTAGCAAGGATTATTCATTATTAGTGTTACTTAAGCACATTTGTGTGTGAATAAGATTGTGTAGAGGGAGCAGCCTCTGTCCTAGGGGCCATGGTGATGTCTGGTTCCAGCCAAGGTATGGAAAATTTTCTTCATACCAGAACAGAAACTAATGGCAAGCATGCAAATTTAAACCACACACCTAAAGGGTGTGGGTGAAGAATTGTTACTGCAGAGGGGCAAAATGACTGTGCAGGGGTTGAATCATCCTAATATATTCATAATACATTGTTAAATAGTCCCATGCAAAATTACTTTCCTCGTATTTTTGGAATTTATGTTGTACACATGGCCTCATCTAATCTTTTGCCACTTTGCAAAGCTAAAGCTAATTTCAACTCCAGAAGATAGAATAGTCTTCAACTATAAAAGTTAAAGGATATGTGCTGCAGTTCACAAAGAGGGCATGTGCATTGTACATTTGATTAATTGTTCTACAGAGGTGCCAATCCTAATTAGGACTTCATTGGCTTTTCCATTGAAAGCAGTTTAAATTTCCTAATTAAGCATGAAATAACTAACAAAAAATAAATTAAGACTGTTTACATACATGAATCAAGTTTCTGCCAAGTTTTAACTCACCTTTTAGCCTGAGATTGGATTTATCTTTCTCTGCCTCAGTGCCTTATCCTTCTCAGCTGAGACAAGGATGGAGGCTGTGAGGGGCAAAAATCTTATTCTGGTGAATTTGTCCTTTCACACTTTAGACAACTTGTCCTTTTTGTGGGTCTCAGATTATCATGTAGTTTAGTACAGTACAACTATGACAATGTTAATTCGGGACTTTATTTATTTTCTGAGAATTACATTATCCAAAAAACAGTTCTGAAAAAGGGAAACAACAACAACAAAAACAACAAAAAACCACCTAGCAAGACAAACAACAAACTCCAAGAATATAGGGCAGAGGACTAGTAAAAACAAAGAAACAAAATGTGCAGGGTAAATGAAGTGAGCTCTTCTTAGTCTTCTGGATCCTGGTATCTTTCTTTTCCTTTATTTTATATTTCCTGATCCCACACCTGTTTTTCTAGTTTACCTTTCTCTTCTCTTCATCTCTTTTGAGGAGTGTTTTCTACTTCATTATCTCCACAGGTTTTAAGTCCATAAGCATACTCAAAATTAATATGTTGCTTAGTAATACAACATAGCCAGTTTCTAAAATTTCACACCTTCAGCTCTCCCCAAATGCAATGCTACAGACTAAACACTGTGTACAGCTTTCCTGTCTACTGTATGAGCTAAAAATTGTGTTGGTGTATTTTTGCAGCTCCTGTACAGCTGGGAATTTAGAAATGTGTGAGAAGTATGAGGGTTTGGCTTCTAAACCTTATATATTCATGTGGATATTAGCATTTCTGCTAAAGGTAGTTTCTGTAATTTATAGAGATGCTGTCATGTGAGTAATATTACATTAATTAATATTTGTGTGAGGGTTTTCTGACATGTGAAAAAATGCTGTGTTTATAAAATATGTAAAACTTAAGTGGACACATGAAGGAATTTGTATTTTGTAGGTGCTTTTAGACAGCAAAAATTTGAGGCTTTTTTCCTTATTTTTTTTATCCTGACAGTACAAACAAGTGGAGCAGTACATGTCATTCCACAAGTTACCTGCTGAAATGCGCCAGAAGATCCATGATTACTACGAGCATCGCTACCAAGGCAAGATCTTTGATGAAGAAAATATTTTGAATGAGCTCAATGATCCTCTCAGGGAGGTAAGATTAAAGTATTTGAATAGCTCTTCAAGCTGTGGAAAAAAAAAAAACTTGTCTTTGCTGTTCCTGTGCTTAAATAAATGCTCTTTCCATTCTATAACATTTCATGTTCTTTACCATAGTCAATGAATGACCAGGATGATTAAATTTCTACTAGGTTGGCACAAAGAAATAAGCAGATCTACAGTCTATTCAGGACCAGTCTGTCAATCACTGCCACATAAAAATGTCAGAGGGTAAAATCCTGTCAAAGAGTAAAACTACACACTTATTGTTGTCTGAAAATCCTGTTTTTCTGCCATTTTTTAAAACAGAGAGTGGGTGGACTAAATGATCCTGGATTAAATTATTTTTCTACTCTTCCTAATTGCTAGCCACACATCCATCCAGATTAAACCACCAAAAGTCACCACAAAGGGAAAATTACTTTCTTCCATTTTGCAAAGCAGCATGCTTGGTAAAGGTGGTCTTCACTTGAGATGAGGAAGCTGAAATATTATATATACAAGCCATTAAAAAAAATCTCTTTTTGTTGAAACTATAGTCTGCATTTCAGTTTTAGAGGTTATGCTGTGCTGTGATATGTGATGTGTGCAAGCAGTTGGAATTTTCTTTGCTAGTGTAGGATGAGGATGATGTTCATCTTGTGGTGGCAGAATTAGCTGCTTAATGGGAATATAAACCAAGTATCTTCTGTTGGTTGTGCTCATGCCTGACCTGCTCAAGGATGTTGGCTGATATCCTCGAGTGAAAGGAGAGGAACTAACCCAGAGAAGAACCAAGCTGAAAAACTCAGAGAGAAGAGAGCATAAACAGGGAAAAAGAAAAGAAACAAGAGAAGTAAGGGTGGAGCAGTGATAAAATCTGTGTAATCTTCAGTGCTACAAGTAATGCCTTTTAATATCCTCTGCTTTTGGAGGAGTGGTGCTGATTATGTGTATATATAGATGTGGCTATGTATAATGTACACATAACATCCAGCAGCATAACATCTGTACTTTTGGAAAGATAGATGATGGCTGGTCAGGTTTTTTTCAAGTTTTGAGGCATAAAGAGAGAATAGGTCGGTGGTGAATTGTCTGTACTACTGAATACTCTGCTTTGCTGGGAAGGGAAAACATGACATACAATCCATTGCCAAATTCAATCAAGTTCCATATTTAAAATAGTCATAAAGAAACAAAGCCTTGCCAAGTCACAGCTTATCCACATCTCTGTAGTGAAAGTCCCATATTAGCATCTCTCCTACAAACTCCCAAATGGCAATGACTAGTGCTGCCCAAAATTGTTGGTCTTTGCTAGATGCTTGAAGTCAAAATCAGGCCAAACCATGATTGTTCTAACAATTTAATTGCCCATGACTGAGTTCCAGAGGAATTCCCTCACAAAGGCATAGTCTGAGGCCTTTCTTTATATTTTGAGTTTGTGCTTTGGAATGCAGGTAGAGAGCCCTGGCTTCTTCATTGCCACATTTACACTGTGGCTCCCCTCTCTAGGTTTTGAAATGTAAAGAGGAGAATGTACTACAAAAATCTGCCTTGTGGGACAGGAAAATATGGGAATTCTCCCTAGACTACAGTGGCAGCCAAAACGTGAATCTTGGCCACTATGGAGCTTGTGTTTTGTTAAGAGAACAGAAGCATGTACAGACACATCAGTCACTGAGATCAGACACAGTTTCATCTGTTTCCACTTCTAAAGAAAGCATTTCTCCAAAAGTAAACCCTAATATCCTTCCTTTGCAGAACACTATTTGCTAACAATTTGAAATTGCAGCACCCTTATTACTTGTGTTTTCCACTTTCTCTGCTTCCCTTCTTGTTTCATTCCTTCCACCCTCCTTCCCCTAGCCCTGTCCCCTTTCCCTCTTTTTTTTTCATGCAGCTTAGAAGTAGAAAGGCAAATTTGGTCAACCATAAAAAACAAAAAGCACTTCTGGTGAGAGATCAAGCATGGAAAATTTCAAAAATTAATGAGCACCTAAAAACATGAAGGAAGAATAAAATTTCATGGAAGGAGTGGCTTGCTGATTTTGCTATGGTTATGCTGTACTTAGCAGGTTTTATTTGTTCTCTTAATTATATAACAAAAAATTAGCTAAAATCTGGTTGCACACTGCCCTGCTGAAAACACAAAAGTGTTCTAGAGAAAGGTCAAAAAAAAAAAGAAAGAGAAAAATTAGGAACTGGTAACTGGCAGTGCCAGAGCAGGTTTCTCAATGAATCAATCCAAATTTCCATGGCAGCTTATGCACTGTGGCCTGAAAACATCACTTAAGTATTTTGCTTAGTTAATAACTTCAAATTCCGTTTTAGGTACCACTTCAGTATGTGCAGTTTAGTAGTGCAGGGAGTGTGTTTTTGATGTAAGTAATGGATAATAAATTGGAGTCTTTTAAAGGTGGACCACAGTTGTTCATATATTGGATGGACTTTATCATCTTACATGCCAATAACTGCACAATGCTATAATAGGTAATAACACAGGTACCCTGGCTGCATCACTGAAGAATAAATATTTACTGCATTTCTTAAGTTTTTAACTAATCCTACATTTGATTATACTTGGAATTTAGCATAAAGTAAACATTCAGAAACTCTACAGGACATACTTAGCTTGATGAAACTAGCTTCTGACAAAGACACTAATCTGAAACCATTATTTCCTCACTTGGAGTAAGCAGAACAAAAGAAACCATACTAACTTCTGTGTAATTATAGCACTGTGAAATGTTACAAAAAAATGCAGGATTTTCACTATTTCTTCTTCTCAGCCATTCAAATTTACTGTGTAGGCTGAAATTTTCCACAGCTATGCTTTCTTTAAGAATGATGACCTTTTTTGTCTAGGTTTTAAAATTTTGGGCTTTTTTAGGAAGGAAAATAATTATGCATTATACAAATGATCATTCAACCATTTAAAATAAGTAAAGTACATAGAATTAGCAGCAAAAGTCTAGTATGAAAATAATTCTTACATGATACATTCTAGTAATAAAGCTGCATATGATTATAGAATCATAGAATCATAGAATATGCTGGGTTGGAAGGGACTCATTAGGGTCATTGAGACCAACCCCTGGCCCTGCACAGCACCATCCCCAAGAGTCACATCACGTACATGAGAGCATTGTCCAAATGCTTCTTAAACTCTGTCAGGCTGGTGCTGTGACCACTGCCCTGCAGAGCCTGTTCCAATGCTCAACCACCCTCTGGGTGAAAAACTTTTTTCTAATAGTCAGCCTTTTCCTAACCCTCCCCTGATATAACTTCAGGCCATTCATTCCCTTGGTCACACGGAGATCAGTGCCTGCCCCTCCTCTGCCCCTCACAGGGAAATTGTAACTGCAGTGAGTGTCCCCTGGGGCTGAACAGACCCAGTGCCCTCAGCCACTCCTGATCTGGCTTCCTTTTAAGGCCCTTCATCATCCTTGTGACCCTCACTTTAACAGTTTAATGTCTTTTTTACACTGTGGCACCCAAACTCCAGCTGAGGTCACACCAGTGCAGAACAAGACATCTGCTTTGATAGCAGAGGTTAAGATTTTCATTGTAAAAGAAGATGGGTGTTCATTTTAATGAGCTTCTGAACATTATTCATGGAACATTCGTAGACTGGATAATTAAAGTAATGAAAATCTGAGAAAAGATTTGATGTATATGCCTACGTATGAATGCCTAGCTTGGTTGGATAATAAAAATAGAGTCATGTTTATTGTGGGGAATTAACTAAGACTTCATTTAAAAAAAAAAAAGAGAAAAAGGAAACCTGAACTTTTTAAAACCGTACAAGGCTCTGACTAAGTGCTTCAAAGCTGAGCAAAGCAAATAGTGGCTGACCTGTATCCTTGAAGGATAATCTGGCATTAACAGAGATTGCATTTGGTGACTAGGCACTAAGGCATCATTTATGAGACTGAAAAGCTCAATATTCTCCCAGTTAATTGCATAATTTGAGTGTATTAGTCCAGTAGTAATGCAATTAATTGGATACTCTTAGCTCTACACACGCAAAGTGAATTAACCATAAGTTGCAATATGTTATGTGCATACCTGCTTGTAAGGACACATGCTCTCTGACAACAGTAAAGGATAAGGGTTTTTCTTTTTCATTGAATTCAGAAATTTCACTTGGACAGAAAGCATATCCCCTTTTTCACAGTTAGACTTATCTGATAATAAGTGTCTGGTCTTCTCAGGAACAGGATAATCAAGAGAATCCTGGCAGTTACAATTCTGGTAGAGAAGAAAGATTTGAAATTGTTTCTTAGAGGCCATGCAGGGCTGGATTCATCAAACCTATCTGTAGCTACATGGAAGTTCTGCAACAAATCTAAGATAATCATCAGGCTCTCTCTGCACACACCACCCCCACACACATGCCCTCACAGTAAAGAAAACCTAGCTGACTAGCAAAAAAAAGGCTGCACCTTATAACAGCAGTTGATATGTGAAATAAATTCTGTCTTTAATAGCATTTGTAATTAATTGTCTCACTCCCTCATTTCTTGGGGTAGTGATTAGAAAAAATTAGCATGTTTCTAATATAAATACAAATATAAATATAAATATAAATATAAATATAAATATAAATATAAATATAAATATAAATATAAATATAAATATAAATATATAATCTCTAGTTCTTCAGCAGACAGAGATATTAAACTTCACATTACATTACCTGTAATTCTTACCACCTACAAGGCTTGAACATTCTTTGGCCTCAGAAGACCTTAATCCCAAAAGTGGTCTTTGTAACTGTCATGACATGAAATGGTGACACTACAGATAAGAAGTTAAAAAAAAAAAAAACCAAACACGACAAAACCCACATGCACCTAAGAGAAATAATTCCAAAAGAACACCTGAGTTTTAAAAGTTGAAATACATATACATTGCTCATTCCATCTTGTAACTGAGTCTAAGTCAAAGTGACTCAGGTCTGACCTTTGTTTAAGCCATCAGTCTTGCCTGCAGTGGCTGTGGGTGGATGCCCATGGAAGAACAAGAACAGGGAATTATGATGTGGCCCTTAATGACTCTCCTAGACTCACAATATTTTCAGGTCAAGGGATGCTCTGAGACTGATGTGATTTGACTACTGGGTAATCCTAAATACACATTTCTTCCAATTACTTACTTGCATTCTTTATTCAAGGTACTCTTCAACCACACTATCCTTTGTCAAAGTGCACAGACCTGACCCCTCCTGCATGAGAAACCACCACCTTCTTTTGGGACTGAACACAGCTCCAAATGTTTTTGGTTTTGATGGCCATAATTCTTGTAGCAAAAATGATATAGTACAGTCATCTTTACTGACTCTTTGCATGCCAGTTACAATTTTATAGAGTTACATGATAACATCCTTAAACTGTATTTTTTTCATGATAAATAGACATATTCTAGTTAATTCTTTTTTACATGGAAGCTAGATCATTCTTCTTGCTATTTTCTTTCTTTTTCCCTGGATCTATTACAGCCTTTTAGAGATGAAAGCACCAGGTCTGCAGCAAGAATACTGGTGGTATAATATTGCAAATAATTCCTAATGTCAATTTGCTTGTTAATCACTGCCAACCATTGAGTTTACTTTTTGTTTTAAGTTGCAATGGTAAAAACTAACTCTAAATGGTAATGAATACATTATTTTATGTATTTATTTAGGTATCACTTATTATTGCTCCCCACCAGTAACTTCCAATCAGACCATAAGAAGCTTCTTTTAGTTTCTTTTTAACAAGCTTTCCCACCTTACCATGGTGCTGTTTCTGGAACTGAGCGGATCTGTGTGAAGTCCTTGACCTTTGTTGTTCCCATAGGGATGGTGAATGTAGGTACATTGTGGTACTTTTTACAGCTTAATGAGTCAGGTGTAAGGTTCCAAGAAGCATCGTGCACAGTACTTAGTGTTGCATCAGGAGTGGCATTTTGTGACAGTTCTTGTAAGAAAGTACTCTCACAATAAAGTGCAGGAAAGCCTCCATTACTGGATTTATAATTTATATTTTATATGAGTGAAAATTGGACCCAAACAAGATGGTTTGGTATTTTTAGACAAATTAGGTATTTTTGTATAGAAAATATTTTGTGTTTTTAAAGTCAGTTTTAAAATTATCAATTTGGTAACCTTTGTGTTCTTTCCTAATTGTTGACCTTCTCCTTTTCCCTAATAAAATTTAACTCTTTTTTTAATATCTTTCTTTTTGTTTAGTATTTATCTTTAGAAATCACCAAGCAATTTATTCTTATTTAGACAATACTACAGTCCTATGCATAAAAGAAAAATCATCTCCAGAGTAAAAATATAAGGCCAAAATAGGGTGTGATTAGATTACAGAATGCTTTGATCCTTTTTAACATCATTATTTGGGGCTATGGACTTTCAAACAGTAAAATAATGGAAAAAACCCACATTTTTTAAAAATTAAAACACAATAAAATATCATATAAATATTTGGAGATTTTGATTCCGTTACAACTTATGTCCACGAATTTATCTGATAAAAGACAGGTAACCAGTTCATTGCAATCCACTGTGCTTTTCAGCATTTTCATATGCAGTGATCCTTAGTGTGAAGTTTAAAGAGAGGAACTAAGAAAAAATATCCTTATTATAGATGTAGTCACATTGGAAGTCACTTAAATATCTCCTTGTCTCTAACTAGTGAATTAAAGGGGTTTTTTTGTTTGTTTGTTTTTCTCAGAGGCACAGATAAAATATAACTGTTATATTCTGGAGTACTGAATTATGAGTGAATTATGGAACATGTCCATCTTGTAGAATAAATGCTGATATTCTACAGCATGATTTACTTGACTAATGCTGAAAATGAAAATTGGTGGCTTTCAAATATCTGTGTAAATTATGTTTAAATTGCAGTCCAATTATACAAGGCTGAAAGAAAAGTTTTTAGAAGCAACTACAATGAAGTTTTTAAAACTGAAAATAGTAGCAAATGGCCATTTTAACGTGGGAATGGGCAGACAATCACCAGGTGAATTGACTATTGTGTTTTAAAATGACTTTCCACCGCAGATGTGACATGATAACAAATGGTGTGCACACTCAAGGCTGTTTCCCAGGGACTTAAGACAATGTGGTTTGATTTGCTGAGCTCTGGGGAGTGTGTTTGCCCTTTGATGTATGCACAGTCACAGGGTACATGCTGTGGGGAATTGTCAACCACTTCCATTGCTGTTCCACATGCTCAGGAAACTTTGATCACAGTTCTTTCTGTGTTTGACACGCTTTATTAGCAAATCTACCCCGAGCTGAGACATGCTTTGACAAGTCCCAGATCTAACTGCTTCCAACAATACAGATAATTATACACCAGCACTTCTCAGTAGTTATGATTTTGAATAGTCATGTTACTGCACCTACAAGACTCTTTTGTTGTAATTGTTAAATAAATATTTCAGACATGACAGTTCTTTCATGAGCTCTTCAAATATACTAATCCAAGTAAATGCCCAATTCTTTGTGCAGTAGATGTCTTTCATATAAAGCAAGGCAAGTTATTTGATAAAAGTTCCGAGCTATTTAGGTGCAAACTGTATGTTGTGAGAGAGGTAAAATCATGTTACAGAAAAGTAAGGTCTCTGACACTGTCTCCCACAGCACACTCCTGGAAAAGGTGGCATCCTGTGGCTTGGACAGGAGCACTGTGCTGGGTTAGGAACTGGCTGGATGGCTGGGCCCAGGGAGTGGTGAATGGAGCTGCATCCAGCTGGGATCAGTCAGCAATGCTGTCCCTCAGGGCTCTGTGCTGGGCCAGTCCTGTTCAATAGTTTCATTGATGACATGGATGAGGGTGTTGAGTCCTTCATCAGTAATTTTGCAGATGACACTAAGCTGGGAGCATGTCCTGATCTGTGGGAAGGTAGGAGGGCTCTGCAGATAGGAGGGCTCTGCAGAGAGACCTGGACTGGTTGGATGCCCGGGCAGAGTCCAATAGGATAAAGTTTAATAAGTCCAAGTGCTGAGTCCTGCACTTTAGCCACAATAACCCCCTGTAGTGTTACAGGCTGGGGATGGTGTGGCTGGACAGTGCCAGGCAGAAAGGGACCTGGGGTGCTGGTCAACAGCTGACTGAACATGAGCCAGGGTGTGCCCTTGTGGCCAAAAAGGCCAATGGCCCCTGGCCTGGATCAGCAATAGTGTGGTCAGCAGGAACAGGGAGGTCATTCTGCCCCTGTACTCAGCACTGGTGAGGCACATCTTGAGTGCTGTGTCCAGTTCTGTCCCCTCAGTTTAGAAAGGACATTGAACCACTTGAGCATGTCCAGAAGAGACAACAAGGCTGGTGAGGGGCTTGGAACACAAACCCTGTGAGGAATGACTGAGAGAGCTGGGGGTGTTTAGCCTGGAGAAAAGGAGACTCAGGGGTGACCTTATCACTCTCCACAACTGCCTGGTCTCTTTCACCAGGCAGCAACTGACAACATGAGAGGACACAGTCTTAAGCCACGCCAAGGGAAATATAGGCTGCATGTTAGGAGAAAGTGTTTTACAGAGAGTGATAAAGTACTGGAATGGTCTGCCCAGGGAGGTGGTGAAGTCACCATCTCTAGATGTGCTTTAAGAAAGACTGGATGTGGCTCTTGGGGCCATGGTCCTGTTGAGGTTTGGGGCACAGGTTGGACTTGATGGTCTCAAAGGTCTCTTCCAACTGAGTGATTCTGTGATGCTGTAAATCCAGCCTGTGCCTGCTCCTGTTGGAAGTGCTGTTCAGGCAGACAACTGAAGAGCAAAATCAGAAACATTTTTGTATCATTGTACTGCACCAGGTCCAGTACAATGAGAGAATAGCAGCAGTCAATATTCACCCATTGCCTTATTCTGCCCAAGATCCCAAAATCACACTTCAAAGTGTCTATCATGTCTCAGTTTTTAATAGACCAAAGAATTGCTCAGCTGCTTGAAGCCAAGGTGGTGTTTGGGGCAGAAAGAAGCAAGCACTTTTTTTAAATCTCCAACCAGTTTCTGGTGAAAGCCAAAAGAGGTTGCTGTAAATTGGTGCCTGCCACAACATGTTCATTTCTCTAAGATCTGAATATGCTATTGCAATTAGAGATGGTATTGGTATTTGAGGTCAAAATAGTAATAGTAATGTACTTCAGATAACTCCTGAGATAGTTCTTCATACGTAAACACATCCTTTTTGTAGGATGTGGAAAATTTTGCTTTATTTAGCTAAAACGTAATGATCTTTGGCCCTAATCCTCGAATTGCGACTATGAATCCATTACAATAAAACAGCAGATTTTAAAATATGTTCCTCTGAACTCTTTAGAGAATAACTGAAGATAAATGAAAAATAAGTAAATTAAAATTATTGATGCAGAGCTGGAAATTACGTTGTCTCTCTTAAATCAAGATTAGGAGATGCAGGATCTGGCACCCTGGTACCTAGCAGGGTTGTCCATTTCTTCTTAATTGAATTCTGCAATAAAAAGTCATGGTATTCCATAATGAAAGCATGGGAAGTGTGAGGGAGAAGCAGAGGGCAGGATGCAGCCAGGACTCCAGTAGAAAACATATTTCAGACAAGACAGGGATGCACAGTATAGACATGTCTAGATCCTTTTCCTGTAAATCTCATTAATGGAGGTGGATGAGAGTGAACATATTTTCCTTGAGTTTTCACTGTGGAATTTAAATTCAGAAAACGGGTTAAAGTCTTTTGAAGCACATTGGTTTGGAACCAGTAAAAATGCTGTGGTGGGGGCGTAATACAAAAGGTTCTGTGTTGAAGGGGGTACCCTTTAAATGTGCCGCTGTCCATGAAAGTCACCACAAATAAAGATCAGAGTTGTGACTCACCTCCAGCAAGAGGAGATAAATATGCCATGAACTGTTTGATGCAGAAGCAAATGCATGTGCCTATTTTTATGCACTCAGTTGCACATTATGGTAGTAACAGCATACAGAAGGGTACACAGCACTTCCCATGCATAAATCTGTAGTTGCCTTTTAAAAGCATGTGATCTCAAAGGCAAAGACAAGGAGAGCAAAAAGCCACAGAGCACAAGATCTGTTCTGAAAGCACATTTATGAACTTCATTTCCCATCGATACACCAATGATTTGGGATGGTTAACCTAGTTGTACATTACTTTGAAACATGCAGGAAACTGCCTAATCTGTATTTTTGTATTGTTCTGTTTTCTAGACAATGCAGTAAGCAAATACCGAATAACTTTTCTCCAGAAATTTTATTGCCACTAAGTCAAATTTGAAATACTGGGATTTTTTTTGTATCTGAAAAATCTGTAGTCTCCTCTACAGCTCCAAAATAGTATTTTTAAAATATAATCTCTTTTGATTATTAATTTTTATGTAAGGGATTAAATGGAAATGGAAATTGAATTTAAAATCCTGAAATTATTATAAGTGGACAGATAATGAAATATAGCACAGATATGGATGCACAAGGTGTTGAATTACACTTGTTTCATTAAAAGATAAGTATCAAACACTGAAAGAACTTAATATGTGATACTTCTTGTGATTAATGAGTCTCAGAGATGAGTGCAATAAAAAGCTGGAGGAAAATGTGGAGTCTGACACTGTGAGTACAGGTACAGACTTCCTGGTAGCTCCTGGCCCGAGTTCAAGGCAATATTTTTATCTTTATTTTTATCCACCACCATTTTCACAATACCTTTACACAGTCCTGGCTCAGTAGTAGCACTGGGTCCTAATCCAACCTTGGTAGTAGTAGACAAGGAGTACCCTGAAAAGGGTTTTAATCTCCTAGCTTGTTCTGTGGAGTCTATGTTAATTTTCTTCTCAATAAATCCATTTTTCTTTTCCCTCACTTGTGAAAAGAAAAAAAACCTCTGTGGTTGGTTGAAAGGACACAAATGAGTGCCCTAAACATGAACAGTTGCAAGCTTATGAAGTGATCATTGCATGTTTGTGTGCTCACTGAAGCACTGGATTGTGCCTTGCTGGACCACTAAAATATTTTGTAATTAGCAGTTTTCACTTGAGCCTGTATGGCTGTCATTAGATCACTGGGCAACTGAAAACTATTATTTTTGTGATCTCGTGAGTATCCCTCACATGTATTAAAAACTTAAGTTTACTTCATAGTGAGGATTTTTTCTTTTACTAAATTGAAAATCAGGAAGTAACAACGTATCAGTGTTCTATTTAGAAAAGTAAGAAAAGAGCGGAATTATTGAGAAAAATTTGAAAAATTTGCATTATGCTATGGGAGTTGTAATAGATGATTTGGGAAATGCAGCTAAAACAAATATCCACAGTCCCCAAAACAAAAATTGAGTAACTCAATGTACAAATCATTGCCATACATTGAATAAACACTTGTGTATTTATGAAATATGAGTTTTCACAATCATCCATATTTCACCAAGAGTAGAAAGTCTCCCACCCTGCATGGTTGGAAATGAAATAGTTTGTGCTTTTTAATACCTGCCAGAAAACAGATTCACTACTTAAAGGAAGAGAAATGTTGTCAGTATTGTGTGTGGACAGCTTATTTTACATAACAGACCTTGAAGGGAATTAAGAGGCAAAGATATCTGCAGAGAAGCAGAAATGGAGTGTATGTAGCTTGCTTTGTCATTCTCTAACACCAGATATGTTCTTCATAATATTGATACTTACAGCAATGTGACAAACTTAGAATGTGAGAAAGAGGTTAATACCCTTCCTGAGCCATTATTTAAAGTTCATGGCTGGCCTATTTTTAGGCCACCATGTGAGAAGATGTTCGCTGAAAATAGATACAGATCATGTGTCCTTGCAGAATATAGAACATCAGGACATTTCATTTCCAAAGAACATAATTGGGACTTGGAGCAGAATCTTCTTTCCTCTCACCTCTTTGCTTGGAGATTATAACTTGGGTTATACAAGCACAAACTCTTACGTGAGTTGTATCATTCTCTAAATAAGATAACTAAATATAATTTGAAATATAGTTCTAAGGGGACACATAAATTAGTTACACTTTGAAGCTTTTTTTCATTTTCTGTACAAATATGTACATCTGTAGACATACAGGTATGTTTATGTACACATACAGGTATGTCCATGCACACATATAAATACATGTGTGGGAGAGCATATATATGCATATGTGTATATATTATATACATATATATATATATATATATATATATATATATATATACACACATATGTTCTGACACAGACATGCAAACACAAGTCCAGGATGTCTGTGTGAGAAGAATGCTGTGTAAAACTCTGTTGATATCTTTGAAAAGTACTAAGTGCATATATTGCATTAGGTACTCATATGGTCGGTTTTTTTCTACATATTTCTCAGCACATATGTCCTACACCACCAGACTATATTTATAATCTATTACCTTAAAATGAATTGTACTTACAAAAGGTTTAGGGGTCCTCCTATGATATAAAATCAATATAGATAAATTTATTCATAAAGGTAGAGATTAAGATATAGTCTAAAGAGAATTTGAAGAACTTTCTGAATAAATTAGAGGAATATATTTCTTATGGAAATAAACCTCAGTCTATATTTAATTCACTAAGAGGGCAATTAAATTATATATATATATATATATATATATATATATGTAATGTAATTAAATGCTAGTAATAGTTAAATTTTGAACTTTGGGCAAGCAGATTAACTGAAGTTGTTTTGAAAAAGAATATTAAAATTGTGTAAAGAACTGAATCCCGTGGCTGCCTGGATTCATGCACAGATGCTAATGGTGGTTTCTGAGTGCCCTGCTGCCATCAGGCCCCTTTGCTTTTAATGCATGTCCAATCCTGGAGTGGAAGCACAAGGACAAGTATCTAAGGCCTCAGTGGTGGCATTCAGAGAACAAACAGAGCAACAGTAGTCAATGTAGACAGCAGAGGGCTTTAGGTATCCCCTCTGGTTTCTTTATTATTTACACAGCTGCTTCTTCTCCATGTTCTATAGAATAAGTTTTCAGGATGTAAAAATGGTGAGGATGTTCTGGTGCATCCTTGATCTGCCAAGTCTTGACCATGATTTGGCTCCTGATTGTAAAGTGACTCTGTTACTCCAATGCCAGGGCATTGTTTAGTGTGTCTGCCTACTGTATGTTTGAAGTCTGATGCATTACTTTTGCTCTAGTGTTATTACTAATACATATTGACTAGCCTACTCCTGCCAGATTGCCTTCACTTTGTTCCACATGATCTGCTATTGAGGCTGTTTTTGCTGTCAACATTTGCCCTCCTCAGAATTTTTTCCACTCCTCACAACTCCCTTGCCATTTATTAATCTATTTTCCCTGCAGCTACCAATATTAGCTCAAGAAAATTCTGTCTTGAGGGCTGTCTGGCTGACACTCTACTAAATTATTCCCAGAAATTTCATCTTCATTTTTATGACCTGCTGTTAACTTTTCTGAAGCCAGCTCTCCATGTCTCACCCTTGCAACTGAGCATCATCCTTGTGTTTCACTGTAAACCAGGGCTCTAAAATCAGCACTTTCAGTATTTTTCTGCTTCTGCATGCCTGGGCTCTGTTGCAGTGGCCTGAATGTGGGTCATGGGCTTCTTACACCTGTATTGCAAGTTGCTACTCACAACATATGATCACTGAGCTGTTGCACCTGATCCCACTCCAGCATCCTCGTCAGTAGTTTCTTTTAGAAGGCAAATTCAAATGGTATTACAATTATCTTGTCCCAGTTCACATTGCAGAGCAGTGACGAAGGCCGAGTTCAGAATTAGAAAGGGATTGTGCATCCTCCTTATCTTTCTTTTTATATCCTTCTGTTATATATAGATCTGTACCTCTATAGCTGGCATTGTAAATATTCCAGCACATACACATACAGGCATTCGGGGTCCTGTCACACATTTACCTACAAAATATAAGTAATTCTCATTCATTATAAAAGCTCTCTTTTTCCACTTTAAAATGTGGAATGTACATTGTCTAACAATGTCTAAATTTTGTGTGTTAGGTAGAATTAAGTGTTTGATGTTTCTTGCACATAATGTAGAGGAGGCCTTCACTGAATAGTTACAAATTGAATTAGATGCAAACTGAACTGTACCTAAAAACACTAAACATAATTTCAGTGCGGATATTTCAAGTTCAGCTAACTGGGATTTATCCAGTATAATCAGTAAGATTTAATTTAAGCCACTTAATAAATTTATAGAGAGAGCCTTTGAACCAATGGGCTTTTAATTCATTATAAAAAGAGTAAGTGTTAACCTAGCAATTAACAGGATAACAGTATTTCAGAGCTGCTCAAGAGCTGTAAAATAGCTCGGTGAACAAATCACCACTGATGGTTAAATAACTGTTTTCCTGGTTGTTGTTGCTACTGTGTCAACTAAACCATACACATAGGGTGTAGATAAAGCACATTCTCTTGAGAACTCAGTTCTTGCTCAGTTTTGGCCATTTGGGTTGCAGCACATGGGGGACAGAAGAAGGGTAGAGAGAGCAAAGAGGGAGAGTTGGAAAGGCAGGAATTCCTTGCCTGTTACAGAGGACACAATAAATCTTCAATGAAAACATTCACAGCTTCAGTTTCTGATCTTGATCAAACAAGTGCAAATTAGAAATAACACAAAAAATTTGTATCCTAACCACAGCTTTCCATTTCTTCTAAGGTACGTTTATGTTTTCCCACCACCTAGTTCTTTGCTTCAAACTTTGTTTTACCCCAGTCACCCCAGACAGCTTCAAACACAGATTTCTTCCTCCTGCTTTTGTCCACAAATTATTCTATTCATGGTCTTCCCTTTCTCAAATGAAACTCTTTAGGTTGTCCTGAATTCTAACTGTGTGTTAGAATAATAAAGCACCCTAATCAATATATGTTACCTATTAATTCACACAAATGTAACTGAGGCTGCCTTTGTGAAACTCCATTTCTCTCTTTCTCTCAAGCACAATTACTATCCTTTCCATCAGGTGAATCAAGCACTGTCCTGAGAACAACAGCACTCTTTCCAGCACTACTCTAAAACAAAACCCTTTTTCTTGTGGTGATCAGGTAAAAACTTAATGACTTTAGTGGATATAAGAGCCTCCATTGAGGAAAGATGTAAGTCACAATTGAACTGGTTTTTTTTGGAAGGATATAGTATTAAAAAATAGTAGCTGCCACACAGATGATATACAAAGTCAACCACATATTGATTTCTGATGGCAAGTGGAGTTTCAGTACAAATGCATAATAGTGAAAATGGTTTCCAGAAGCAGCAGATCACCAGCTGGAGGAGGTGACTGGAGTCTCCACAGACGGTGGAAAAGTTGTGCTGCCTCAGAGACTATCCTGTGAGCAACCAGACTGGACAAAGTTTGTAATTATTAGCAAAACATTCTTCTCTTTCTTAATCACTGAAAGTGATGTTTAGAAAAACATGAAAGGTGCTTCATTCATTATCAAGCAAACATGAAGTCTAACTCACGCCACTTTCCCATGCACTAACACAAAATACGAATAATCATATGGATACCAATAGGATATTGGTGCTGGTAAGATTTTTTTCAATTTCATGTCTCTTAGGATTAGTTTTCTGCTACAGTTTTAAAGTACATGTATTTAAATCTGTATTCTCATTGGCATAATGGACAACTGAAATATTTAAAATGCCTGCTAAACAAAGATTTCAGCCCTAGTTAAACCCCCAATATATATATTTTTAAAATACTGTATAGGATTAAGAATTATAACACTCCAGTGTACACACACACAAATGGCAATGAAGATATTTAGTTACTCAGGGGCAGAAAATTAAAATAGTGATTGTTAAATACTTTTGAAAATTGCAGTTTATTTATTCAGTTAATAAGACAGAACAGTCTCTACAGCAACTGCTGTTATGGTACAGCACTAATTCTACATTACCCTCTGTAATGAACTGTGGGTGTTTTTTCCAAACAGCATACACAGAGAAAATTTGTTCAGTGGAATTCAAAGGGTTCTGGTTCAAAAGGTAAAACCTTGAAGAAGTAGAGACTGGTCAGATGGCCCAAACTTTAATTACTTATCTGAATTATCAAGACTTCTCAGGGTTTTGAAATTAGACTGGCTATCTCTCTTTTACAGACTGCCCTAAGACATTGGCTGTATTGCTACTCCCATTTTAAAGCCTCTCATCCTTTTTCCCTCTGGAAAACAAGCTTAAGTAGCATTTAACATTTCAGAACATTGAAGGAGATGAAAGCTAAATTCCTTTTTAAAATCGTTAGAAAATGTATAAGAGTTGGATGAATGGAAGAGTGGATGGGATATTTTTTCTTTGCTTTTCTCTTTTTTTATCTTCTAAATATAATGGACAATCCAAAGAGGAGCCTGAGATGCACAGAACTGCTTTTTCTTAAGCTCCATTAAATCAATTAACAAGCTGTGAAAAAGATGGGTATCTTTCATCAGAATGCCTTTATTGGAAGCATTCTGGTTGAACCATATTGCCTCAAAAGAATTATTCTGTCTGCACTTGAATTTAATGCAGTAATAATACTGAAGCATGAAAAATGCATATAAGTTGAATAGAAAATTCTAATCAGGAAAGGAATGACACAAAAGTGTGCAGAAGGCCAACATTCAGTCAACTATGCCAAGAAAATATAATTGGTCAAATCTTCATACCTCCTGATTGCAAATGCATGAAAAATTGCTTTCTCTTAGAAGGCAGCAATACCAAGTAACATATGCTCTGTTTAGGGTTGACTTGTCTTAATCTGAGTTGAGCAGAGCTAGACAGAAAAAAAAACCTGTTTTAACTCAGTCCTATCAGTCCTGGTGGACTTCGAATTCCATTCATTGTTTTGTTACAAAGCCTGTATATTACTCCCCTCATTCTGCCCAGGTTTATCTCACAGCTGGATGGCAAATTTTCTGCATGTGGACACGCTTTATCCAGGTATACGGAGGATCTTGGGAACTGGAGGGCTTTGAAAATGTAAATAGACAGGCTGGTCACTGGTTTTCAAGGCAATTGAGATTCCATGGACTCTTTTTGCCTTAGAGAGCAGAAGTTTTATTAAGGTTTTGGCTTTGTCTGTGGGTCAGATATATTGGTTACCTCACACCAGAGCATTCTTGGCCTTTAAAATATATAACCAAGGGAGCTACACAGGAGCTTTTCTAAAACAGGCACAAAGAATATCCAGTTATATTGCCAAAATGACAAACACCAAGTCCTGAAGAAAAAAGAATAATGATTCTTGACACATTTCTAGACCTACTATGGAAGAGTTACCATGTTCTAAGCAAAACTTAAGCAGAGCTCTCTCTGTTGAAACTGATCAGTGTAATTGAAAAATGGAAAATTGTGGCAATCCCATTCAAGGAGAAAAATAGCCATATTTTTAAGTTGTTGTTACTTAAATGAAAGGCTTCTGAGCAAAATTTATTTTTTAAGTCATACACTGAGTAGAGATGATTAAACCAAATGTGTCAAAGCAATTTGAACAATTTCAAGTGCACCAGAAATGAAGAATATTGCATCCATTGCCACATGTAGATTTTCTGGCATTTTACAAGTTGTTAGATAATGATGTAGTCATTCCCTCAGTGGGGTACTAATCCTAGTCCTCCTGACTGCCTGCTGTCATAAAACCTGTGAGAACTTAGTATCAGTGAGATGCCTCTTTTCTGCCAAACTTGACTATAATTGACCAATGGGTTAAAAAATTACAGGAAATCATGAACACATACAGAATATATCTCCTTAAAACCAGGTTTAAATATATCTATCCTGCTCAAACAACCCCAAATCCCTAAACATAATGCCTTTTCCTATAGTTCTTTCTTGATGATGGGTCAGTAATTTTTCATTTGTGTGTTATTTCTAAGAGAAAAAAATAGTTTTCACAGTAAAGTGATTTCTTCCTTCCAATGATCAAGAAATTAAGACTGATTTTGTGTCCTTTTAAAGCAAAACGTAAAGGAACACTGAAAAAAAAATTCACTGTTACAATTATATGCTATATTTTTGCAATAGTATGTAGAAGTCTCCTAAAAAGCTTAGCTATTTTTCTAAGTGGCCTACACATAAGAAGAACATAGTTTGTAGATGGAAGTAGTACCTTTTATTAATTCAACTGGGTTACTGAGAAAAAGTAAAGAACTTTCAAGGCAAACAGATCATTTAATAACTTTTCCTTTTTTGTGGCAACAGGATTTTCCAGTCAGTCTAAATAACTAATCCATCTAAAAATCTCCTGGAAATGAGGTCCTAAAAACTTTTAGAGATGCCATCAGAGAATTCCAGTCACAGCTGGGACAGCCTTGTGACTGCTTCTGTAACATCTTGAGATGCTTCAGAGAAGCCATCAAGAAATACTGAACCCACACAAAATGATAATATTTGATGCTTTAACATCAATTTGAAAAAAAATCCAGGAAGTTCAAAATGAGTAATAAATCCAATATACTACAAAGGAGCAGAAGCCAGTGTAATTACCTAACCAATCTCTTACATAAAGCAGACCATTGCATCTCTGACTTAATTCTTGTGTAAGAGACTAGTAATTGGAATATATCAACACTTGCTCAATCTAGACTCATTCTTGCTCTTTAAGCATTTCAGCTATATAACGAGCTTCTAATCCCTTCTTCAAGCTTCATTTGTTATTTTCTTCAAGTAGAGGTGAGGGAAAATCTCATTTAATGAAGATGCCATATTGAGCAGCATAGACTGTTTCCAGTTTAACTCCAAAGAATTAAAAGAAAAATATAAGTGAAAGATTTTTCTCTGTACAAAATTTCAACCCTTAATTTGTCAGTGTGTTCTTTTGTTACCATTCTTTCAAAACACAGAACTTTTTCTCCTAGTACTTTCTGAGTTATATAAAACACTTTCATAATCTTTACTGTTTCTTTCTCCCCAGGATGATATTTAAAGTAATGCACAAGAACCTGAAATTGCAGAACTGCCTGTGATTAAGACTCAGGGAAATGTATTTTACTTGCTCTGAATGATCTCATATTTAAATAAAAGAACACTTTAAAGAAAAACAAAGCACTTAAAAATGACACATTTCTTTCTCCCTTGGTAATTTTCCACCTTCTAACATCTTAAATAAGGGAAGTTTGTACTTTAGCACAAACTTTTACAGAAAACTAATCAACAAAATGAATGCATTACTAGGAATAACAGCTGAAATTACCTCAGCAGGGTGGTTTTGTAGCTATGTTGGTACCTTCATTAGGCAGCTCAGGCTGAGCAGGATAATGTGTGTGTATACATGGGTATATCCAGATACAGATTACATAATGTGAGAGAAAAGTGGGCAGAAGATGGAACCATAAGAGGACATGAGATTCCAAGGGTGAAATCCTCTTTCAAGGGTATGTTTTGTTGGGATTCCCAAGATGAGGTTAATTTCTTTCTGGGTGGGTAGTACTGGGTCTGCACAAAGGAGTCATGCAGGTCTCAATTCTCCCCTCTTTATATATCATAATCTCTCCCATCATAGTGTTAAAGATATGTTGCAGATAACTTCTTTTTTTTTCCAATTTCCCTTTTGTTTACTTCATATGTCCTACTTCTCAGCTTTCACTCCAGACACCTATTCTTCAGGTTTTGTGTTCCTGTGTTCCCACTTCTCAGAAATTTCCATTTCTCAACCTGTTTTTAAAGTCAAGCTTTCTGCCTTCTTTTCTTTTTTTTTTTTTTTCTATTTATTTTTTTCTAGATCTTTGTGTTCCTTCTTTTTGTTTTCCTCCCATTCTCTCTTTCGTAGTACTACTCCACCTAAGTCTATTTTACTCTTTCTTCCTAATCTTGACTGGAGCTGAACTTTCTACTCTCCCAGCCTTTTCTGTGCTTCCCCACCAGCTTCTATATAATTTCCAGTCAATTTTTGGTTTCTTTAGTAATTTCCTTTCTCTGCCTCCTGGGCATACGAGACAAGCTATTCACTCTCAAAAGCAGAAAACAAGCAGCAAGCCTACTGAAAAATCCCTCAGCAAGACAAGACAAGTAATAGCTGTTGCCAGCATCAGTGGAGATGGCAGCAAGGCAGTCTCACAGGGAGCAGAGGATGTACTCTGGGCTCCCACCATACTGCTAGCAGTGGGAGAAACAAATAATTTTCCTTTGGGAGGGAGGTGATGGCTGGAGCTTTACTAAGAAATGTAGAGTTTAAACAAGAAGGAAAACAAACTTCTCTTCATGCTTTAGAAAGACAGTTGGAATCTCATTGTGATACTTACTGCCTCATAAAAATATACTTAGAGGGTATCTTGGCATTACCCTCTACTGACTTAGCAGTATTAATTTGAATATCACCTATTTGAATGTCACCTATCTGGCAGTTCACATACTTGAGATAATGGTTCAGGCAAACAGAAGATGTCTTGCATCAAATTCACCATGGTTTTTTGCATAGTTCATAGGGTGCCTGGTGAGGCATTTTGTTCCAATTTGCTTTTCTAAATCCCAGTAGATTTATTTGTTGTGATTGCTATGGGAAAGGTGGTTGTTTCTTCACTCTCCTCACTCTTAATGCACTTGCCTGTTAGTTGCTTCAGTAGCAAATGTCTTCCCTTCAAGAGGGGGTTTCCCACACCTTTCCCAGATGCAAGGGAACTGATTTGAAGAACTCGCTATGGTTTTGTTGCTTATGGTGTGAAATGACCTGAACTTCCCCTACATGTCTGCAAGCAGGATATTACATTGTGGGACTAGGAGAGCAAAATAATTTGTCTTATCAGTGGATTATCTTCTGGATATCTGAGCTTCATGCTCAGAGTTGTCTGCATGGCATATATGAGATGTATGAGACAGCAGATGCATAGGGAATTGAAAGGTCTACTTCCAGAAGGAATGCAGTCATGGGGAGGAGAGCACTGGTAGGTGGAATGTCTCCTTTATACCAATCTTGAAATCTTAGATTAGTGTAAGAAATGCTAGGGGTACTCCACTGACAATAAAGGCAAAGCAGTTAAGTGACTGCTGGGTGTATTTTTCTTTTATTTGCTCTGTTTGCGTTTATATACAGAAGATTATATTTGCTCTTCCTGTCATTTTGGGTTTACTACTTCAGTAGATGTTGCCTGCCTGAGCTCCTCTCCATGTGTAATACTGATTATTCTCAGTTTTTCAATACAATGTTAAATGTGTAATGGCAACTGACCATGTTAATTTCTCAAGACAATGTAAGGTCTGCAAGAATGAGCTTGAAAATATTTCATAAATTGTTCATAGGTTTTGGTTTGTTTTTATTTGTTTAAAGCAAGTAGGATATTTACAGATTTTTTTTTGGTACTAATCTTTTCATGTAGATGTGCTCATAGTGTGCTCTGTAAATATGAATGCAGGCAGGAGAAATCCTTAAGGCCCTAGGAAAATAGTACTGCTTTCTGCATATAGGGGTCTCTGCTTTATACATCTCTTTAAAGGGCAGTAATGTATGTCTCTGTGTTAATGAAATTAATTAGAAACTGTGCTGGGAATTTTTCTGTTGATTTCAACTATCTAACTGTAATATATATTTATATTACCACTGGTTATGTTCAAAACAGAAAGATGTTACTGGTGTAATACTTGGAAACACAGGACTTGCATAATTTCATCACTTAATATATTTACTGCAACAGCCAATCTGATTTAATTTAATCCTATTTAATTTTTACCTTTCTATCACATTGTCGCCTTAAACTCCAATGGGAATAATAAATGTGAAAAGTCACCAGAAGAAGACAACCTTTAACCTTAGAAATACAAGTCAGACTGCACTTTTGTTTCAATCACTCCACTAGAAACAGATGAAAATATGTTATAAAGCAAGCACAGAGACACAGAAAAGTCCAGTATGAGAAACTGAGTATGAGCATTAAGAAATTCTTTGTTAAGAAAGTAGAACTTTTTTTTTCCAATGCCCATCATATGAAACATATTTATTGATCATTATTATTATTATTATTATTATTATTATTATTATTATTATTATTATTATTATTAATATTATTATTATTGTTTCCTTCCCATTTAGGAGATTGTCAACTTCAACTGTCGGAAGCTGGTGGCTACAATGCCTCTTTTTGCTAATGCAGACCCAAACTTTGTGACTGCCATGCTAAGCAAACTGAGATTTGAGGTGTTCCAACCTGGAGATTATATTATCCGAGAAGGGGCTGTGGGTAAGAAGATGTATTTCATTCAACATGGAGTTGCTGGTGTTATCACCAAGTCCAACAAGGAGCTGAAGCTGACAGATGGCTCTTACTTTGGAGGTGAGTAGGAAAAAATGAATGATAACACTGGAGTGAATGCTGTACATCAAAACACATACAGATAAGAGACAAAAAGAGACTTCTGAAGAAGTTACCTAAGATTCACTTGTCTAGACAATTCAAATGCAGTGAAAAGTGTGCAAAATATTTCTGAAAAAAATAATAAAGTTTCAGAGTCTGATTACTGTTGTGAGGACAGCTATTGCAAATGCAGTATGACCATCCAGAATTTTGAAATTATTTTAAATTAAGATTGCTGTTATTTAGCAGAAAATATTTAAATAGAAATACAATAATTTGCATAGCAATCTTGTAGCTTTTTAAAGGCAAAATTAATAATTAAAAACGAATACAATTTTTTGAGTCAAAAATCTAAAGGTAAAAATCACAGTGAGAATTGCAAAATTAGCTATGAATAGAAAGGCATTATTTTACATGGGCTATTTTGTAATTCATTAATATTTCAAGGTGTTATTAGTGCTTTGTCATTGAATGTTAGCACACATCAATGTTTATTTTTCCAATATATACTATGAGAAATGAGACTTTCTATCCGACTAGGTAGCTCTCTAACAGATGTATATTAATAAAAATCAGGCATTAATTTTAATCCTAATTAAATTAATCTGGTAATACTAATGAAAAATAGTTATTTGCTTAGATGAAGGCATCTGAATATTTATATTTTGATAAAAGAATTTCTTTTCTTACAATAATAATTAATAATTGATGATATACAATAGTTTTTCCCTGTGACTGTAAATTATCTCTGTGCAATAGGAATCTGCTTCCACGAGCAGAAAGGCTGGTTTTCAGAAGCTGCTTGAATATTTGTGTGTGTACCACTGCTGCCCATGAGAGTTTTGGTTAGCTGGACATTGCACTAATTTGCTGCTGAATTCCACGAATGATCCCATAACTGACCTGAACAGCTTTCAGAAAATGCTCCATTGAACACCTAATCAGTGCCATTTAGTTGGTACACAGAAGGGGGAAGCTAAGAAAAGTGAATTGGGCTCAGCGTTTCAGTTGGGCTGCAGAGTTACTTAACTAATCCCATTTTAGAATAATACGCTCAAGCAACTCCTACTGATCTGGCCAGAAGACCTTGTCACTCTGAAGCAGCCTCTGCAAGGTGATTTGTATCACCAGTATTTGTAGAAGCACTTTGGTTTAAGCACTTTGTGCTTATCCCACAGGATTAAACTGTAGATACTGAAGACAGGAGATTAAGCAGAAAGAAAAGGTAAATGCTGAGGATGAAGAAACAGTGCAACCTTGGTCTTGGTCTCCTCTATGCTTAGCAGTGCCCTAGTTTATGAAAATGAGTTTGCAAGAGCCTGCGTGCTGAATCTGACCATAATACTCCTCTGGACCAGCAGAGGATCAGAGGAGATTGCACATGAAAGTATTTTACATAACTGTCAGCCTGTTGTTGCAGTGCAAACAACTATTTAGCTCATCCTGTTCAACTGCTACCCTTCTTAACAGGAATGCAGACAAAAAAAAATAAGCTACTTGCAATATCCAGACACTTCAGGAATTTACTACACTGCAAACCAAAGCACTTTTGCTCATCCAAACTGCAGCTGGGATGAGACAGGTGTTGCAAAAATGGGTGCTAATGCCTGCTGGGGAAAACAGAAGGTAATAGCTCCTGCTGTAGCATGGAGGGGTGAGGAGAGGTGAAAAAAGGCAGGTGCACAGGGAGAGAGAACCAGAGAGAGGAAATGCCCCAAGACCCAAAGTGGTGTGGCTCAGATCTGCTGTAGCAAAACACCATATATTGTGAATTTCCAGAAGTGTATTTCCAGCTGAGGAGAATAAAGACCTGTCTGGATCAGAGGAGCTGTGGATGCCCTATCCACAGACACGTTCAAGGCCAGTCTGGGATACCTGATCTAGTGAATGGCATCCCAGCCTATGGCAAGGGACTTGGAACTAGGTGATTCTTAAGGTCCCTTATAACTCAAACCATTCTGTGACTTTATAATTCTATGACTGCAGCTGAAAAGAGAGAAAACAAACTGCAAATCAGATATCTGTGAATTGAAAAGGTCTGGATTAACAAAGCAGAAAATAAAACACAGTTCTAAAATTCTCATCTCTCTGGAGAGCACCTGCTTTCTGTGGAGCACATATCAGAATCTGAGTAAAGCTTCCTGACCAAAGCAGACACAAGGATTATTGCATAGTGAAAAAATAATAAGTTGGAAGATCAAGGCTGCATTCAAATACTAGGACAAATAACCCTTTTGTTGTTTAATGGACACATGAGAAATCTGAAGCTGACACTATGTTTAAGATGCTACTTGTAACAAGAGATCAGTATAGCTCCCATTTCTGACAAAATACATCAATATAAACACCGGTGCTCCCAAAACAAAGGTCACACAGGTGACAGGGTGCCATGCCTAAACAGATCCTTTTTCAATTTTTAAATGTCTTATGTTTTGAAAGTTCCTTGTCCTGGGTCAGAGATGGTAACTTCTGTCAAGTGTGTTCCAGAGCTGAATTAGCTGGGGACCTTGGCTCTGGAGAGATTTGTAGGCTCACCTCCAGAACAGTGGAGGTTTCACCAGCATCCTACCTTGGATTGGGAAAACCACTCCTAATATCTAAAATATTTCTGTCCTAGCACTATATCAGGGAAAAAAAAAAGGTAAAAAGCCTTACCAATATAAAAAAAATCCCTTAAGTTGTGGGAAAGCTGGAGATTGGTGTGAAAGCTAAGGTTCAAGAGGAAGCAAAGCAGTCTCACGAGTATTTGGGAGTGATTTGAATGGAGATTGCTGGAAGAACGAAAACCTGGAAAACCAGAAGTTGCAGTAAAAAAGAGGACATATCTTGAGGTTTGAGCACTGATGTTGGACATTTAAATTCTCTTGTTAATCTTTATTTTTAATTAAAAACAGGCTTAGATCTGGTCCAATAGGAAGCTAAGTAGACCTTACAATTGGTTGGTAATGCTTCTCAAAAAAAAGAAAAAAAGCCTGGATAACCACCAGTGGAATAGATGAATCAGACTATACCTCTGCTGTACAATTTCTGTTCATTTTTGAGGCACATGCAAACTGCTGACAACAGAAAGATCAGGGCTTGAGTATTGTCTGCCTCCTTCCTCATCTGTGCTCACTGGTTTTTCTTTTTGGGGGAGAAGGAGGAAATACAATACTGTAACCACAGAGATCTTGTGGTTTATTCCTTGGTATTTCTGTGGAAGAGCATTCTGTCCTTTGACCTTGATGTGTGTTCATAAATGTAATCTTCTTGAACTTTGGGTTCAGGAGCATTTTTAAGGCCCATCCCAATAAATGGGGTTTTTTTTCAGACTGCTGGTTGAAGGACATTATCATCCTACATATCTCCTCCAAGTGCTAGTAGGAATTTTTAATCAGTTTCTGGTGCTATCCTTTTCAATAGGCATTCCCCCTACCATTTTGCTGGCATTTGTAGAGAACAGTAACTTTTTACTGCCTCACCTTAGAATCCCTGTCCTCACATTGTAAGTTCAAATTACTTTTTATCAAAGGGACAGGAATTAGACAAGGAAGAATACATAAAACTAATTTCCACTATACTGTGCAGTTATATAGTCATTTCTACATCAGTGAAATTATGTAAGTCACAGTTACCAGTAAAGAATCATGGAATTTTAATACTCTATAGTAGCTTTTATTATATTTATTTTTAATTCAACTGTATCAATCTTATTTCTTTGAAACATCAGTGGATGTTTTTTATATCCTCCCTCATTTTTACTCTCTGTTTGCTAATAGTTCCCCATTATTAGAAATTTTGCTCCTAGTTCCACACTATTAGTAATGGAATTGCTGCCACTACCAGCATAGTCGTAGATGCATCTTTTACAAGTACAAAAGAAACTTCCCACACTGACTCTCACACAGTTTTCATAAGGGAGGAAATAAGGTTGCCCTCAATAGAAATTACCATAGAATCATAGAAACATGAGATGGCTTGGTTTGAAAGGGATGTTTAACATCATCTAGTTCTGCTCCCCCCACCATAGTCAGAGACGCCTTTCACTAGACCAGGCTGCTAAGAGCCCCACCCAAGTCTTCCTCCTTGAGCACTTCCAGGGATAGGGCATCCACAACCTCTCTGGGCAGCCTGTGCCATTGCCCGACCACTCTCACAGTAAGGAGTTTTTCCTAGTATCTAATGTAAATATCATCTGTTTCAGTTTGAAGCCAATTCTTCCTCGTCCTTTCACTACATGCTCTTGTAAAGTCTCTCTTTCTTGGAGATACCCTTCAAGTACCAGAGGATCTCAATCAGGTCACCTCTAAGCCTTCTCTTTTCCAGGCTGAAAGAACCAATTCTCTCAGCCTTGCCTTATAGGAGAGGTGCTCCAGCCATCTGATCATCTTGGCCTCCTCTGGATTTGTTCCAATAGGTCCAATCACTTCCTTTCTTGGAGACCCCAGCTCTGGTGCAGTGCTCCAGGTGGTCTCAGCAGAGCAGAGCAGAGGGGCAGAATCCCCTCCCTGCCCTGCTGCCCACGGGGCTCTGGATGCAGCCCAGGACACGTTTGGCTCTCTGGGCTGTCAGTGCCATGGCTGGGGCATGTCCAGCCTCTCACCCACTGCACCCCCAAGCCCTTCTGGGCAGGGCTGGGCTGGGGCTGTTCATGCCCAGCCTCTGCTGATATCAGGGGTTGATCTGACCCAGAGAACACACTACTCTTGGCCTTGAACCTCATGAGATTCCCATGGACACACTTCTCCAGCTTGTCCAGATCCCTCTGGATGGCATCCCATCCTTCAGAGCTGTCAACAGCACCACTCAGCTTGGTGTCATCTGCTAATTTGCTGAGGGTGTACTCAATACCTTCATTTAATGAAGACATTACACAAGACTAGTCCCAGTATGGATCCCTGAGGGACACCACTTGTCACTGATGTCCAACAGCACTCAGCCATTGACTTTGGATGTGACCATACAACCAATGCTTTATCCAAGGAATTATGATCTCCTTCTGGCTGCCTCTGTAGGGTTAGTGACGTGAATTAAGGTCAGGAGAGAATGAATGGATGATGTGGACTATGTTAACACATAGGACAAATTGTAGGGAAGAGTGTGGGGAGCAAGATAGATGTGAACAGAGAGAGGACTCTGTGGGTAGGAGCCAGGTTGTGAGTGGTGCAAATAAATGGGAGGGCAGCTGACAGTGCAGGAGAACATCATGGGCATGACACTGATGGGAAAGGGAAGAAAATGCAATTTGCAAACACAGAACAACTTCCAGAAGCTGGAAAAGATGGGACAGTGCTTACGCCTATCCCTTTGGGATAGTGAGTTGGAAAACCTGACTGCACATGTGTTTGCAGTTAAGATTGAGATTGGCACACTTGGACTCAGCTTCCTGGGATGGAGAATAAGAATCAGAAGGCAGGTGAAAATGTAAGCAATTGTCTTTTGAGGATGTTGGATGTTGGATGTTGGTTTAACTTGTTTGTGATCATGTCACTGGTCTGAGTACGAAGTACACAGCAGTGAATAACAAGAGCTCCCCCATTTTTTTCTTTTTCTGTCTTAGTGCATATTTGTCTTTCTCTTTAATATCTTGGTAGTTCAAACTCATCTACGATATAATCCCAGTAATAAATGGTAGCAAGGAAATTGCCAGGTTTCAGTCCTATTGAACCTTCTCCTTTCAATACCAGGTGATTTAATTAGAAATTGCTCTTCTTGTGATAGGAGGAATTACTGAACAGATTGTGTATTAATTCTTCACTATACTTACAAAATCAGCAAAATGCAAAGATTTTGACATCTTTAGAGATGAATCTTTTGTTTATAGAAGAGATTAGTTCATCAGTTACTGGGGCTTTACAGAGGAGAATTATTAACGTATACAATGAGGCGAATACTTCTAATTTACCTATACCAGTACATATTGATAGAAACTCATCTACTATTGCTGCTGTGTGAATATTCTGATTTTTGCTGTGGTAAATTGTTTCAGAAACACTCCATATAAATATTATAGAAGTTGGTAATTCAGAATCTCTGATAATCACATCAAACATGCAGCAGTGTAAAAAACTAAGGAGATATTTGCTTTAATAAAATAAATTGTTTCAAATTTTCTCCCTCCTCTTACTCAGATGTGTGGGTAGGTCTTAGGGCTGGTTCAGTCATGAGAGTAAGATCAGGCCCTGCAGCTTCTCATTCCCTTCTGGAGAGGCCTTTTGATCCCTGGTACCTTGTGACCCACACTTCTCTGCATACCCCTCACCCCAGACTCAGTCAGATGGTGTTCCCATGCACTCAGCTAGAGAGAGCAGATTCCTGCTTGGAGAGCAAAGTGGAAAAGCAGCTTTCAACCATCAATAACTTGTCTGACGTTGTCACCCCTGCAAAAACAAAGGTTTTAGGCTGTCCCAAAGCTAAGGCAAAGGACTTTGACAAGCAGGAGTGGTTTCACGAGGTGCTCTGCCTCTCCTGCTGCCAGCCCTGTGGAATCAGAGAGACTCAGGACAGGTAGTCCTGGTTCAGGTGGCTGAGCTGCCTCCATGAACCGGAGTGTTGAGTGTGGCTGACACACCTCCAGAGAGGAGGAGAAAGGAATAAACCTTTCTGGGAACACGTTCCAGGACTCTGCTGTTACTTCATTTGCTTTCTCACTGGTGGACAGAGGCCTGATTGTTCACTGTGGTCTCATCCTTCTCTTCTGTAGTCACTGGCAAAATTCCTCTCAACCACAAAGGACACAAGATAAGACTGGTCTCCCTGCTATCTTTTCCTTTCTCCATCTGTTTTCCCACCTGTGTTTACACAGGCTTTCCTTCATGCAGCAGCAGCCCAGACATATGCTCTGGGAAATTTAACCCCTTTTTCCTGTTTTTAACAGATACTGTGTTAGAGCTGAAGGAATGCCAGCATTTCTAGGGAAATCCAATCTTACTGTTTAGGAAGTGCAGATATATTTTTATTAATTAAGTCTGGGGGCCCCATGGAGGTTTTGTTAGTTGAAGGAGTTTCCTAATTCCAGTAGGTAAGTCTGCAGTAATTCATGCTGCCCAATTTTTTATGTATCCTTTGCAGATCCCACTCACCATTGTTTTTTCCCCCACTGAAAATCCAAATGCCACTTGAAGTCAGTAGATAAATCAGTTTTTAGACTAATTAAAACTCATACTGCAATTTTTTTTTATCAACTTCCAGGTATGTTGAACATGAAGAAATAAATGTGATTAAAAAAAATATGATGTGTATATATTAGAGTAAGTGGGCATGAATATGAAACTGTATTGGCCTGTCTTTTGCAATGTAGTAAGAGACAAATACATGTTTTATTTTACTTACTCAAAGACCAATATCACTATCTGTGCATCATTAATCTAGCAAATCTATCTAGAAACCAGATTCTCACTGCCATCTTCCTAGACAATGTCCCAGAGACATATTATTGCATCTTTTATTTTTTGGTTTATTTTTTGTAACATGTAATTCATCGAATACTTTCAATTTTAAATGTTTTATTTTGCTTAAATTATTTAATGCAGTTTTAACATTTATCCTTCTGCACTTGAAATTCTAATATAGTCTATCTTGCATTTACTTCAGCTTGTAGAAGGCCAATTAGGCAGAACTTCTTTGACCTACCTATTATTTATGGAGCTTTTCCCCCTTTCAGAACAGTAACTGTCAGTATATTTTAGACCAGTGCAGTGGAAAATAATACCATGGGAAATGTTGAGTCACTTTAGATTATATTTTGCCACTTATTTTTTTCTGGTTACACTCTAGGTGCTTCCTTTTGATAGAATACTTTGAAAGACTTGCAGTATACTACTGATTATAAATAGGAAAAAATCTGTTGAAGTGCTTTCCATATGGACAATATGATATGATACATAATTTTACATTTTGCAAAAATACTGAATATGGCTATTCCTTATTCAAGGTAGTGGTGGATTAGGTCTTTCAATATTCATACTATAATCCAGATAGTTAATTATAAGTAGCCCTACTGAGGTGTGATTATTCCTATTCTTAATGGCAGGGAGATAATTAAATACTTTAAGGGAGCAGGATCTCCCCATCTCCATGCCAACTGGTTTGTAAAACATTTTTCAGCCGAACAGTATAGAACATTTTTCTAAAAATATTGTCTGCAAGAGGGCCTAAAAATTAAATGCCTTTTTGGCACAGAGTAATCTATCATTTTGAGGCAACATAATATGCAACAGTCCTCATAATATTGCATAATTTCTTGTTGACAATAAATTGTTGTGTTGTTCCTTTGACACCATATTTTATATGGAAAATAATAGTCAGAAGGACTTCTTGCTATTCAAACTCAGCAATTTTTTTTAAAGTGCAAGAGAACTTTTAGGAATGTACAATTAAAATAACTTACTCTTTTTTGCTAAAAGGTAGAAGTTGATTTGGGTTTAGAAGTTTTATTAGTTAGCAAACACAAATATAAATGTAACAGTATTAGTAATAATAACACAAGCAATAATCCAAAAGCATAAATAAATTACAATTATAATTCTGCTAATTCATCAACTATACAGTTTTAATTTAAACTTAAAATAAAGAAGTAAAATATCACATAGTATGCCTTGGAAATCAAATGTGGTCAACACAGAAAAAGCAGAGGAAGATATTCCAAGCACCTTCAATTCCACACAGTAGAATTTTAACTAAATATTTGAGTTTAGATTAAATAGTTAATCTAAATATTTAATTCAGAACTGACAGTCTCTGATAATTTTTTTAATAATTTAATGGAAAGAAAAGAAGTACAATATTTTTATAGCCAACCTTAATTCAATTTGAATAGTTTAATTTGTAACTGTTATTGTTTGCCAAACTCAAGATTACAAGTGGATACCACTGAATACATAGGGAACTAACTGGCTTTTTTTAATAGGTTATAAGCATCCCTCTGAATAAAGGTAGGAGTAAATTAATTACATGAAATCACTTTCGGCCTTTGACACAGTAAGTATGAAAACTAAATCTGTATTTAGGCTTATTATCTTAGAATCTAATTTTAATTATTATTTTTAAGGCATATGAAATTACTATCAGCAAAGCTGTGAGCTTTTACAAGATAACAAACAGACTATCTTGATCACTCTTTGTAGAAAGAACACTTTAATAAATTAGAAGAAAAATGTATGAATGTTCAGTTATAAATAGCATTAAAGATAAAATGGGCACTTGTATTTCTATTTTATAAAATTATCCTAAATTTTAGTTGTCACACAGAGCTTTCTTAGAAGAATTTGACTGAACACTGGAAAATAGTCAGGATGTAAGAAATGTTCCTAAGTCTAGATGTGGCACTCAGTGCCAGGCCTGGCTGACAGGGTGGTGTTCAGTTAAAGGTCAGATTGATGATCTCAGAGGTCTTTTCCAGCCTCAGTGATTCTGTGTTTCTGTTACTGGCTTTTGTCTGCTCTAGTCAAGAAAACTTGGCCACAGCTATTTTCAGTACCTGCACATGGAAAAAAGCAAAGAGAGGTCAAGATGAAAAATAAAAAGTCCCTGCTCAGATAACTTGCCACTTTTTATTAGGATGAGAAACTGGTTTCTCCTAGCTATGTGGCATAAAAGGCACATCTGGAGCTAGGTAAAGAAAGGAACATAGTTTCAGGGTTGGGGGCAAACCGTAAAGAAATATTAAATGTTTTTTTAAATAATTATTTGTCTATAAATTCTATCAAAGTTTGGGTCAATTAAATTTAGGCAGTTCTGTTCAAATGACTAATTTTCCCAAAGTAAATTTTTGCTATCTCTTTTGCTATTGTTACATTAAATTAAACAAAATACCATAAATTAAATAATGAACAAGTGGCGACCTCAGGTGTCGGTCTTCAGAGAAAGAAATTTCAAATTACTTCAAACAGGTAATAAAAATGTCAGCTAAACAAACCTATGGAGTTTTAGTTTGGTGGGTTTGGGGGGCTTTTTGTTATTTGTTTGGTTGGATTTTTTAATAAGATGGCTAATAAGGGCAACAGCTATCATAAATTACAAATAGATTTATTTAAAATGCGTTCAGGTAAATAGTTTTAAAAGATAAAAGACTGGAGATGGCATATTACAGAAGTTGCTTTTAATTCTAGTCAGCCATTTTCAGTGTCTCTTCAAAACAATATCTACTTGGTTATGTATTAAGGCTGCTTTATGAACCATCTCTCCAGCTGATAAACCCAGATATCTGAAAGGAACTCAAGAAACAATTATTGCTGTCATATCTTAAATGAAGAGGTTGTGCAGCCAGTATCTCATAACTGAAACTGACTTGTCTGCAATTCTGTGTTTAGTGTAAACATGATGGCAAAAGCTGCCATTTTTGCATAGCTTCCTTTTGGACAGTCCAGATTACAAATCTGCCTGCCAAAGGCAGGAATTAGCTCCCTTTCCCTTTCTCTTTAAGTTCTTTCCCTTGCTGCAAAGATGTTCCTCTTGATCAGTGACTAGATTTTAGGATTTCTTAAATGTAGGACTGAATTTTTTGGAACACAGATTACTGAAATTCATTTAATTGCATCAAACTACATTCTGAGTAATTGTAAGACCTGGTAGTAGTTATTTTAGTAACTATAAAAAAAGCAGCGTATGTCTGGGTTTACCATTGTGTACACTAGTAACAATATACTGAAACATAAAAATGAGGAAAAATTATAGATAAATGCATTTCATGTTTTCCAGAGTTAAATAAAGAAAACAGAAGTGCAGATGCTTTTGTTAAAGTGAAGTGCTATTATATGAAACATCTGCTCCCTGTTTTATGTACTGGAGATGCTTAAGTCAACATGGAACTGGAAAATCACTCAGTTTCTGAAAGAATGGGATGCCTAGAAGCTTACTGAATTTTTATTTATTTTTTTTTAATTGCTTGAAGTTTATATAGTCCTTTCCTAAAGGGAAAAAGAGTCCAACCATACTGTGTTGTAAAGCTGGGAACAGAGTGCTCCAAGCTGAATGTTCCTTGCTGTGACTGGCACACCAAGATAGTGCCCATTAGCTAGTTTCTCCTCAGTGGAATACTTCAGCCACTTGAAAGAAATAATGAACTATTGATCTTTCTACCATGCCAAGGAGTTTCTGTCAGAAAATAAGAATAACCTAAACATGGAAACAAGGAAAGCTTATTCTGAAGTCTTACAAGATGGGTAGATTGAAAGAGCACTTGGACACTTAAGTTTTTTCTATGGTAGTTTAGTAACTCATTGTTCTCTATAAAATAAACAATATTCACAATATTCTAATCCACTGTCCCATTCTGAAGAAACATTCCCAAGTCTGTTAGACTGACTGACCCAAGCTTTTGAATTGCTTTGATTTTCCATCTTTCTTTTGCTGCTGGAAGCAATCAGCCTGAACAGCTGACAACACGCACAGAAACCTATATGCCCACAGTAAGAAAAAGTTTCCTGTTGAGGAACTGAAGCAGAGGTCAGCTGGAAGGACAGCTCCCTAGATCCTGTAATGTTTCATCTAACAGATGATGAGAAACCACACAGCTTTGGAAGGGAACAGTAATTAATAAAAAATGCTAGCTGTTTTTAATTACTTTTAATGTAAACATTATATAGCAATAATACTAAATTCCATTTATTAATTCATTACTACACAAATTTCTTCACCTAGTAGAGTAAACTTGTGTTCTTGCAAGACAAAGATGCACATATAATAATTAATTGTACGAATCTTCTGTTTATACAATGTAACATCCTAAACTAAGAAATATGGTCCATGGAGACAGGACTGGTTTGGTGTCCTTCAGTGAACTTGCTAACTACTGGACTCACAACTTACCTTTATCAACACACTTTTGTGTTGGGCATATTTTGTGGGCATATTTTGTCTGTAAGATAACTTTTTATTGATATTCAAATTTCTGCAGATTTTAATCTCTAGTCAGATGTTAATGTGACATATAAGGTTGAGTAATTACATCTGGAATATAATTTATATGTAAAATGAACAGATGATGAATGGACAAGCATTCTCTCTCACATAAACTGTCCTGCTTCTCAGAGTAAAAAAGGAATTTTCCTATATAAAAATTTTCTATGTAAAATAGAAACAGAAATTATTGCTAGCATGGCGAGCAGATACATACCCATCCAGCAAAGACTAAAGAAGAGATCAACATCATAGATGCCACCAGTGATTAATCTCTTCCACATCCATACACAGCACTTATTTTCTCAAAGAAAAAACAAGTGTTTAGGCATCATATAGCAACAGGGGAGGGGAAAAAGTATCACTAACAGTGGCATATCAGTACAGTTCATAGGAACAATGAACCTGGTCTCTGCTGGGATCAAAACTTGATCCTCACAAAAGGCCTATTAATCCTATTCTTTAAATTTCATCCTGTGGGCTATGTCACTCCCCTTACCACATTCAGATTTTCCTGAAGTCAGCCTTCCTTATTGTTGTCTTTCAGATATGTAGAATCTCCTATGTAGAGTTCTGTGCCACATTAATGCAATAGTAAAATACAACATATGCATTCCCTATTTTACAAGAAACCGATATGGGCAAGCTCCTTTAGAAATTCATTGTGTTCCAAACACTGAACCTGATCCAGCTTTTGCTGAAATCCTGCCATAGAATCACAGAACCAATCAGATTGAAAGGACCCTCAGATCATTGAGTGCAACTGTTAACCCAGCACTAACAACTCCATCCCTAAGCCACATCTCACATATGTGTGCAATTGGTATGCTGGTGATTGGTTTTGGTTATTGTAACTTTCAGAACAAGGTTAGCTTTAAACTTTTATCATTGACTTTTAGTTAGAGTCTTCACAGCAAGTACGTTGTATTTGAGCCCATATCCTTTTGAGGACTGTATTTTTCTGTGGGAAAAACCTGGTCCTAGCAGACCACAGATTATTATTTTCACCATTCAATTGATTACATTTGCATTAAATATGGACTGTAAGAACAAACAGAACAGTTACTTTTAATCAGGGCAGTGACTGAAATTTGTTTCATAATGTTCTATGTTAACAACTGTCCACAAAAATTAAATAACTCAAGTAAAATTTGCATTCAGAATTGAATTACAGGTTCACTGTAGCCTAATACATAACTTTTAATTGGAATTGAAGATATTATTTTGTTTAGAAAGGAAAGACAGTAGCATTTGACACACTGGAAGTGCCAGCATGAAGCCAATGCCAAATGCACATGGCAATATTAGTAATATGCTGCCAATGCTTTATTTTTATGGTAATAAAGAACCCTGTTTATCCAAGCTGTTTTTAAATAGTCTATGCTTTTTGTGTTTATACACAATCCTATGCTATTACTGTATTTCCAAGTCTATTTATATCAACTGAACATCAAGAAGAGCACAATTGTTAAGGGCACCTGGTACTTGATGCCACTAAGGCTCATTTTAAATATGTCATGGCTATTTTCATTACTTTATTATTTTCATGAAAAACAAACACTTTGGTTTATTTAAATGAACACAAGTTTTTAATGGGAACACGTTTCAATATCCTGTGTTCTTCCTCTCTGGTCCAGGTAAGGAAGATTTCATATATTATTTCTCATTATGCTTGGGGGTCTGTTCAAACAAACAGTTGATAGATTAGCACATACAATTAGCAAACACTTTACTGTTATGAACAGACTACAAATGATACTCTTGCTATATATAACAAGGTAATATAGATGATGTGTCAGTGACTGTAATACTCATCAGTCAAGAAACACCACTGAAAATGCAGTATGTGGATATTCATTCACAGTATTTTTTCAGTAAGAAAACTGTAGTTCATCTTTTGAATGACACCTTTCACCTGGAGTTGAGAACACAAAACTGTTCTTGCTTACTGAGCAGGCAGGCAGGCTCCACTCCCTGACCAGTTTCTGGGCAATGGCATATTTGTAGTATTTTTTCTTACCTATTGTTTATTACATTATCTAACTAGCCGAATTACAGATATTAAAAGCCTTTCAGACATGTAATCTTCAACCAGAAGTTGTGGGTTGACTGAGACTGCACATCATAGTTTTCATTGATTTTTTCCCTTCACCTTACTTGACAAAAAATAATAGAAGATGAAAGAAGAAGGAAAAAAAAAAGTAATTATGTTTGTTGCAGTAATATCCATGAATTCTACGTTCCCATTGTCCTGTGATGAAATGTAATGCTGTCTCTTATGGTTTCTTCCCACCTTTCTTGTTTAAGTAATCTGCAATACAGTGAGTAAGATTATTAATAATGAAAACTCTACTTCCTCTCACTTTTTCTGCACTCTTAAGAATGAAGATTTAGGAATTAGGGAATTTGGTTCTTTTTTTGGGGGGAGGGGGCATTTGATGCTTTTTAAACTCAAATTTGTTGAGAGTAGCAGAAGACACCTATTTATGTGTCTTGTATTGTTTGCAGCAATTTTAATTGAAGAGACCTGCAGATCAAGAGGCGATCACTAGTCATACAGACTTTCCAGATAGCTTTCTCTAAATTCAACAACATATTGTAAAACTATATTCTTTGTGAGACTTGAAGATTATCTTAGGACATGGAAAAGATATTGACTGCATTTAACTGCTCCCTTTGGGCAAAATGTCCTTCTCTTGTAACTAAAATGCAGTGGGTTCAATCAAAGGAGAAGAGGTCAGGCTAAGCTAGCCGTGAGAAAAGGAAAGGACTGACTTCTGTTATACCTGGCTGGTTCTTTATAGTAAACTGTCCTTATTTCATGGGCATCAAGTTCTGTGAGGGACTTTAGGTCAAGTCTCTTTCCAGTATTCTCTACAAATTCTCTACTCTCCCTGTAGCCTCTTTAAATTCTCCCCAAAGCTGTTGGGGTTTAAGTACATTCTGTGCTAGTACTGGTCCAATGTTAATTTACTTTGATTTATCCACTGTAATTTAAGCATCTTATCCCCTAAGCCTTCAGGGTTAGGTAGCATGTGGAAATTCCTCAACAAGAAGTATAAGATTAAAAAAAAGTCAAGATTCTTCATATTTTAGATTAATAAAATATATATTTCTTAAAGGCATACTGCAAAAAACCCCAAACCAAGAACCACATTGGTACTTTGTAGAACTGAAGTCTTCAGAATTATTTATTATTTGTTTTTCCATACTTGAAAATCATAGTTGGTTTGAAATAAAGCATGTAATGGACAAAAAAAGCAAGGTAGGATACAGTTTCCTATTTTTGTATTTAAATACCCAAACTCACAGCCCTTGACTGCTGGAACTGAGTAGGGAAACTATCTCTGTATTTAAATAACCAAACTCACAGCCCTTGACTGCTGGAACTGAGTAGGGAAACTGTCTCTCACCTACTTGAACTCAAGAATTCTTGCTATTTCTAAGTGTATTCTTAGTCCCTGGTTTGAAAATGGGATCAACTCAAAATAGTAATTTTTGCAAATTGCTTCCTAATTTTCTATATTTTAATGTAAATATTCTACCCCACGCTTTGCTGTTACAAGCCTCAGACATTGACTCTGTGCAGTCACTCTGATACTATGGATTGGAGAATTAGAAGTCAAAAGTTTGGTGCTTTTTCTTTGGACTCAGCATTTAGTTTCCACTGTTCCAGAATAATGAGTTCTTATTGGGGGCACTTTGCAGAGAAAGGCTGCTAGACTAATCATATGAATTCTATTTTTTAATCTAATGAGAAAAAAAGGTCAGAAGTTTTAAGTTTTCTCTCCCAAATTACCTAGAACCAAGGAAAGAGAAGGCATGTTCATGCTTCAAGTATTCTTTTTTTTCAGAACAGTTGTTATATTCAAATATCATTACATCGTGATATCTTGTATTGCATTAGTTTAGTAAATCTGGTGAATGATTAAAGGGATTGATCCTCTATGGCAGCTGTATATTTAAAAGAAAATCTATAGAATCACTTGGGTTAATTCAGCACTTGGGTTAATCAAAGTCATAAACTGTGTTTGACAGCTGAAACTTGAAGCACTATTTTAAAAATGCTTGATAAAATCAGAGTTCATATGGAGAAAACCTATAGGCAGGGCTCTTAAAGGACATTAATTATTTTTTCAGAGTAGCAAAAATAGAATCAGTTACCTTCAGATTTGTCCCTGCAACCTTATGTAAGCAGAAATAGAAAAACTGCTGCTGAGTACTAAATTATTACTTGTTAGAGCAGAGTCAATTTCTAACTTTAAAGTTTCACATGGTTGAGTAACTTCTTTGTTTTCAGAGTGTGCTGAACTTTTCTCTCCCCAGAGATCTGCCTTTTGACCAAGGGCCGCCGCACTGCCAGTGTTCGAGCAGACACGTACTGTCGCCTGTACTCCCTCTCAGTGGACAACTTCAACGAGGTCCTGGAGGAGTACCCCATGATGAGAAGGGCCTTCGAAACCGTGGCAATCGACAGACTTGACAGGATAGGTATTTATTTCATTTTTTTGGCATTTGATTAATTCTTAAAATCCTTCCGCATTTTCGTTCCCTTGAGCTGCATGATAAAATACCCCACTTTAAGAGTTTTTTTCTGTTATGCTGCAGTAAATGTTTTCTTGATCTATAAATAACACATGTGTGCAGACAAGAATTTTGCAATCTCACTTTTAAATAATAAAAAACACTGAGTTTTAGAAAGCTCTTATACTCCTCTGAGGATTATTTTTCATACTTTAATTATAATTAGTATTATTTATTAATCCTACAGATTTCTTTTGCTGCCTTCAGCACTTGATAGGATTTATGCTGTGTCACGAGCAGTAGATGACATTTTCCTAAATAAATTGCTTACAGATGACATCCATAATGCTGGGAAAAGCTGAAGCCTCATAGCACTCACAAACCCGTTGTTTGTTGAAGTGAATTAATCCTTTGCAGCAGGGCTCTCATTTTCCTCACAACATGGTGCTAGCCTTGATGGCTGCACACTGGCTCAGATTTGCCTGCAATCAGAAAAGCAGTCCAATAATATGCAAGTGAAAGGCAGAAGGGTATGGCAGGTAATCAAACCAAGAGGTGTAAACGTGCTGCTCCAGTATTTGGGACCTCCCAACAATAGCAGGCAAAGCATAAAGTCTTCAGTCAGGAGAACTGCACCCTGATCATCACTACTGACACTGATTTTAAAACACAGCTGGAAAAAAAAAATCACTTATCCTGTTTGGTGGCGTTTCCTCAACTTCACAGGAAAATTTGAGGATTTCTCTACGTCAACTCAATGCATTAAACTCCTACATTTTGTCTCACATGACTCTCTGGAAATGCAGTCCAACTCTAAGTAATATGTGCTTCAAAAATATTAGTCAAATTCCACTCTGTTCCTGGAGTAGCAATCCCATCTGAAGTGCAGTGTTTTATTGGGGATAAAAAAAAAAAAGGAGCGGTTGAGTGCCATTGTGTTCTGTCTGATGACTCAGACAGAATAGTGTCTACATCTTAGAGACACGGAGCCATCAAGCAGACATCAGGTCACAATGTACAGCACAGTTCACTGTGCAAGCAGGTGTCACACTATCCATGAGTTCCTACTAGTTCACAAACACTGGTTACTTATGTCTAGTAACTAGTTCCCAGAAATGTGCTAGATGGCAGGTGTACTTTTAAAACTTGTAACTGTTTAGTGGAAATTCAGACAGCTTTGCAACTGTGAGAGAAAGATGATGTAGATGCAGAGCACAACGACCTTTTTCTGACAGTTGTACAGGAAACTGCGTTTCTTACACGTAATTGTAGTAATAGCAGTGAACTGCAAGTGAAGAGGCAGGGAAAGGCCAGGTGCCGGAGCGCGGCGGTGCTGGGGGGACCGCGGTGCGGACACGGCCATGGGAGCTGCGGCAGGGCCATGGGGGCACAGCGCCTGAGCCCCGGGCTGGCTGTGCGGACACGGCCATGGGGAGCTGCGGCAGGACAATAGGGGCACAGCCCCTGAGCCCCGGGCTGGCTGTGCGGACACGGCCATGGGGAGCTGCGGCAGGACAATAGGGGCACAGCCCCTGAGCCCCGGGCTGGCTGTGCAGACACGGCCATGGGGAGCTGCGGCAGGACAATAGGGGCACAGCCCCTGAGCCCCGGGCTGGCTGTGCAGACACGGCCATGGGGAGCTGCGGCAGGGCCACAGGGCACAGCCCCTGAGCCCCGGGCTGGCTGTGCAGACACGGCCATGGGGAGCTGCGGCAGGGCCACAGGGCACAGCCCCTGAGCCCCGGGCTGGCGGCCGGGCCCTGCCCGCTCAGCCACCCGGGGCCTGATGACGCTTTTCCAGCACATTCCTCAGCCACAGGTAGTGAAACACAGAGCTAGAGCGGGGCTCTGCCCCTGCGCTTCGCCCTCACTAACGCTTCTGCCTCTCTCTGAAGGGAAGAAGAATTCGATCCTGCTGCAGAAGTTCCAGAAGGACCTCAACACCGGCGTTTTCAACAACCAGGAGAATGAGATCCTGAAGCAGATCGTGAAGCACGACAGGGAGATGGTGCAGACCATCGCCCCGGTGAGCCTGCAGCAGATGCCGGCCCTCAACTCCAGCACCGCGGCCTCGTCGCGCGGCAGGACGCAGTCCCCGCCCGTGTACAGCACCAGCAGCCTCTCGCACACCAACCTGCACTCGCCCTCGCCCAGCACGCAGCAGCCCCAGCAGGCCGTCATCCTGTCGCCCTGCTCCTACACCACGGCCGTCTGCAGCCCGCCGGTACAGAGCCCGCTGGCCGGCCGAACTTTCCAGTACGCCTCGCCGACCGCCTCGCAGCTCTCCCTCATGCAGCAGCAGCAGCAGCAGCAGCAGCAGCAGCAGCCGCAGGCAGCGCAGCAGCCGCCGGGAGCCGCGCAGAAGAACGAGGTGCACAAGAGCACCCAGGCCCTCCACAACACCAACCTGACGCGGGAGGTGCGGCCGCTCTCCGCCTCGCAGCCCTCGCTGCCCCACGAGATCTCCACGCTGATCGCCAGGCCTCACCCCACGGTGGGCGAGTCGCTGGCCTCCCTCCCGCAGCCCGCGCCGGGCCCCGGCGTGCCCCCGGGCGGGCGGGCCGGCGTGCCGCAGCGGGTCTCGCTGTTCCGCCAGATGTCCTCGGGCGCCATCCCCCCGAACCGCGCGGCCGCGCCGCCCGCCGCCCCGCTCCAAAGGGATTCTTCCACAGTCTTAAGCACAGAGCCCGAGGGAGACAAACCGCGGTTCGCCTCAAACTTATGATCCCTGGTGACTGTGAGCAACAGACTTGCAACAAACCGAGCACCATCCCCCGAACTGTTTTAGCCTGTTTCCTAATGTGCCCCAGCAGTCTACTATGAGATAAATAATTTAGACAGCTTTGCCCTGTGTAACGAATGTAAAAGTTTTATATATATATATATCTAAATATATATATATATATATAAGCAACTAATAAAACTTGTTTGAGTTCATGTCTTCCTTTTTCACAACCATTACAGAAGATTAAATTTAGCAATGATATTACTGTTTTAACGTGTTGACTTTAAAATCAGCCTAACAGATTTCTCTGTTTATGAGATTGGCTGTTTTCATGGGGAAATTGTCAACACAACAACAAACTTCAAACAAGTATATTTAAAAAAAAAAAAAAAAAAAAGCGTCAGTTTAACTAACAACATAGCACTGACTGAGTGATATTCTGAAACTTTTGTTACTTCATTTATTGCGTGTACATTTTTGATTTCTCATGAAGAATTCGATTGTTATTTCACATTGCATTTCATATGTTAGCACCATCCATTGGAATTTGGATTGGGAAAGAATTATATTGCAAATACCTGCAGTGTAAAGGGAGGCACTAGCACTCCTCCGGATAGGTTGTAACCTCATGGCACGTCAGCCCTTCTGTTGTCTAAGAGAATTGGGTGGACTTTGATCTTCACACTGCTAAAGACTTCTCAAAGACTAAATATTGCCATTGTAAATAACTTTTTAGACCCAAGCAAAAATAGCTGCTGTGTGGTGTACCATTGCAAGGTCTTTGTTTAGGAATTTAGGTTCCGCTTTTCACTTCAAAATTTACAGTTTTAAAATTTGTTAAAGCTAAGTGCAACACAACTGTTAAATTGTAATGCAATGGCTTAAAACCTACAGTGTTACTTTTACATGCAATGTTTTATGCAAAATTGTACGCTTGATCCTGCAAACCGCTTGTACTTCACCAATACCATCACTTTTCTTCTTCTTGCCCTCAATAGCATCTGAGAATATTCCATGCATGCTTTGGAAAAAAAAAAGACAATAAAAATAGGTTTGGTCAGTAGGAAAAGGCTTTACGGTATCTTAGAAAATAATAACCATTCATTAATTGTGTCTACCTTAAAATTCCTATAATGCTGACTTTGAATTTCTGGTTTAAGTCTAGAAGTGAGGTTTTTCATTTAAAGGATTATTTGTAAACCACAGCTTGATTTAGACTTTCAGGTGCTTTCTGTGTCTTCACTGTAGTTTTGTAGTTGACTGTGGTGTTAATTTACAAAAAATAAATATAATATAGCATCAAGTCTGTCTGGAAATGCACGATTTGCTCTGTGTATATTGTAATTAAATGGTTAGTATATCCTAAGGCATGTAGTGTCAAACATAGCCCATAGGTATGAGGTTTATTATTTTTTATGTCTTCAAAACAGAAAGGAAATGGTGACAGAAAGCAGGGTTAAAGCATACTGTTTTGTGAACATTTTGTTTTGTTTGCTCAAACCTCCACATTATCTTATCCACAAAAAAAAAAAAAAAAAAAAAAAAAAGAAAAAAATTCATAATCTTTTGTGCCTGATTTGTCACATTAAATAGAGATTGAAACTAAATGTGTCATGATTTAACTCACTGAAAAATCAGCATTATGGATATGATACAAGCATATATTCTGTTCCTTAAAACCCAGCTGACTCTGTTAAAGAAGTGGATGCAAAGGAGTTCTTCTCTTCCCATCAAAGCTGAGTTTAATGATGCATGGAAAAATTAAATAACATCACCAACTATGTAATGCAGTGAATCCAGATGTACTTGAGAGCCAAGTAAATACTCTAAAGCTAACAGAGCTTGAACCCGTGCTGCCTGTTATACCTTTTACTAAAGTGGTACATCAAATAAAATTTTTAAAAATCTTCCATTTTTTTTGCTGACTCACATTCACCAGTAAAGATCGATGTAATTAACCCACTAACATGCTGCTGCCATTAATTTAAGTGACCTGGAGTGGAAATGGGGAAATGATTGTTTAAAAAAGTGTCTCAAACATTATGGATACGCTGCAAGACCATTTATTTATGAGTATAATACCCCTTATATTATTTTAATGCTAACAAATTCTGTCAGTTAATTAAGATCATATACTGATCTTGAAAACTGTTTAAGGTTTACATTTAATAGGAGAAATGGGGTTAGTAGCAAAATATTTTTATATATATTTTTATTTTATTTTAAGCACTATGAAGAAATATTAATTCACATGGTCTTTCAGTGAAACCATAAATAATTTTTAATGACTTTGTAATAGAGTGGACAATATCTAGGATTTGTATGTTAATTTAAAAAAATGGTACAGGGTATAAAATTATATACGTATATATATATATGTATGTATGAATGTATATATACTTAGATTAAGAAACAAATGACTCACATTCCTGTAATATAAAGGTCCATTGCTAGTTTCAGAAGTGACCTATTTTCTCTGTACATAAGTAGGCCCATAAGTATGAAATCTCACATCTGTACAAGATGAAATGTATTAATGAAAAAGGTTGGATCTTACTGCTGCTGGGAAGACTATAGATCTGGTTCTTACAATAATTGTATGATCAGGGATGAGTTAGATTTTTTTTTGTCTTTGCTCAAAGCCATAAATAAACAAATATAAAAGATTATTAATAAATTGAAGAAAATATATAAAAAAATAAAACCATGATTTTTTTTTTTTTCCTTCCAATATCTGTGTAACTGAGCCAAGTTCTGCTTTACCATAAAAGAAGAACTGTTTGCTTATCTCTTTTCATTATTCTGAGCCTGGAAGTGATATGCACTAAGTATGGGGACCTGGAGAAAAAGCTGCATGAGTAATTTTGTGAATTCCTGAAATAAGAAAGCTTAGAAATTCAAGGATATTACCTGATTTACAGAAGCAGTTCCTAAATTGTGTTTCCTCTGAAGATTAGAGAAATTAGTTTCCCCCCCAAAAATTCTTATATAAGCTATTACCAGTTTTCAGAAATACATTATGAATACAAATATTCAAAAGTTAAGCTTGTTTTTTATATGGTAAGTATCCTGGGAGAGAATTGCAAACAGTTGTTAGTGTAACTTAAGGAAAGGGTATTGTATCATATTTTCATTTTGTCTTACTGTGTGTGCCAATCCCAGATGATGTACCTCTGAACTTGTGCACAGGAGTTGAGATTTCAAGGCACCATTGACATGGCAGTAATGTTCATTAATCGCATTTTAGGTCATTGAAAATTAAGAAGCACATTGTGTGTTTTACACTACCTTCAGCAGAATTGATAGAATCCCAAATCGATAAACTGATTTCAAGCTAGCATGAGTAGCTGTATTTTAAATTTGCACTGTAAAGTGTATTGTGAATTCCTTTCACTAGTATTTCTTCTTTTTTTTACTTTGCATTGCTGAGATATGGCTCTATTCCAATGGTAGGCAATTAAATGATTATCAGAAATACCAGCATTGAACCAAAAGAATTTTGTTAAGCAGCAAGACCTGGTTCTTCTGTCTACATTTGACCACTTCACAGACTATACATTGCTGTCTGGTCCAGTGTTATTATTTCATACATTTTTGTGTTCAGAACCAAACAAAGTGTTGTTTTTAAGTGGATTTCACAACATCACTACATGTGATATTGATATGTATTTGCACACTAATTTATATATTTTTAGAATCTCTTAATTTCTAATATCTTTATCTACCTCAGCCTACTTCCTACCTTACCTTAGACTGGAACCAAAGTAAATTTTATTCTGAATAGCAAGCTTTCATGCCTTGATGCATGCTATTAAGAGTTGAGCTTGGTATTTTTATTTCCAAAATTTGAGTTCTTTCACTGACTTGAGCATTTCTAGACATGTACATTCTTTTCTACTGTATAAGTGACATTGTTCAGTGAAGAAGAAGGAACTTATTTTAAAAAGATGTTAAGCTTTTAAATTAATCTGAAATTCAACTGGTCTGGGAATACTCAGTGACAGTAATTTCTGCTGTTCAAAAATCCTCTATTCACACAAAAAAAAATTGCTGCAATATAGGAACAGAAAGTGTTTCTTTACAAATCACAGGACTGAGCTACAAACATTATTTGAACATCCTATTAGAATTGGGTATGCAAATTTATTTCTTTAGTGATTTGGCCTTTTCTCTTGTTTTTTGGTTTTTTGGGTTTTTTTTTTTGTTGTTTTTTTGGTGTTTTGTTTTGTTTTGTTTTGTTTTGTTTTGTTTTGTTTTGTTTTGTTTTGTTTTGTTTTAAATCAGGGAACTGTAAGAGCATTAATATTGCCCTATACTATGTCCTAAGAGAAATGCATCTTGAGAATTTTGAATGTATAGATTTTTTCCCAACAATCAGTAGCCAGTGCTTGCATACTCAGCACTGTGAATCATCTTCTTGATCATCTTAGCATCACAAAATCTGCAATGTTCTGTGGGTGGTACATTGAATATGACCACTGCTCAAACTTAAACACCTTTTCTTCAGAAAGCCACATATGTGCAGTCTGTTTTGTCACTGCAGTGTAGGGTTTTTTAGTAGAGATCTGGTTTTAAAAAAAGTTATTGTGTATCAGAGGACAATAATTGCAGATACCAGTTTTCATGTGGGCAGTTAGGCATTTTGGTTCCTAAGCCAGGCTGTTCTTGAATTGGATTTTTTAATTCTCTGCAAAGTCAACACTAATAGTGGGTTTGGTGTGTTTACTACAGAAAATGTGCAGTCTGTATTTTTGCAGAGAGGCCTGCAGTGTTTTATAGCTTTTAATTTTTTCTAAGTGCTGGGAGATTTACATCCAATTATATTCATTTCTCTAGTTCAGGCAGGAGGCAGCGTGAGCAGTAACTGTTGCCAGGTCATTGTCCACTGCATCAGGAAATCTAGGTAAAGGGAGAAGATGGATAGCAGTAATAGATGTGATCTTACAAAAAAAATAGAAATATTGCTAAATATGAACCAGACTGATCAATTCACATCTGAACCTTCTGTGATAAAGTAGATTATATTGCAATTGCAGACTTTGCTTTTTAAAAATCTTCTAGTCAATGCCCATTTTGTCTGTAATTTGTCATCATCCTCTGCTATATCATCTTGGCAACAGAAATATCTACCCATATTTTTAGACAGTGCATCTCAATTGTATTTCAGTTTAGATCATACCTGCATGTTGAATATTAAAAAAGATTAAGAAATCTGGGGTTTTAAAAAAACCCAAGCAAAAAAAAAAAATTAAAAAATTCCAAAAACCCCAGACATGATAAAGGAAGTACATGTGTGCATTTTACCAACTGGTATTATGTTAATGTCCTCCATCAGGAAGGACTCAAGTATCAAGGACTGATTCCCTTGGACCTTTGATATTGTATCACAGATAATGGCACTTTTGGCAGAAATGGTGACTGCCATGGAAAGATTCTAGATAATGGGTTTGACACCTCCTTTGTTTTGTCCAGAAGGAAGAAGCTGTTCATCAGATCCACCAGACAAAGAAGAATACAGATGGTGTAGTTCAAGGCTGTTGCTTTTGTTCATGTCTTTTCTGCAAGATAGAAAGTTGTGGACACAATTCAGAGCTGCCAATGAAAACTGGACTGAATTAATGCACATAGAGAAATTATAGAGCATGTGCTAATCTTAGTACATAGCATCAGAAAACAAGCTTTTAGACTGCGACAAAAATAATTTGTTCACCACTGCATGCATGAATTAAGGTGGTGTGCTTAAACTCTGTAATCTGTCTGTGGGTTAGATCAAAGATAACCTCTGAGCCAGAAAGTAAGAAACTGTGTCTTTAGGCTTTTAATCTCCCATTTTGTTTGTACATTTGAATGTCCCAGAATAACAAATCCAAACAACAACAACAAAGAAGGACATTGCAAATCCCTAAGGTTTTGATCGTCTATAAATAAACATTCCAACTGGGTTTCTGTTTTCTGTGAGAGCCACATTAATCATAATGAAAGTTCTCACATAGGTCATCTCCTAGATCTGGAGTTTGAGAAGATGAATGCTGCATATCTGTTGTTTTCTTGCTCAGGTCTGTGGCACTGAAGTGTTCTGTGAGAGGAGTCATGTTTTTAACTGGTCTTCTGTCATTGTTTTAACAGCTTGCTGAGAAAAAAAAGGTTGGCATTGTTAATAAGTGGCAAAAACTGACATATCTGGGGTAAACTTCCATAGTGTAGGCAGTGTTATTACAGCAGAAGACACTGAGCACAGAGCACCATATGCCGTGGTCCGGGTTACACTGGCTATTTAAAGTCCATGATTTTTAATGAGGCCATGCATTGTCTATTGCTCCACTCTGCATGGGTCACTTTTTGCTGTCTTATCCTGTTCCTAATACTCCTCTGCAAGACAGATGTGTGAATATCTGGAACATACACAAATTGTTCTGTCTTCTAGGACACTTTTTTCATCATTTCAGCTGTGATGAGTGAAAAAATTCATTCCATCAAGTGGAGTGATTGTTCTCTAGGGTTTCTTTTTTTTTTTTTCCTTTTTTATCATGTGTTTGGAGAAGGTTCTCAGTAGTAATGTGAAATACAGATGTCGTTGCCCAAGCGCAATGAAAAGAGCAAAAGTGACAATAACAATGAGTAGATGAAAGGCAAAGAGAATTGCCAGAGGCAGAAAAAATTATTTCCTCAAAATAAGGCATTTGTGTTGAGATTCCCTGAAGGACCTGAAAGAGATAGGGGAGGAAAGATGACAACATGTCATGTCCTATTTAAGGCTGCCAAGCAGCTCTGTCATGAGGGTAGCAGGAGGAGCAGGAGAAATCAACCCCTCTTTTTTCTGCCACAGATACTGGGCTTCTTTTAGGTAATTCATTTTGTTTATTTTGAGTACTGAAAGCTGACAGACTCACTTTGCTGGTTGCTTCTGTTGATGTCAGAGATGGACCTGCTAGAAGAAGGATGTAAAAGACATGGTCAAGAACATCACAAAACTAGTGGGTATTCTGAGCCTTTTATGTCACTGATACCATGAATCCTTGTAGTACCTTTTCTACATAGAAAAATTCTGTAGTATTTTTTTCTTGTTACAATAGCATTGCACTCTGTGTCTATCAATTACTTTTATAATTATTCGAAAATGTGACCAAGATTTGTCAATATTGCTAATTAAACTTCAGCCTAGGCAGAAACAGGTTTATTGTAAATCAGTCCAAAGAACTGAGATGAAAACTCCCCCAAAAATATTACTGATCAGGGCTTGGGCAAGGCTGCAACACAGGCTAAGTTGCATTTGAGATTTCCAATGAAGTTTTTTCCAAAGATTTATTCTAACTTAGATCCTACACATCACTCTATCTTCCTTTTTTTTTTTTTCCTTGTTTTTTCTTTGGGTTTTTGTTTTGTTTTTGTTTTTTGGTTTTTTGGGTTTTTTTTTGTTTTGGTTTGGTTTGGTTTCTTTTTTCTTTTTTCTTTTTTCTTTTTTTCTTTTTTCTTTTTTCTTTTTTCTTTTCTCCTTTTCTTTTCTTTTCTTTTCTTTTCTTTTCTTTTCTTTTCTTTTCTTTTCTTTTCTTTTCTTTTCTTTTCTTTTCTTTTCTTTTCTTTTCTTTTCTTTTCTTTTTTTTTTCTTTTCTTTTCTTTTCTTTTCTTTTCTTTTCTTTTCTTTTCTTTTCTTTTCTTTTCTTTTCTTTTTTCTTTTCTTTCACATTGTGTAAGTCATTTGTTGGTTTCTGGGAGTGAAGCCAGAACAACACTGTACTGATGGTGAAAGTCAACAAATCATGACAGTACCCAGAACAATGTGACAAAACTGTCTTTGGCAGCCAAAGACTACAATCAGGAAAGGCTACTTGTTTGCTTCATAGTATGTCCTGCAAATATTAGAGAGCTATTCATTATTTTGAAATCCATCAACAATAAAATAACTAGAGTATGATTGAATTCTGTCTATATATTGAGTTTTAACTCATAATATAGTTGGGGAAAAGGAAACTCAGATAATAATATCAAATCTAGGAGAAATAAATATATGCCTGGTGGCTACACCTAACATCCTACAACAAATGAGTTTTGGGAGGAAAAGAGACACCACTCATTTAGCCATTAACGTCTAAGAACACTCAATATAAACAGCATTTTGTGATGGAATATCCTATCTCAATAGGCCTCATGTAACTCATGTAAACTAGTTGAAATTTTACTGTTGCTAGCACTTTGAATATACGCCATTACAGCAAAATTATGGAAAGCTATTCAGTAACATTTAGAAATAAATCAAATCATATTGAATAGAACAAAACTGAAACTAAATCTTGTGCATGGGCTTTTTTGCAGATAGCAGTACAACCCAACCTTCTATGCCTTGAATCCAAAGACTGCACTTTGGATATCAAGGTGTTTATAGCCATCTATAGCCTCCATCCATTGCTAAGTGCATGCAATACCATCAGTGGCTGATGGCATGTTTTTCAGCCAGTAGAAAAATGTACTCAAAACTATTCCTTTTAAATTTTTGGTGCAGGGAAATTTAGCTAGAAGTATTTCCTAATCTTAAACTGTTAACCAGTCATAAAAGTATCAAATATAATATTGCAGACATTTCATTTTAGACTTTTTTTCAGCAAGCAGAACCTCAGTTTAGATCATGCATTAGATCTATACCATATAGTAAGATTAAGGTTGCGTCACTAGGGATAAGTTTTGATTATTACCTTAATTGCTTTTATTTTATGTTGACACTAGAGAACAGTGTTGGAGTACAAGAAAGAAACCTGAATGCAATAGGGCTGAACAGAAGAATTTCTTTAAGGGCTGGAGTAAAGAAATCTCTCACTGTACGAGCACAGTGAACAAATTCTTCAGCTCCATTCCCCAAGTCTCATGGCAGTACCAGCCCTTCAGCTTTAGTTCATCTCCTCTGCTCAGAGTTGTTCATTTAGCAGTTCATTCACCAGCCTTTTTTTCTAGTCTTCGCTAGTCCAGCTTGAATTTTTACTCTTTTTTCAGGGCAAACACAGGCCATTTACCACCATTTCCAGCATTTTAAGGGTAGGCAAGCAATTAATCTGACAGAGGGCAGGGGCTTTCAAAGGGTTCTCAACTGGACAAATGGGCTGACATCTCATGAAAGTCAACAAAGCAAGTGCAAAGTCCTGCAACTGGTATGGAATAATGCTACTCAGCATTACAGTCTGAGGGACTTTTGTGTAAAAAGCAATTTTGCAGAAGATCTGGGGACATGGCAGGTCCTGTGGATGACAAGATGAGGCAAGGTTCTGCTCTGGCAGCAAAGGCAGCACTTGACATGGTCGGCTGTATTAGCAAGGCAGCAGCCAGCAGGCTGAGGAAGGGATCTTTTCCCTCAATGCAGCACTTGTAGGACTAAACCAGGAATTTTGTGTCCAGTTTGGGGCTCCCCAATGCAGAAAAATCATTGAACCATGGAACAAGTCCAGCAAAGGATATGCAAGATATCCAGGGTGATGGACAAGGACAGACTAAAGCTGAGCTTTTCTCACCTAAAGATGAAGTGGGTAGGGCTTGGGGAGGCCTTATTCCTGTCTGTGAATACCTGATCAGAGGATGTGGATGTGCTGGAGCCAGATTCTTCTTGCTGGTGCAAGCAGTGGGTTGAAGGGTGATGAACTCAAGTGATGAACAGATGAAGTTCCAAATAGATGTAAAGGAAAAATGTTTTTTTTACTAATAGGACACACAGTTACTGGAAAACAAGCTGGGTGAGGCTGTTGCATCCCTATCCTTGAGGGTGTACAAGACTAAGCTGAGCACTGCCCCAGGAATCTGATCTAACTACACCTGTCTTAAACAGGGTGTTGTTCTGGATAGACTCCAGAGACCACTTCCAATGTAAATTTTTCTATGGTTTTATGATTGTAACGTCACATCTGTACCCACCTCTCCTGCCCTCTCAGCATCAGCCAGTTTGTCTGAACAGGCTTGCATCCTTATGTCACAAAGTCAAAGCCACTGCTGCTTTGTTGTTGATATGGAAACTGTTTCTCTCTTGGACATTGTAGAGCTGCTCTTGTACAAGATGCTTTAGGAGAAGTGAAGTTCCCTGGAATCATTCCTCAGGTTGCAAGCAAGAGAGAAAGAGAAGAACACAGAGGAGTGGGGGAAGAGCAGCAAAATGTACCAGGTAATAGAGTGTCCTTCCTGCTGAAAATTCTTAAGTAAAACTGCCAATTTTTTCCTCAGCCAATGTTATTTCTGCATGCACTCAAGCCTCTTCTGTTCACTCAGCTGACAAGTATTTTTACTATCTCTCACACTTAACACTCTCATGCCAGCAGGATGGGCTGCATTCCCTTCTGTCTCCTGCTATAAACTGGAACAAAAACTGTTAGCAAACTTGTTATACAGCCAAAACTCAGTCTTCATTTGTAGTAGAGGTGCAACAGGCAATACTAAACCTGATAGAAGCATCTTGCTTATCCTTCTGTGTGCATTATAGCCCAGCATCCTCATCTGTAATACAGAAAACAAGGCATATTTGTTTTGTATGTACTCTCCCTAAACACAAGCTGAACCCAGCCTTCTGTGTTCGCTCTGTATTGAAAGAAATTAAATATTCTCTTTAACTACAAATCAAACTGATTTTGTGTGTGTGCAGTGATTTTTATGGACCAATAACAGGGAAAAATTAAAGTAGGAAGAAGTTGTACCTTAAAAACCTGGTGTGTGAGGAGACAGCTGTTCATGTGCTTCTTCCAGACACCATTGGATTGTGTGACAGCCATAGCTGTTATTCAAGAAGTAGTTCCAATTAGACTTCAAAAATATGGTTATCAACTTTGTTTCATTTTTTAAGTTGAAAGGTGCTTTCTGGTTGAAATCTGGGCAGTAGAAGGGTCTCTCTGGCTTTGTTGGCTGAGTAACATTCTAGAGGTTTCTACAAACAAAAGTTGCCTACTGAAATTGTTTTATTATTTCAGGTGACAGACTCCCTTCCAGTTCTCAGACCCTGCATCTAATAGTAAGCTAAAAGTCCCAGTGTGAAGTTGCTGTGCAATGCAGTTGAAAACTGCTCTTAATAGTATCTTATTTAATTTGGATTTTAAATGTTAGCATGAAGCAGTGGTATACTGCATATGGCTGCAAGTTAATTATTATTATTTATCTCAAAGTTGGTCTAGGCTCTCTTTGTGTGTCAAATGATGTTTTAGTCATTTTCAGGTACATGCTGCAAAATTCATACCTTTGTGCTGAATTAGTTACTGAGCAGATAACTATGGTAACAGTATCACCATTTTAACTCTGCTCATCAGTTAATCTAAGCAGCCAAGTGAGGTGTTCCACTACTGTTCAGAGTCAGCTCTGAATCACTGTGCCATAAGTAAAGGTTCTGCAAGTAGCTGGTATTACAAAAAGCTTCTGCTTTCCTTTTGCCTCACCTACTGTACTCAGAAATATGTATTCAAATAAATCACCCTCCTGAGGATGATGCATAAGCCAAAAGGAACAGAGTAGAATATGCTTATCCCAAAGGAAACCTCCTGGCTGGATTTCTGAAAGAGGGAAAAAAACAAGTTGTGCTTTGAACAAATATGAATTACAGCCTTTGAGACACATAAGATGCAGGGCCCTATAAAGCTGTGCTTTTATGGTCACTTTTGCAAGAATGGTGTTTGTTCCCAGTCTGTTACATCTTGGATTGCATGGAACCTGTATTTGTCATAAAGCATAAAAAATTGCAAAGTGCTGCATTGCACTCTGGGGCTCCACAGACATTCCTTATTTTGTAAATTGCACAGTCGTCTTTTATTTCCTTTATTCCTTGCAACAAAAAAATTTAAGGAAGTCTGAAAGCTCAAATAGCAATATATGCATCTGCCACTGCCACTCCCTTACTTAAAATTTCTTTTCTATGCTTCCTTGGCCTCTCATTCTTGCATTCAATTCTGTCTCCATTATAAAAATGTCCTCTTTTATTGATTTCTTTTTTTTTTTTTGTAAATCCATGCTTTTTTGAAATTAACTTCTCTTAAAAGTTGGTGGTGATTTACTTTACTTAATGCTAGCCTTACACCAGAAGATGTAAAGATAATTTGCAAGTCCTTCTAATTAATTAAAGTGTTAAGTCAATTTGACAATTTTGTTTATTGCAATAAGGTTTACTGATGCTACTTAGCCTTAAACACATTGCCAAATGACTGATGCTGAAGCAGAGAGATATTAATAGCTCTGCTGGCCCATGTGCAGATGAGTAGTGTCTGTACCCAAATTCCAGAATAAAATCCAATTGTATTAACTGATGATGTACAGGAAGCAATTTTTCCTGTGATGTGTGAGCTGTCTTGCAACTTTTGCTTTGCCAGTTTCTATGATGTGCAATGGGATGAAAGAAAGTCCTGTGGAATATATTGAAGTAGGGACTGAGACTGTTGACTGAAATGTAAATGTGGTTTCCCAGATAAGGGCTCTAAGTGGGAAAGGTACAGTTTCAATCTATACAGTCTGCAAAGTGCTCATCCAATGAATGAAATGAGCAACTCTGCTAACAGTAGCATTTTGCTGATCAATGTTTTTGTCCAGGAGGGATCCTGCAGCTCAGGGACTCAGTGTATCTTTATTGCAGCTGTGTCAGCAGAACACTGGAGTGCAAGCTCAAGAAACAAGTTGTTACAGGCAACTTTAGTGACTTCATTAGAATTCACAGAGTCAACCATTTGAACAAACTTTCCTGAGCTAATCTGTGATCTGAAGACATGCTTAGTCTGTTTCCAAAACAAGTCAAGCTTTGTTTTTCTTGGGCATGGAAATCTTTAAGAATCATATACTGATTTTTAAAGAAAGAAAAGTAATTATATAAACCCATCTTACAGTGTTTATGATAGTGGCTGTGTTCATTCTAGGTGAAATAGAAGTCAGGTCACATTAACTACATATCAGGCACAGTTCATATTGTGACAGAATAGTTCTGTGTTGAAAAGGCAGCCTCAGCAAAGACCTATTAGTGCAATGGAAACTGAGAAGGTGGGTGTAATTAGCTCAGGAAACATTGCTGTCCTTTCTCTTAATTGCACTCTTTGTGAATTGCAGGTGGATTGTATCTTCAAAGTTTGTTGTGACTTCATTAAAGTCTTGTTAGAGGAGCAAGTAGGGGCATGGGTTTTAGTGACATGACAGACAGTGGTTAGATTTGAAATTGAAAAGACCTGAGATATTTTCAGTTCTTAGTAACTGTTTTCTCTTCAAAATAATAGCATAAGAAGAAAGTTGATTAATATCTCTGTATAAATAAAACATATCTTCTGCTATAATTTCCAATTTCCCTTACCCAAGAAAACTGAAGGAAGTGGCAGAAATTACTTTTTCACAGCACATGTAACAGCACATGCTTTAGGGAGCTTACAATAATGCCAAAACCATGCACTGTGATTTCAGCCAAACACTTCCTTATGTTGACAAAATATTTTACTGGTCAATTATCCTAAAATTAATCAGGATTCTTTTCAGCAATGCAGAATCAGCTGTCTTAAAATGACTGTTTTTTAAAATGTTCAGTAAACTATAAAGCATACTTTACACAGCCCTAGAAATTAAAGATACTTACATTTTAAAGATACATTTTTTAAAGACTAAGAAGGAGTTGAAAGACATCTTCCTCACCCATCAGATTTATTTTCTCCTGAATCTGTTTACTGCTTAGCAAATTTATCCTAAGTCATCCTATTGAAAGAATATTGTACAACATCACATATCTGATGACACAAAAAAACCCCAATTCCATTATACCATTGTTCTTTTTATACAGCTTGTATTTTGCTGACATCCTCTTTTGCCTTATGGGTAACACATTTCTTGACTAGTCAACATATTTTCCTGGCTAGTTAACATAACTAAGATATTAGCAGTTTCTGAAGAGTTGTTGAAATAAACTGGGAAACAAGGAAATGTCTTTATCCTGAATTTACAGACAAGTAACAGAGAAACAGGATTAGAAAAAATTGCCAGAGTCAAGAGTCAAACAAGCTTTGCTTATAAGAGGGACCAAATTTCACTCTGTCTCAGACAGCTTACAGTGTCAGTCTCTCTAACCTATACGTGTAGCTTGCACTGTCAGTCTCTTTAAACCATTATAATCACACATGTCCTCCAGACTTGGGCTGTTCTTCCAAACAAAGTCCAAGTCGTGTAGGTCCTGAATATTTTACTGTCTATTGCAGTAGTGAAGTCCCAGAGATGCAAAATAAGAATAAATTTGGAGTCTTTAATAAGGAAGGAATTCCTTTGAGGATAAAAGTAACAGCTTTGTAAACCACTTGAAGTCACCAGGCTCTAATATAATAACATGCTACAAGGGAAAATAACTCACTGCATGTGCAAATAATTTCCAGTGCCTGTTGTAACATCTGCTTAAATGTAGAAAGAATTATCTTCATAGATGTGCTGTACACACCTATTAAACTGAGGTTCAGGTAACTGGACAGGGTACATAAGAAAACTCAAGTTTGGTATCAGCTGAATACAGTTCATGCCCTGTATTTCATGGGGTGTGTATTGACAGATACAGATAGCCAAGGAGACTAATAAACCATGGCCAAAATGCAGAGTAGATTTTCATCACTACACAGGCTCCTTCAGGCTCAGCTCATCCCAGTGGGCAGAGATACTCAGGGACACAGGCTCTGGCAGGCTCAGCTCATCCCAGTGGGCAGAGATACTCAGGGACACAGGCTCTGGCAGGCTCAGCTCATCCCAGTGGGCAGAGGCACACAGAGCACAGGCTCCTTCAGGCTCAGGCTTTTGGTCATCCTAGTGGGCAGAGGTACAGCAGGACAGGCTCTGGCAGGCTCAGCTTATCCTCACAGGCAGTGGGAGGACCCCACTGGCTGCCCTGGTACAAGAAAGGGCTTTGCCACATGCAAGGCTGTGCATTCATGTTCTTTCTCCCCCAGCAGGAGAGTGATGTCTATGAGGGTGTCTATATACAGGAATTTTGCTCAGAACAGGCAGGGCATGAATGTTAGGCATAATAAATGGAGTTCTCCCACACTTATATTCCTAATGTTCCCATCTGCAAGGTGAATTTGGGTGAAATTATTCCTCACCAAATCTTCTGGTTTTAACCCTTTCCTCCCAACATATGGTGTAATGCTTAGCGAAATAATACCTTTAAACGTTCTCACAGAATATGCTGGCCCACTAGAACAGTAAAGCAAACCTTCTCAGGCACACTCACAATTTAAACATTGGAATCCAATCAAAATCAGCTCAAAAGGCAAAAGAAGTAAAGAGCTAGGAGGTACTATTTTCTTTTCTTTGACATTAGCTTAGCTCCTTGAACACAAAGATCCATTTTCAGAGATTCCTTGTTAACCAAATAATTTATCAACTTTTAAAATTAGGATCTTGCAACATGAAAGGAAAGCATATGAACAAAGCATACAGAAAAGTCTCCTTGCCTTTCAGCTGCTTGTGTTGCTTCACACCAATGCTCTGTTGTGTCACTTGTCAGATGTGTACCTCTGCCATGGTGTTAGGCTATCTACTGAGAGTGCAGACAAAATACTCCCTCATAGGTTTAAACCAATGAGTCAAAAATAGCAACATCATCCAGGCATATGTTGTTTTACTTCCATGTCTTTGTTTTACAGTTCCTATTTTAGGTTGCACTCTGGAAGACTTTTAGGTAAAGAGTAAGATAAAATGGGGTAGTTCAACAAGGCAGTAAATAGTTGCTCAAAAAGTGGTTATGTAGTTACTTTAAAAACCCTCCAATAACCAACAAACTTCTATTCTGAGTCAAAATCTTTTCCTATCTTAAATCTTCCTAGAGAATTAGTGCCAACTAAATACGCCTTGATTTTATATCTAAATGAATCCCTTTTTGATTCAAACAATCTAAGTGATGGAAGTTGTTAATGGAAGTTCTTATAAAAATTTTATGCAAACAGCAATGCCCAGTGGTGTTTGCTACAGTCATCTTTTTATGGTGCAGTGTTACCAATCCTCACTAATTTGCTGTGACTCTTCTGCTATTTCACAGTTTACATAGCAGCCCTAAACTAGAATAATGAACATACCAGTATGTCAGCTTCACTAAAAGAAAAATAAAGTAAATCTACCCAAGCTGAAAATATGTTCAGAATGCAAAGTAAACAAGAAAAGGAGCAGAGTTTCACTATTATTTAGCTCTAATGCATGATTTTTGAAAGCTAAAGTTTGTCACTGTCAGTCTTTTTTGAATCTAACAAAAGAAAACCTGACAGACTGACACCCACTTATTCCCTGGTGGCACTTCAACCAATGCAAGCATGGGTGGAGAGACAAAAGGCATCTTGTTTTTCATTTTCCCACCTGATTTCTTCACTCCCAGGCAGCAGCTTGTCCCTAACATGGTGCATCCTCAGAATCATTTCAATGGGCTATTTTGCAATACTCCAGAGTGTTAATACTATTTGATAATTACACTCTGGTCATGGGATGCAAAAGGTAGGTCAAATTTTTAAACTCTCTTGAGCTCAATATTCAACCAATTGCTACTTTTTCACTAATTTTATTAAATCTGAATTGTTAAAGTGACAGAAAATTCAGCATTTTTGATGGATGACACAAAACTCCTTAATTGCTTACTGTAACAAATCTGAAGCTGATAAGGATATAAGTATCCCATTTTAAATTAAAATCAATTTAACAGTTTAAGGAAACATTTGTGAAAAGTAAAAATGGCTTTTAAAGACATTTGTTATGTTGATTTGATTTGTATTTGCTTTTCAATGAGGTAAGTTTGATCTTTTTTACCACTGGGGATTTCAATAGAAACCTAGTTTTCAGTGCTGTTATACACACATTTGTATACATTATGAAACAATTGGAGTATCTAAGTATGACTTATTATTTTTACATTCTTTCCTCGAAAAGAATTTTTAAAAAAAATGATCAATAACTTACAAGGCAATATTAAATATCTATTGATGGCTGTATTCTCAACTTTTCATGCAAGGTAGGCCAGATCTCTGGATGTTGTGTTTTTTGTAATATATGGGTCTCATCAGGTGTGTGCTAAACTGACAAGGCTCCCCCTCCACTAATTCAGAGAGTTCTAAACTGAATCTAAAAAAACGAGATGTATTTCTTTACAATACAGAAAGAACAAGGACTTACATTACCTGAATTTTAGGACCTTTGGGAAAAGATTAAAATTATGCATTTGGACTTATATGTGCACACACATAAGTGCACACACACACGCATACATATATATATATGTAGCCACCACTTGTCAGTTTCTCTAGACTCTTATCTTGCTTCCCTCAGAAACTACTTCTTTATTCCTAGGGACAAAGGAGGTAAAGATGTTAAGGAAAAAGATATTTATTCCTTCATGTTTCAGACTAATTTTGTTACTGTGTCTTCTTGGAGACAGAACAAATTCTGTCTCTGCTGTCTGTCTTTTAGGCTGTGCATATATTAGTATTTTGTTTCAGAGCAGTTATGATTTTCAAATAATTTCTCTGATCATTCCCCAGGTTGATTATGAGTACAGAGGGGCACAGTTATCTTTGCAGACTTTGAGTTTGCAACCTTTTGGCCACAATACCAGCTGTTTCAACCTATTTATTTGTTGTTATCATAGCAAATTACTCGCTGCTTGACCCTCTAAGGCACTGTGTGGGAAAGGGTTGAGTGGCCTCTTTTGCCTTGTCAGCCTTTGTCACTGAGTATATCACATTTGGGCATACTGGGATGAGGACTCCTGTTCTTTGGTCTTAGAAGTTCAATAGTTCTTAACTATCAAGCCATGTTTAGGATACAATCTAAAAGTGGAAAGGTTTGCAGGAGCAAGTCACAGCTACTGAATATCAGACTAGAGAAGTGAAAACTTTTGTTGAAAAACTGTTTGTTGTCACAAACCAGCTGTATTAATGAATGTGTATAAAGATGAATCATATAGCAGAAGACCTGATCAAAGGCTAGATTTTTGCTACTCTCCCTTAATAATTTCTCTCTTGGTTTGAAAGACAAGTGTCTACTGAGAAAGGCAGGAGCCTCTCTTATAATGGAAAATGTAAACCCCCTCCCTCCAAATTGTTACAATTTTGAAATTAAGGGGCTCTCAGGCAAAGATACGGAAATAGGAATAACAGTTCTTTACTAGGAAAAAATAAAATAAAAGTACAGCAATACAAAAGAAAAAAAGATGCTGACGGAGTCAGAATACAACCTGGCACCCTGTAGGTCTGGCACCCAGGGTCTGATTAAGTGGTGGCTGCAGTCCTCCTGCAGTGACAGATGTGGTTTTGTTGAAGCAATAGTTCTGTAGAAGGGTGCAGTTTCCCTCCAAAGGTCCAGTGGTGATGCAGAAGGGTCTGGTTTTCCTCTGGAATCCAGTGGAGAAAGGCTGCCCTGGTGTTCCAAATCTCAGTTTATCTAGGTAGGAAAGGCTTGGCTGCTCCCTCTGGTGCAGCATCTCACAATGGGATGATGTAATTTTATCAGTTGTGCAGGGAGACTGAATGGCCCATTAACAGAATATATCTCTCTAAAGGAAGGATGTGTTGTGGAAAAGATAAAGAACACTGCCCCACCTGGTTTTAACGGATGGTCCACTAACAGAAGATATCTTCCCTGAGATAAAAAATCACTGCCCCACTTGGTTTCAACAGGTGGCCATAAAATACATACTTTTGCTTTGCAAGCCAAGACGATTTCATACTTTGTCATTCCTTGAACATGAGCTGTCTCCTCCCTCCAAAACAGGGACAAATCCCATTTAATATCTCCATTAATGCCCTCAGCGATGAGACAGAGTTTTCAGCAAGTTTTCAGATGATACAAAATTGGAACGAGTAATTGATACAACAGTTGCTTCTGCCACCATAATATATGGGACGACAGGAAACACATTGAGTTAAACAAGACCAAATGTGAAATCCTATGCCTTGGGAGGAATAACCCCTGGCATCAGTAAATGCTGACTTATAAAGCAGCTTTACATAGAAGAACTGGGGGTCCTGGTAAATGATGAGATGGCCATTTGCCACAGTAGGCTCATGTGTCAAAGAAGGCTAAATACATTCTGACCTGCATTAGAACTGCTGGCAGTAGGTTGTGCAAGATATCCAATCCTTCTACTCAGTATTGGTAAGACACAGCTGAAGTTACTTTCCCAGTACAATAAAGGTGGGGACATACTAGACAGAATCTAACAAAGGGTCGTTAAGATGTTTGATGCTTGGCTTAAAGCATCAGGCATACCGTGAGAGACTGAGGACTGAGAGGGTTTGTCTTGTAGAAGGGAAAGCTCAGGGGAAATCTTATCAATCTGTAAGTGCCTGATTAAGTCATATCCTTCTCAGTGGTACCCAGAGACAGGACAAGAAGGAATAAGCACAAATTGCAATTCCACTTGGAATTATGAAGGACATTTTTTATTTCTGTGATGGTGATCAAACACTGGATCAGTCTGCCCTGAGAAGAGCGTTGACTTTCCATCCTTGGGGGTATTCAAAACATTTTTGGACATGGCTTTGAGCAATCTGCCATAGGTGCCCCTGCTCTGAGCAAAGGGGATGGAAAAGTTGGTCTTCAGGGATGCCATGCACTCTCAGGTATTCTGTGAGTCTGTAATTTTGGTGTGGTAAAGGTACTTCAGGTTTCCTCTCGTTAGCTGTGGGTCTGAGATGACATCTTTTTATGCTCACCTGAGCTAATACTTTAAAGAGTACTTTATCAGGAGCAGACATACTAAATCTATCTTTCCCTACACCTGTGGCTCTGGTATTGCAGCTGTGAAAGAAAATACATCTCTGCCTGTATCTAACTTACAAAAAGATTGAAATTTTTCATCAACTTTTAATTTCAAAATGTCCAGGTAGTAGCCATTTTGTGACTCAGAGCATCCCTTTTGAGTTACATGCTGTGAAACCTTTTTACTCTGGATTACTTCTTGTGTGTTTACATTCTTTCTGTGATCTCTTGAGACTTACAAATGCTTTTCTGCTCATCCATTTCTGAGGAGCTGAAGGGGCGTGCTGTGAGAGCCGCCTTCAGTTTGAGCAGATGACAAGGTGGAGGCAGACATGAGAGATGCTGCTCCTGCAGAGATGGAGGAGGCTGTGGCCATTTAAAAAACAGCTGGTCACATTGCAAGTAACTGCCTTAATTTTGGAGGACAGGCTGCTGCAATGTCCAAACCCTTACGAGACCTTTCTCTGAAGCAAAATAGATTTTTCTGGATGGATTTAAAAAGCACTGCATAGTAAATAAGTTATAGGATTACATCGACAAACTGAGATCCTGCAAAGTGCCCCACTGTTCATTGAAAAATAGACCAGAATCTCAGGGAGCCAAGTCCTCTCACTGGTCACCAGAGAGAAGAGATCAGTGCCTGCCCCTCCACTTTCCCCCATGAAGAAGCTGCACACTGCAGTGAGGTCTCCCCTCAGCAACTGACCCCAGCTGCTCCTCATACAGCTTCCCCTTCACACCTTTCACCATCCTTGTGACCCTCATTTGGATGCTATCTAATACATAGCATTTTTTTATATTGTGGCACCTAACTGAGTTGAGAACTGGGCAGAGCTTGGAGGGTGTGATCAGCAGTGCAGAGTGCAGCTGAGGCCCCTGCAGTCAGTGGGGACTCTCCAGGGGTCAGTACTGGGCCCAGTCTTGTCATTGATCAGTGAACTGGATGAAAGGGCAAGTTGGAGAATGGCACAGAATTGGGAGGAGTGGCTGATACACCAGGAGGACAGGAACCTAACGCAGAACCTAATGAAGCTCAATGAAGGCAAATGCAGGGTCCTGCAGCTGGGGAAGAATACACCTATGCACCACCACAGGCTGGGGCCTGACCTGATGGAAAATGGCTCTGCAGAAAAGAAGCTGGGTGTCCTGGTGTGCCCTTGTAGCCAGAAGGGCCAGTGAGTATCCTGAATGCATTACAAACAGTGTGACCAGCCAGTGTGGGGAAGTGATCCTGCCCTCTCCACTTTACCCTGGTGAGGTCATGTCTGGAGCAGCATGTCCAGCTGTTCAAGTTCAAGAAAGACAGGGAACTACTGGAGAGGATCCAGTGAAGGGCTAAAAAGGTGATTGGAAGACTGCTGCATCTTTCATATGAGGAAGACAGCCCCTTCAAATCCCTCCCCTTTGACCAGAAGTGCTGATGAGCACACTTCCAGGGCTCTGCATTCCTTCTTGGTACTCTTCAGACTGCTCCTGGTTGTATCACCCATGTGAAACAACAGCACTGAGTAATAAGTGGCCCATAGGAGGCTTAGTAGTCTTGAGTGGCATCCCTGACATGATCCCCCAATAAACAGCACATCTGTCTAGAGCATACATCAAGTCAGCACATGGGTACCTCTGCTCCTCCCAGAAGAGTCCCTCTCTGGTATCACCCATCACCTTTTCCAAGCTGTGCTGGGTTATAGATGGGCAGATCAGTCTGCTTTTCAGTGGTTATACAGCAAGCAGTGCAGGCTGCCTTACCCAGCCCCAGCTCTCTGCTGATGTGATGGGATTACAGTCTGCAGAGCAGTGAAGTGGGTCTGCAAAGGTGCCTCACGCATGGGTGAAGTCCCTTCCTCCTGCTGGTCCTTGCATTACAAACCTCCGTTCCTCTGCATCATTGGGGACCTCTGGGCTGTCTGCCTGTGGACTGCAGGCACCCTGCAGACTGCATTCAAAGCCATCAAAGCTTTTAATTCCATCTCAGTTTCCCCAGTGTTACACCAGTGTTGCTTCCAGAGGCCATTATATTCTCCCTTCACTAACATTTGGAGACACCGACTGTGCTTGGCAGAGGGCTTCTAAAATTAATTTACATTCATTTCAGACATCTTTAGGTCAAAAATGGTTAATGCATGATTTTTTTCTTCAGAAATATCTACATTTTAGGTGATTATTTGTGTCAAAACCACACTGTTTCTCCTGTCTGTTATCTTGCCTCAGGCAGTGCCATACTCTTCATTTTGCTAGCTGCATTCAGCTCTGAGGTGGAAGCTGAGGGCTTCTGAAAAGCAGAACACCTTCCCCACAAGTTCAGTGGATGGAAATCTGCAGTAAAGACATCAGTAAGCTGTGTGTTGCCTCCATAGACACAATTTAGTCTATTTACAGACCCAAGTCTGTGTTTGGGCTCTGTCATGTACAGCGGTGCAATCTCATGGCATCAATGCTGCTGCATCACAGGCTACGAGCCACTGCAGTGGGGTCAGGGCCCAGCTTGCAGTGCCAGCTACTCCCTGCTAATTTAATCTCACCCTTGGTGGAGTCAAAGAAGTGGCCTCTGTGAAAAATGGAGCACTGTGTGTCCCCACAGAGCAGGAGTGTGCTAAAAGGCATCACTGAGACAGTGCTATTTCACATCTGCTGTCCCCTCATGGTACCACATTTGTGTGTCTGTTTTCCTTGTTGGTGCTTGCACAGCATGGGCACATAGCCTAGAGTGTCCTGCTCGTTTCTGTCATCTTGTCCATTTATGTTGGGATTCTGTATAATTTTACCTTAAGAAACATTTTCTAATATTTTAGTTACATATAGTTTCACACAACAAAACTCTCTGCCAACCAGGAAGTACAACCAGGTCTTTCATTGCAACATGCCTCAGCTGCTTTGGGAATCCCAGAAAAGGGTATAAAAAGGAATTGGGGACAGGTATTTTAATATTTATTTTTCTGTAATTCATATCTAAATTCATCTATGGTGCTGCTATAATGGAATTAATATCGATTCAAATTTAATCATTGTTTATGACTATCATATTATAAGTAGTTTGAGAACTGTCAAGCTGCTGCATACTTAGCAAAATTTCCTAAAATGTCAACATGTTTATCTCTGAATTACTGAAGAAAAATGAAGTCAAAATAGTTTTTTAAAATATTAAAAAAAAAAAAAAGTTTTTCTTGGGTGGCAAAATAAATTCCTTTGAAAATTTAGCAAGGAATGCTCTTAAAAACAGGTTCTTACTGTAAAGAGAGTTGTGGGATCTTATTCTACTATGGCAAATTTACATATTTAAAATAGAACAATAAAGGATATATGTGCACATTGGAATCTTAAGTGAGCCTTCTGTGACTGACACATGCTGGTTGTATAATATATTGCATGTGTGTCCATTTTTTGCAATAGAGATTCACTTTTCACTTCAGTAATAATGACTCCTTGATATCACTGGCTTTTGGCATCAATGTGCTTTATGAGAAAAGGAATATAAATATTGATTTAATGGAGGAAAGTTGATTAGAGGTCAATATATTGTTCTAAGTATTGGCAATAGGTAGACCCTTGGAACCCACTTAGACATTTTCTGGGCAAAAATGAATTATTAATGAATACTCTAAAATAAAATGTGGCTGTTTTAAAATTGTTGAAATTATAAATAAACCAACAAAAAAGAATGTCCTTCTTTAATAGTGAGAATGCAAAACTGTGACCGACAACAGACGGGGGACTGCTGGAGGGAGGCAGTGGGAAGGTGGTGAGTTACCAGCATTCCTGGTGGCTGTGATGCTGCTTCCATTGAGCTTGGTCCACAGTCAAAGGGAAATTTCCACTGATTCCAATAGACTGCACATCCGGTCCCCTTTTAACAAGCTATTGGGTTTTTTAATTCACCATATGTCTCTTAATAACCAGATCACTACTAATAAAGCTCAGAAATTATATTAGGAATTCAACCGTGAAATTAGATGCAACCAGCTAAGTCAGAAGTAGAACAGCAATTAACAAAACATTGGTAAATGTAAATCTTAGAGAATCTTGCAACACCTTTATACACTGCCAAGAGCACAGGATCTTAATTTCTTTTTATGAAATGCCTCTTGTGCTAAACAATTAAATAGTACCAGCAATTTCTTTACTCCAGCTGTCATTTTGGTGATGAGAATGCTTGGGCAACTGACATCTAATTTCAGTGCCATCCAACTGTAAATAAATTGTGAAGCCTCTCTGCATGTCTGGTATGATATAGTCATCATGATATAGTCTCTCACACAGAAGTGTGAGCTTTGCCCCTAGTATAATATAGCTTCATTCAGATAAAGAAGAGTGTGGAGGAAAAGTAGTTTGTGAGAAGTTTGAAATTATATTTCAGGGTTTTTTTTTGGGAAAGTAATAACACTTAAAATTCTGAGTGTCAGAGTGAGAATAAAAAAGCTGATTTCCAGCATCAAGACCGGGTGTTTTTGCCATTCCCTGCCTCCATTTCACTCACACTTCTTTGAACAAGGAACACAGATTGAAAAGCAGATGTGAAACTACAGGTACAAGTAAAAATTTCTGTATTAATTTCAAATGTTCATTCAAAGTTGCCTATTAATTTTGCATGAGGATTTGTTGAAGCTTCCATTGCCTTTGTTCCTTCCTCAGTCATTAACATTCTGTATGTCAGTTAGAATTACAGGGTTTGAAACAAATGTTTGATTTCTATCACATGAGATGATTACATAGCTACAACTCTCTAGGCTTTTCTGATCTCCAAGTAGTTGCCTACTTAAAAGATTCTGGTTGGTTGAGAATGACCTTCCCCTGAAGTCTAGAAGTTAAATTTAAAATCCCAAGTAAATAGAAGTCCAGGCAATGAAAGGTTATTTACAGGAGGCAAGGTGGTCACATTGAGACTTGGTGCTCCTATTAGAAACATTTCAAGAACACTTCTTTAATATGCTTTATGCTTTTATACACTTGGAAACCATGCTTTGGATAGGCTGAGAAAATGGGATATTCATTGGCATTCATTTTATTAGCAATGTAAATCACATTAAATGGCATATTTTGGCAGCATCCCTTGAAAAATGCTGCTCATTAGCTGAGAAAGAGGCAAGCGCTCTAGGACACACGGCACACTATCACATTTTAGGCTGTCCTTCACAGTATGAACTCATCACAACACATGACTAGTTAGGTTCCCACAAAAGGCTTGTGACTAAGCAGGGGAAGGCCTGACTCAGAAGTAAAATTTCAAGGAGAAGTGAGAGCCAAGAGAGCCAAAGCCTCTCCTTGGAGAGCCACATGCTTCTTTTTGGGCCAGAGAGAAGCGATTTCCTCCATTGGGAATTCAGGGCTGAGACCCTCATCTGATGCCTAAACAAAGCCAGGCCTTCATTTCTGGCTGGGAGCTAGGGATTTTTGCCAGATAAATGAATGAATAATCATCTGGGATTTAAAGGACTGAACCTCAAATACCCACTTAAACTGGGGGATGTGACACAGATGTCCTTCGTAGCTGTATCACCAGAATATTGCACAGGGAGGTTTTTCTTTACACTTCCAGGTAAAAATGCTCCAATGTGTTTTTCTCACAGCCTGTTGGATGAGACATTTTCCTAGTAGGTGGAATTAAGCACAGCTTGGATTGAAGTTTCAGTGCAAAGGAAGTATAGAATCTTCACATGTCCTAAGCATGCAACCACATTGCAGACCTTCCAGGGCTTTAGACTGAATTAGACACACAGCCCAGCTGTTCAGTCATAGTGCATATTAGGTATGGGTTTTTCCATCAGCAGGAGTTCCTTCCTAAAGTAGGTAAAGAGCAGAGTATACTAGGTACCTGCTTAATAGCTGATGGACTCATGGTTTAATAGCAGCATCTTCTTCAGACGCAGCTCAGAAGTCAAAATTAATTTTAACACATTCTTTTCTTTGTAGTTAAATCATTGCCAGTTGATTTCATTTTTTCCCTGTGCTTTTTTTTGTATGATCTCCAATCAATCATTGCCATCTATGTGTGCTGCAGTGTCTCTTAGTAAATGCCAGATTCTTCAGTAGTGAGATTTTTTTTATTTTTAAATTTTTGCATATCCCATTTTCTGTGTCAAGAATACATATTGCTATAATGATGCTGGAAATCCTAGATTCAAAATGACAGTTGTCAAAAAAACAGGAGCCTCAATTGAAGAAAATAATGGAAAATTATTATTTCATCAGGCATTCAAAGATTTTATCTTCCTTGGCTATGTAAGACAGCACTCTCTGATCAAGGCCTGAAGTCTGTGTTTAATTATCACATCCCTTAGTCAACCACTGCTGATCACTTTTTATTCATGACAATTTACAGACTTTAGTGGTGAATAAGGTGTATCTTTGCTGTTTGTCTGTTTTGTTGTTTTGTTAATTTTTTTCTTATATTTTTCATCTTTACATAGCTAATCCTTGGTAATTTCCTGATAATTTTTTTTTGCTGGATTTCTGCATCACCCCTTTATGTGTTTTGGTCAGGTGCTGCGTGTGCTGCATGAACAGGCTTTCCATAGAAGGTTTTAAGGACTCTAAATATGCAGGGTTAAAGTTTGATTTCTCTGTGTTATCACATTGTTTACATTTGAGACCCCAGAAACTATAAAACTTGGCATTTTCTGTAAGATTTATTTCCCATTCAGCTACAGAATTTCTCTTCAGTTGCTATTTTGCTAAGTGCCTCTAGGTGAAAGCATTTATTTCAATAGCCCTCATTTAGCTAGTCATGGAAATAAAGCAAACTGCAGGGGAGAAAGACTGTGCTTGACTCTTTTGGATGTTTCTTTTCACTGCGTGACTAGCAAGTGCATCTCATGAGTTTGTAGTGCTTAGTTCATTAGTCTCCACTGCCCAAAGTTTTTGGGAAACTTGGGCTGGTTTGTTGGTAATAAAGCTCTAAATTCTTTTGGGACAAGTTCTTTTGAAAATGAAGAAGTGATTTGACAGGCTCTGTGATTCTTGCTTCCTTATGCATGTGAGCAGTAGCTATTTATCTTCCAGGAGCATTTTCTAAGTTGAGAGGAAAAATTAGCACTTATATGATGCTTTATGGTGTTGATTCTTAAATAACATGTTTTAATTCCCATCTATTTTCTGCAGCCTCAAGTTTTGTCTTATCATTCCTGCATAAACATATATCAGCTTTCCTCTCTTACATATTTGAAGCTATTTTTCTTCAAGATTTTTCCACCATCGTGATAGAGCAATTTGTTCAGTAAAGAACACGTTGTGATATATAAACACAATGTTCCTACTCATAGTATTTATGACTCATTTTATTATTTTCTTGCTTCTTCTTTATGAAAGCATCTATTCTACAAATATTTGAATTCTATAGAAATTTCTGTTCATTATGCACCCGTGGAAAATTGGCATTTGCACTTTTTAATATGTATGTATAAGACCGTGCAAGTTTTTCTTGAAGTCTCTGTTTCCTCATCATACTGATATAATCTTCCATCATCATACCAGAGAAACAAAAAAAGCATAACAAAGTTACATGGCAAACATTTACTAGAAAATGAAAATCATTAACAAAATTTTATTTTTTCTTTTTTAATGGTGAAATTACTTTTGAATTTCCTTGAATTTCCCTTGTGTCTCTTTCTAGAATTTTTACTGATTTACTACCAGTAGAAGTGATGTGATCAAGGCTATCTAACATAGCTTTAACTTTCTGACAGCTGGTGCCTGTTTTCAGTCCACATGAAATTAAAAGGACCACTGAGGGTCCTAACACAGTTTTAAAATGGACTGAGGAAGTAATGTCCACACAAGAAGTCAAGGAGCTACACTTATATATAGTTTTTTCCTCATATGCAATCTTAGGAATATAACTTTCCTGCTTACATTATTTTGAATTGTGTGAGAATTGTGTACCTTGAGAAAGACACCATCCAAATAGTGCTAATTGAAACATTTGTCCTGGGAATATTGAAAAAGGTCATCATTCATATCTTCTTATATTTTTTCATATTATTTTCTTATCTTCTAATATATCATGTCATAAAACTGTTTACAGTTGATGACAAGAAGATTAATTGGAAAGGAGGACTAGCAAATGTTACTCCTACCCTGGGAAGGGAAATAAGGAGGATCCTGGGAACTGCAGGTGCCCCAGTCTCACCTTGATGCCTAGGGATGGTGATGGAGCAGTTAGTCCTGCAAACAACTGCCAGGCACAGGTAGGGCAATAAAGTTTTCAGGAGTAATTAACAAGGAATCACAGGTGGGACATCATGCTTGACCAACCTTATGGCCCACAGAAATGAGTGACCTGGGGAGAGCAATGGCTACTGCCTGCCTGGGTGCCCAAAATACCAACATGGGGTGAACACAGACATTTTCACAATGGTTTGCAACAATAAACTCTTTAACAGTGGCTTCAGTATTTATAAAACCAAGTTATAGTTCTTTAGAATCAGATTAAAAGTAAGAATGCAATTTGGATGTTTTTTCCCAGAGGAAAAGGACACCTAATTTTTAATTCCATCTCTGAACATGTCATGGTCCATATACAGTCCTAAAGAAACCCAGAGGATTAGTAGTTTTCAGGAAAACTCCAAGTCAAGAAAATACCACTAACTTTATTTCAAACTATTTGCCAGAATTTTAATTATTAATTGAATATTTTCTCTCAGTAAAAATTGCATCTCTATCTCACCCAGCAAGAGGCTCAAGATAAAACTGAACCTGAAGTGGGAGGGATCTCAGTGAAGCTAAAACCTTATTTCAGCATCAGAAGTAAAGAGCCCGAAAACTATCTGATAAGTTTTTTCCTTACCTGAATTAATCAATAATTATGGTATAGATATTTTGCAGTAGTATTTATAGTTAACTTACTCTTCTTCTAAGAGAAATGAAAAGAGACCAGGAGATGGGGAAACTGCTTCCACAATCTTTCTTGGAGTCTTTGCCATTAATACTGTTTTTCTTCTCAGGATTGTCTTTTACTGAACATAGACTATTGTTTTGCAAGCTCTGCACTTTTCTTGTGTGTATTCTTTACATACAACATATATAGGACAATGCAATCTATCACTCTGACAGAAATTAGAGAAGATACATTTTCTTCAATGTGTGAGATATTTTTTCTTTTGTTCACATCCCTGTCTGTCAGCTAAACTACAAAAAAATCATGTACAAAGCAGTCATGGAAATAGAGGGGTTGCATTCATTGTTAGGATTGTCCTGGCTATTGAAATTGCCTATTGTCTACTTCTTTTTAGAAATATACATAAGAAACCAAAAGCTCCTGTCCTAGTACTATCTAAAAATATAATTTGCTTTTAATGATTTGATGTTTTTAGTGACACAAAAAATATTTTGTATATGTCTGTTAACCTAGTGTTAAATGCAGTCAAAAGATTCCAAAACTTATAAGCATTGAAATAACGTGGATTTAAACTTTAAAAATACAATATTTTATTTCTATCACATTTCATGTGTGTTTCCTTATTTCTAAGTCTTTACAGGTTCTTTATTTCCAAAGATTTATATTTTAGTCCTTTTTTTTTGATAGTGTTTGTTTGTTTATTTAGTTGGTTGTGTTTGGGTTTTTCAGTTTGGGGGTTTTTTTGTTTTTTCTGGGGAGCTGCAAATTCTTTTCACTTCTTTGAGTGTAATTTACCTTTGTACCTATTCAGGTCAGATAATTATTAATGTTTGTGCATATCCCTTCATTGAAGAGCACGGAGCTGTGCAAACTGTTTGTTGCAGTAGAACCTGTGTTTGCTTTGCTTTTTGGTGCACACAGGCACCCTGTAATGCTGGGCAGGGCAGCCAGGAACTGCAGAGTGCAGCCCTGCAGGGTGGGTGCTGCCAGCCAGTGCCAGGGCCCTGCTGTGCCAGGAGCACCCACAAATCTCACAGCACCACAGCAGAACCTGCCAGCTCTTGGGCTCATCCATGCAGGAGGGTTTTACCTGAAGGTGGGATGGGTGTGTGCCCACAAACCTTGCTTGCCAGCTAAATCGACATAGAGGCAGGCTAATGGGGCCATGGCTTTTTCCCTGATTGTGCTGTGTTTGCTAGATTTGTGTTTGCTCCCCCCTGCTTGCTCTCTGTCCCGCTGTGTAGCTGAGCTGTGGGCAGAGGGAAGCAGCCTGGTGAGCCCCTCCTTGGGAGCATGTTTACAGCTCTCGTGGAAGTCATTTGGTGTCAGTGTTATTATAAGTACTAATGCCCTCTCCCCTCTGTTGTTTTTATTACATCTCTCCCTGCCAACAGCTTCGAGAAGCTTTAGGAATTTATCATATAAGAGAATTAGGATGAATTGGAGCCAAGCATGTGTCAGGGGGGAGTGGAAAGAAGGGAAAAGGAAAGTTAATACAAAGGTTGATATAACCAGTAAAGATTTCTTCAATTTGTTCTCATTGTTACAGATATTATATTTTTTAATGACCAGGAATTTTGTAGAAGAATGATGTCTAAATACCTACAACAAAATTCAATTCTGTGCCTTTATGTTTTGGTATTGCCAAATAAATTTCTAAAATTTGCACAAACAGTCTGTGGTGAAGACATGAACAGCTCAGCTGATCTCCAGCTTCTCTGAAAATGTTCCTATAATTTTGATTTATCCACACTTGGGTTTATTTGCTTAAAGTAGAACAAAAGTTAATAATTTAGTAACTGGTGGTTCTTATCCGGAAGTGCTCAGAAACAGGAACAATTTTAGCGCAAGATCTTGAAGAGATTCAGGCTAAACCCACGTTTTTTTACATATCAGATGATCTGGCTCAAGAAAGATGAGCTAAAATAGGAACAGTATTGAGGACTAGGTCTGGCTTGGTAATTACTTCTATTTTTCTATAAGAATTTACAAGTCATGTATCCTTCCCATCCCCTGCAGTGATGGGCATTAATAAAAAGCTGCAGAGACATGTGGCAGCTTCCACAATACAATCCAGCCCTCAAATCTGCCACCCAAATAGTCTTTTCCTGAGCATCTGGTTCATCCGTAAGATTAACAAAATAGTAGAATTTGTTTGAACAAGTGACTCCCTCGAATTTTATTAAAACAGCTCCAGTGTTGAGCCTTTGCACTTTTCATCCCTACAGCCTATAAAGTATTGAAATTGTTAGCATGTTTACAATATATATATATATATATATATATATATATTAAAAAGCTATGGGGTAGTTAACAATTTTTTTGTCCAAATCCTGCATGCACCTGCCTTTGATATTGTACTAAGAGTCAGCAGAACAAAACCTGCAACACTGCAAATATATTTTAGCCTGTAGAACGACACATCTGGGACAGCACACACCACTGTAAAGTATCAAATGCTGTGAGACTCCTAAAAAGCAATACTTGCAAAACTAGAAATAGAAATAGGCTAAGATCATTAAGCAGAAAAATTCTCCTAAAATAGTTATGCAGGTAAGGAAATATTACTTTTTTTGCTCAGTGGGCACTTATTGCTTAAGTTATTGTATTTTTTCAAGTACATTCATTAAGGTTTTAGTAACATTTCTGGGAATTAGTTGGTTTTTGGTTTGTCTCTGAATTGATAATTGCTCTTTTAGGGGGAAAAATTAAAATACTGTGCTGCTTTTTTTTTATCTCATTTCTAAAATTAAATCATTCTTAATCATTCTTAAATCTTACTGTGTGCTTTGACCTTGCAAGTATGACCCTTTCCGGGTGACACATACAACCCACAGGGAATATTCACTTATTAGGTGGTGAAATGTGGCATTGAAAATCATCAACCTTCTTACCAGAGGTTGTACTATGTATTTAATCCATGCATAATCCAGCCAGGATTAGCACTTTTTCTAATTAATTGAAATTAAATGCACAGATGTAAGGAAAGATTCGTGCTGCTTAAACACATGGTAACACAGATATATTCATAGACTGAGAAGAGCATACAGATTACTGATTACCTTCAACTTTGGAAGGTCATGATGCACTGTTCTCTCCTGCTCTACACTTGTCCAAACTAAGTGGGAGTGAAAACTGGTGTGTTTTAACCTTCCCAAAGTACCATGCAGGGCACACCAGTCTCCTGGCAGGTGCAGCATTCTGGAGAAAATCTACATGCCTGACCCTGTCCCCATTTCCAGAAATATTTTCAGTAAGCCCCTAATAGCATAACGTATACAAGCAAATCTAACAAATATAAAATTCCTGTCTTAAAATAAGACCCTGTATTACCATGAGGTTTACAGAAATAAGTAATTCCTATCCATAATCTGTGATCAGTTCTGCATATTCTCATGGAGGATTAGTCAGTTGTGTTTTGGAGTGCTTGGAGTATTGGGCGCGTGGTGGGTGTGTCAACACTGGCCTGGCCTGAGCCTTGCTAGCCTGCCTGCTTGTGCAATATACTTGAGCTCCAGATGGGTTACTGCATTCACTGCCCCACTGAAAATTGTACAAAAGCAAAGTAAATCCCTTACAGTGGAGCTCAGCTTGTCCTTGTCCTTGTGAAGAGGCAAAGGGACTCAAGTGGACAAACAGAATTGAGCCACGTCAGTCCCACTGACTTGGATTTCCATAGACATATGCTGGCTCATATCAGGTTATATCAAGACCAAGAATAGTTTATGCATTTATGTCCAGACCAAGAAATAGTTTATCTCAGGCATTTCATAAGACATTTTTTATAAGGATTTTACTGTGAGGGTATTTAACACAGCTATTTAGCCCTTGTAAAAGACTACTCTCAGAGAGATTGCTCTCTCAGTTCAAAAGTCTCTGCTTTGCCTGTAGTGCCTAGTTCATAATTTCATTCTCTGCTGCTTGGCTAGGACTTCACTGGTACAGTTTCACTGTGATTCTGCATTTGAAGCACACCTACAAGCAAGTTTATAAAGCAATAATGGATCTGCAACCAAGCAGAAATGGAAGAGCTGATTCACTTGACTGCTAAAGCAAGGGAGGAAACTCTCCTACATTTCATTTGACTTTACAGACAAATTCTGTGTTGTGTCTCTTATACTTTTGAACCCTTAAAAATCTGCTCCATTTAGTACAGAGCTTCAGGTGTCTTGATCTGGTCTCTTGCTTCAAGATGAGGTCAACTATTCCTAAGCAGTCCTCACAGAGGTTGATTTTAACAGGGTGTTTAAAAAAACACCTGGACACAGGGTTTCCCCAGCCTGTCTGCCAAGAGATCATTTTCCAGTGCTACCTAACTCACCCTGCTCTTTTGTAATTTTCAACCTAAACTTCTCTTGGTTAATTGTCCTATAATTAAACTACTGTCCTAGTCACAGGAAATGCCCATATGTCCCTTAGTTTAATTTTTACCTTTGTTTAATAATTTCTTTTCCTCCCAGATTTCTCCAGCATCTTCTATCTTGTCTTGTAGGTAATCAGTAAAATCTTTTATTCTTTTGTAGAACTGTGGTCCCTGTGCAGGCACTGTATAGTCAGTGTAAACAGACCATTTTGTTTTGATATGTCCACATCATTATTTTCTCCTGTTAAATCTGAAGGACCAACTATTGCTGTTCTCTGCAACCCTTGCTTGCTCTTTTTGCTGTTGAGCCAGGATTTTCCCTTAGTCAATGGTTTCTAAAGGGTGTGGTCCATGGTGAATTTGGTATCATTCACAACAGATGCAAAATATATGATACAAGGGATACATTCATGATTCTAAGACTTTCTTGTCTCCAGTGCAAGTCAATGCATGGGTCAGACAGTTTTCTGATCATACTGGGAGAGCTGGAGGAACTGAAAAATATCAGTAATATATTGATTTTACAGTGCAGTTATTCCATAGCCAAGCTATTACTCAGTTCAGAGAAATTTAGATATCATCTAATCTTTTGCTTGTTTTTTTTTAATTTTATACAAGTTTCAGAGTTTTTCATCATCTGACTCTCAGTGTAGGACTCTCATGTGATTGTAGTGGGTTGACCTTGATAAAATAAAAATACAGACAAAAACCACCAAGAAAAATGAAGCTTTCTATATTTTCCCCAAAATGCTTTATGCAATCAAGATTATTATATATTGCACTATCTTATCTGTTCTGTGTCTATAGATGAAAATGTTGTGTAAACAGTGGTGAGAGTTTTTAATCAGCAGTTCCACATTGCTGGGTTCTGTTCTGTGTTTTCTCTTTCTCTCCTCCCACTCAATAAATGAGAACTAGGGTTCCTGGCATTTGATGAGGCTACACGTGCATGTGTACTTACCAGGTACTGCACAGATTTAATGCTGCACCTTTGCCAGTAATTTTTAATTCTGTATTGCAGTTGCACTCAGCAATTAATCCATCATCCTTTTGAGCAAATGGAAGTACTTCCTTGAGTCCTGGCTTTGACCATGAGTGAACTGAAATTATACATCTTCTTGTGATTCTCTCAAGCCAGCCTGGATGATACTCAGGCAGTTTCAAAACTACATACATGTTTTTCTTTAGAGCATTAAAAGTAATCTCTGATTAAATGGTTTTGTTCTCTATCAAAATAAATTGGTGTGTATGAGATTGCTTTGGAAGCCTTTCTGTCACTGGAGGATTTTAAGGACAAGTTAGACAAACATCTGTCCAGACTGGTTAGGTAAAGTTGATGCAACTGAAGGTAAAATAGGTGACCTTCTCAGTCCATGTTTTCATCTTTTTTTCTGTGATTTTATAATTGGTCACTGAAAATACAGTTGGAAAGTCAGTGACTTTTTTCTTCAATGTGAATTCTTCTTCCCAAACTAAACTAAAATGCCATTGTTCATTTGTTTGGATTTTTCTATATAGGTAATTTGGAGTGTCAGGATATTTTTTTTCTGCAATTTTCAACTGAAAGCTTCACCTGCGATTTTTTTGGCACAGGTAACCTTTTCCAAGGTGTCTTCCAGCCCTCATGAAATGTGGTCACAGACAGTTTCTGCCTAATATTTCATTGCAAGAAAAGGAGAGTGCTTCTATCTTACTCTGGTGAATCACTTCAGTATTAAAAATTAAAATTAAATTAGCAGAAAGATAGCAATTAAAGCAAACTGAAGTCTAGCTCAGAACAGGCATAATATTAAAGAAGAAAGCAAATAACCTGAAGTAAAAATTATTTCTATCTTTCATACACCAAAGAGAGTTCATTTTTATGTATGAAAACTTGAATTGCTTTGTGCACACCAGCTTGAGGGTTATCTGAGATCAAAGCAATATATAATTTAAGGAGACTTCATTGTCTTTTCCTCAAACCTAGGTCTTTATTAAAAAACATAGAACAAGGAAGACTATCCCTTGTAAGGATTTCAGAACTCCAAAAATGTGCATTAAGTATTTGACTGGGGTGCTGTGTAGAAGCTTTTAAATTAAGAGAAGCATATTGCTTGGTATAAACCAATAATATATATATAAACCAATGTCAGACTATGACAATATTCTGGAACACTCAGTAAGTTTCTTCCCAGAGAAGACACAAATGCTCTGATCCATCCAAGTGATAGATACATTGAAAATACCTTGAGCAATCATTTATAAAGCAGTTCTTCATATAAGGACCAGACTTCCTATTACTACAAACAAATGAAGTTCATGTGACTCTAGCTGAGGATCTTAAAGAATGTTTTCCTCTTTTTGGTAAATCCTTAACTTATTGTACTCTATTTTTCCTTTTAATGAAACTCTTTGAAACCAAAAGTTGTTTTTAGTTTCTTGAAATACAAATTTTCTAGTGTATTGATACATTATTTAGAAAATAATGTCTTTTTTTTTTTGAAATTGAGAGAGCTATGACTTCCTGCTAAAAAGACTTACAACAAAAATTTCAAAACAGATCTCTGCTCTCTGTTCCTTTTCCCTTATGTTAGCCCAGTACTCTTCCATGGTTTCTTTGACTGCCTGAAATTGCACATTTCTCTTTGGGTCACTAGAGACAGGTGGGATATGGAGTGTTTCTGTTTTGTTTTGCATTGTAGGGTTTTTTCTTCTTCTCTTAAAAGCTTGGAGGTTCATGAACTCCTGCAGCTCAGGCTGACTCAGAGAGGACTCAGCTCTTCCCAGCACCAAACCACTTCCCCTGGGTTCTGCTTTTCTCCCAACATGCATCCCTCAGGAGCAGCTGAACAAACAGCTTTTTTTTATTTTCTTTTTTTTACCAGGCATTTTCACTTCTATTCCCACATATCTATGTCCTCACATTTCGGAACAGAAGGTGAGAAATATGCTGCTCCTTAGAGAACAATACGGGTTCTCCTTTAAAATGAATCAGGAAGTATTTGCAGTGTGTGCTCACCAAAACACTTCTAGTTTAAAGAAAAATATAAATTCATTTTGCAGAAGTATTTTTAAAGGATCATTTGTTTTCATAGTGATAATAATTTCCTGTGATATAATTATGACAAAGCTTTGGAAAGGTTGCAGATTTCATACCAAAAACTGCATCAAATATCGAACATGGAGTTAAAAATCAGAATCTCAAGAAATGTTCTCAATATTGAGAACTATATCAACACTGGAAGTACTTGTGTGTTCTATTCTTACCAGATCAAGTGGTCTTTCATTGTTATCCAAAGAAATACCTTTAATAATCTCATCAAATTTCATACAATTTTATCTTACTTTATGTAACCTAGTTAATGCCGATTAAAAATTTCTGATAGCCTTGCTAGACTTTTATCTGATTGAGCTAAGAAATCTCTCTTAAGTAAGAAAAATAAGCATCTCCAGAGTCTTGCTAAGATGCCTAAAATAGATAGGATGATTCACTGTTTGGACATGAGGTTTTTTTTTTATTTCTGTTGATGAGGCAGGGAGCTTAAAGCAATTGCATGAATCTAGACATCTTTAGATGTTTTATGTTAGTTGAGAACAATCCTATTCTGGATGCTCCCTCCAAGCAAAGATTCAGGTCTGACTTTTCTAGGTGGAATGCTACTGTTCTTCAGTACTGGTGGCTGAAGTGGAGGACTGAGAGACCAGAGCAAAGCTGCTGTTTACAATGAAACACAAAAGAGAAAACTAGCTCAAAACGAAATTATTGGTTTCTTGTTTACAGAACCATGTTTTTCAGATAGCAAGAAAGTGTGAAAGTACATTATGTGAAACAAAGGATGAAAAACATAAGCAGAGGATCTAGATTCATGCCTTTCCTCTCTAGTTACTTTGATGAATTTCATGTGTGATTGAAGTAGACATCAAAAAAAGCCAGAAAAACAAATAAAACAATCTTTGAACAAAATATGAGCTAATCCCAGAGTCGATAATATGATGCCACTGGACACAATAGGAGATATGAAACTTGTGGATTCAAGTTTTGTGCAGGATAAACTAGCAATTAGGAAAAATATTCTGGGATCCTGGGACCACATCTTAATAACCTGTCAGTTTTGGTTGTTGGAATTCTTTATCATTCATAGGTCAAGCACTTAGAGTTCAGCCCAGTGTGCTTGCTATTGATCTTGGAAAAATCTGGCCAATTAGCAAGAATCTTTGTGGAAGCATATTTTAATACATTTTCAACATTAGTATCATTGCCCCTGGGCAGGGAAGCAGATATGAGAACCACCAGAGGCAAGGGTAGATCAAGGTCAGCATTTATAACTTCTTTAATGAATTCTGGACTTTGTACCCAGAAATCTTTAACCAAGAGGCAATCATAAATTAAGGCAGTTAAAATTGACCATAACTTTTGTCCAACAAAAATGCTCTTTATAACTTGATTCATCTTAAGGGAAGACAGAAATTGTTACATAACAGCAGACTAAGATGTTAAAAGGAAATTTTCATGAACCAATTTTCCTATATTCTAGAAATCTGATAACTTTGATTCCAGTCATCAGTCTAAATCTCCTCTTATAAATGGGCATAATTTATAGGTCATTGAGCTGTTATGTGAATAGGGAACTTTAGCAAAACTGTATGAGTCAAGTGTTATTATTATTTTTTACTTTGGGAAAAGAAATAAAAAAAAAACCAAACAACTTTCTAGATGTATTCTAATTGATATTGACAGAGTACCAAAAGAATATTTGAGGAGAGTTTCTGACTAAGGGAATACATTATTGCAGGATTTGAAGCAGAACATTCAGAAAGATCTAGAATTTGTCTTTGACCAAGTAATTAAATCTGGCAAGCCAGGGAATTTTCTTCATCCAGTCTGATGTTTATAGGGATAGATAGTGGCTCTGCAGTTTGGACATGTGAGAGAATGTAAAACAAGAAGGAAAAGAGACCTGAGGGAGAAAGCTGTGCACTGTTCAAACTCAGAATCAACAAAATCAGTACCAGAAGTTGTTCATGCTGCAGCATAAATGCAAGATAAAATGATGCCCAGAAGCACCACAATATACAATGATCTGTCTACCACTGTACTTGCTAAAACCATTTATTCAAATGGGAAATGAAACTTTAGTCCTTAGGCACTGACATAAATAAATTTCATGCCTTTAAAGGAGGTCAATATTAGTTAAGTAAGCAATATTAACTAAGTAAGAAACATTTATCTTTGTAGTTAAGAGAAGTTTAACCAAGAACGAAAACTGCCAAGGAATGTAATTCTTAATTGTTTTCAAATGCAATTACATGATTTACAGATTGGATACAAACATGGGTGAGGTTTGTTTTATTTTTTAATACATTTTCTGGGGCCTCTGGCAAATACAAAGTGATACAAAGCCAAAGGATTATTTGTGGTGGGGAAAAGATCACTTGCTCTCAGTGTTTTTTCTGGCTGCTGGGTAGGGCAGGCAGAGAGCAAGAGATCCCCTGAGCCACTGCTCAGACATTTGGTCACAGGCCAGGAAGAGTTCCCAGCAAGATGTGGAGCAGTTGCATTGTCAAGTGCCAGCCAAGATGAAAAGGAGAGATCTCAAGGGGTCCATAGGGAACTGCACAGATTTCTCTGAACTACCAGTGGCTCTGAAGGAAGGGAATTTTCTCTGTAAAAAATCCTGTCATTTTCATCTGTTTAACTGTGGTTGGTTTGTTTTTTTCTGTGTAAAGAATTAGTTATTCTAGAGTGACTTGTGAAAAATCTCTAGATTTGTTAATTCAAAAGTCTTGTGAGGTTTGGGGGTGTATTCTCATAGAGAAAATTATGCAGACAGCTGTGTCTGCACAGAATCCCAGCACAGCATGCCAATCAGTTGGGAAAAAACCAAATCAAACCTGCCTTTCCAATAGTATGGGGAAAGCTGATTGTGATTGTTCAGACTGCTACTGAGAATGAGTATGTGACCCTGTGTCTCAAATTATCCTTTCTCTCTTTTCTGTCAAAAATTTGTAATAAGACTTGCCACCTAGTAAGAGTTCCACTGTATTTTCTGAAACAAAAGAAAACTGAGAAGCGTTCTTATTTATTACCTAAATATGCCACAGCTTTCTAAAGAGGTTGTGATGGGCAAAAATATCACAGGCCCTGGTGATAATGAAAGAAAAAATCTTTCCTTCCACACAGAGAAGAGAGACAAATAGGAATGGGGACAACATCTTTGTGCAACAGTTTTTGTGCAATAATCACAGAAACACAGGAAAGCCTTTTGACTGGTAGAAGCCAGAAGCAACTCCAGCACCTTGAAATAGCTGATCCTCAGGGAATGCCATCAGGAGAGCTGGTGGCCCCCATGCTCCCAAGTAGCTGATGTACTGCCTGCCTTGCTGTGCAAGAGCAGGGGCACTTACTAAGTACTCCACTTCTCATACTCAGTAAGTTATTAATGGGTACCAAATTTTAAATTTTTTGCTTCACTAGTTATGTCTTTTGTCAACTGGGAAAACCCTATTAAGGAAATAATATATTTGGGAAAATTTGGTATGGGTTGCTTGTCACTGAGTTCATGAGCAGCACCGAATAAATATCTCTTGTTTTTAAGGCCCTTTAAAAGACATTCTGATATTTTTATGTATCAGTGGTATCTTACATGTTTCATATCACCTCTCTAAGTGACATTGTGAAAATGTAAATGCCACTCAGAACTGTTGATATAGATTTTCCAAGTGTGTGCTGAATCAACTTGTGTCAGCACAGATGCACTTGTGAGATAATTAGATGGGATTCTGTAGTTTGCAGACTGAACAGAGCCTGGTCAAGGGTTCAAGCTCTGGCCTCATTATCCATTTTTCTTCACAGTCTGGATGAGGGAACAGGTCAGAGACTGTTCTCCTTAATGCAGGTGGGGGTGGTCTGTATAGCAGGACACACAATCTCAGGCTGGTAACATCACCTCATGAGTTTGTCTGTCTTGTATCTACTATCCCCATGACTACACAGCCATGAGATTACTGGTAAAATTTTAATTTACCATTCTGAAAAGCTCTGTAGCTCTCCAAATGGACCTTGGTGCCAGATCTGCCTCTTGAAACACTTGCCATCCAAAATTCTCTCTTTGCACAGACCTGTAGCAACTGATTAATTTGGACTCATCCCATGCTCTTTTACCCACACATATTGACCCCATAAATCTCCCTGTCTCATCTAATTTATCCTATCATATTTGTTATTGTAATGAGTCAATGATGACCACTTTTAGATTGCGTATGTTAACTGCCAGGTAAAATACTTAAGCAATTTTACTAATGAGCTTCTTGTTTTGAGGCCAGGGAAACTAGGGAAGTGCAAGCTTTGCCAAAACACTCTAAAGCTACAATATTACACAATGGTGATAAAGCATTTATGGAATTATTTTAAATTATGATGATGATCATCTACTTTGTTCAACACATTTATTAGAATTGCTGTTCAACCATTAACTAGTTGGATCTCTTGAACAGAAAGATAAAGATTCATTTAAACATTAAAATGTTGGAATGAGGCCATAATGACTGAGGAGGAAGCAAAATCCTATAGTTTCTCAAACCATGGTAATGAGAAATACCTGAACCCACATGGTTATTAAGACATAGAATAGGTGTTTGTTTTTCAGCTGTGTTTTTATTTCTTGTGCATCAATGAAGATACTTAATATTTATCTTTATTCATGATGTTCAGGGGCAATCATCTGGAAATAATCATTTTTTCCTTGGATTGCTCACTAAATTTTAAGTCATTAGAATGTAATATAGATTTATATTTTCCCCCCAATTTCCTGCTCAGTACCATCTACTAGGTAACAGAGGATAAAATTATTACTAGAGAGTGCTTGAATGACTTCTGGTAATTGGAATTTCAGTAAACCTTGAAAGGTCATCTAGCAATATTAAGGAGATATCTGAGTCATTGGTCTCTTGATAATCAGCTGACTTTTTCAGATGCTGAAGTCTCTAGATGAGTTTGTGTGATTTTTTTCATGCAGTGGCAAGGATATCTTATTTCAAATGCTTAAGGTGCTTGCTATTTCATGCTCCTATGACTGTTAATGCATACAGAAAGCCCATAAGCCCTGTGGGATGCTTCAAAGAATTTGGCTATTTCCACCTCATGTACCTTTTCTGGAGACTTTTCTGAGTTACAGTGTTAAAGAAGCCTTTATACAAACACAGTTACCAAGACAAACGGTTTTCAAGGCTGCTATTTAAACAAGCACAGCTCCATCCACAGGTGACATAAGGGATCTAAGTGTGGCTCTTGCCTTGCCATGGGTGGAGGTAGCTCAGGCTCCCTTCCCTGCTCACTCCCATGGTGCTGACATCCCCCTCCAGCCATTCTTCCACTTGGCTGATTGCTGAGATACCCAGGCCCTGGGGAAACTAGAACAATGCTGTAGTTTTCTTATAGCAGGATCATTATTTCATCTCTCAAGGTTAAAATTAGCACCACTGTTCTAACTTGGTTTAAATGCCATAGTGTCCTCTTTGTTTTGTGACCTACAGAAAAGGAAAGTAAAGGTCTTTGTGCCATTCACTCATAGCTAAAATTAATTCAAATTAGTATTTCCAGTAATTACAGTTCCCTTTTAACTTTATTGAAAGTGCAATGGCAATTAGAAAAAGAAAAGATATTTGAAAAGGGAAAGCTTTCAGCATTTTAGTTTCCACATTGTACTGCTGCAGAAGTGCACTCTAGTGCACTTCTATACTTTTTGTTTTTAGTTACTTAACCATCCAGTGGATGTGGGCCAAGAAAATCCACACTGATAAGTGTTTCAGCCATACAGAAGTCATACAAATATCTCCTACTAGTAAAATCTCGAGTTTAATATATTACCCATTATCTGATCATACTGTTTATATGCTGAATTCTTGTAGTATCCCATTTATGCACTATGTCAAAATGTGTCAAAGCAAGTAAGAAGTAAATACTAACACAGATATATGGCATTTATCTATATTATAGAAATATGGGAGATAGATTATATAGACTAGATTTGGATAGGTAGGTATGTAGATAGATAGATAGATAGATAGATAGATAGATAGATAGATAGATAGATAGATAGATAGATAGATATTATATATAGATTAGATATATAGAGATTATATAGATATAGATATAAATATCGATATAGGTATAGGTAGATATAGATATAGATATACATATAGATATAGATAGATAGATATAGATAGATATAGATATAGATATAGATATAGATAGATATAAATATAGATATATAGAAGATATAGGTAGGTATATATTAGATGACATAGATAGATGGAGATATTGGTATGGATATATGGATGATATAGATCTAGATATACAACACCAGTTCAGTGGTATATATGTGTAGATCTATATAGGATATCTGTAACAAGCACAGTAAGAAGGGAAAATTTAATTTTTTATATTTCCTGCCAATGGAAGCATTTTGCTAAAATTCCTATGATTTCAGGGTAACCACATATGGTGTAGCTGTTTGTTTTTTTCAGTTAAGTCAGTTATAAATGTAATTGACTAATTGCACCTAAATTCTGTTTTAGCATTATTCTGCAGTTTATTTCAGCTGGTTGGCATAACAGAAGTATGTTGGTCAACAAAATATATAGGCCTATTATAGCTTACAAAACAAATCTGTTCCACTTTAGAAGCATTTTTCTTTTCTTGTTTTGTTGCATAGATAGCAAATGATGACTTATCACTGCATTTGACAGTGTCAGGGAGAAAATCATAAGATTTCATCTCTGTCTTCTAAGTGATTTGCTTTCCTCCTCCCCTCTGGTCACAGCAAGACTGGAAAGTACTATGAGCACTATGAGCAGAGAGCAAACTATAAGGAAAATAATTTAGAGAGATTTGTTTGTCTTGAACTCAGAAGATTGCCCTGTGTTCTTCAGCATTTACCTGAAGTGTCTGGCCTGTGCTGGATACAGCTCAATAAGCAACAGCAAGGCAGCTCCCATTCCTTGATCCCAAACCTCTTCATCTGGCAAAAACATAGAGCTGCTCTAAACTAAGGTTTAACTCTGATCCCAGAGAAGTGTTTAGGGTAGACTATGGCACAGCAGCTCCTGGCTGGAAGCATCTGGGAGGGAATAGGAATGTTGGGTGGGCAGTGACCTCCTGGGATGTGGGGGATCCCTGACTGCTCATTTCTGGCTGCCAGGGCTGTGTAAATACTGTGGTAGTACATGAGGAACACTAAAGGGAGGTTACTAGCTTGATTTAAAATCATGACTGCTCTCTGATGTATTTATCCTAAATTTTTAGTCCTCTAGTTATGTAATATTTCCTTTGGTTGTAGGAGGTGAGCTGTGTCCTGGCATTATTTGGCTTTTGCTTTGTGGAAAGGGCAAAGGGATTTTTATTCTTCCTTGTAAGCATCCTTAGTTTGAAGAACAATGGGAGCAGTGAGACCTGGCTGAGACACAAATATGCTATGGAACAAAAACCTCATTTATTAGGTTTTAGATGGAATAGATAAATGCATAGGAAAGTCCCATAAAAACAGAAAAATTATTATTGTGAAGACTTTGTGATGTTTTGATCTAAGAAGTTAAATCATGAGAGCATTTTAAAAGTGATTTTGACAATAAGCTTGCAAAAGAACGTTGAAAATCTAATGTTATATATGAATAAAATAAAAATACACAGCAGTGATTCCAGCAGCAAATTAGAGAAAAAATAAAAAAGAAAAAAAAAAAAGAAAGAGATGTACGCTTTAGGGATAAAGAATCTTCTTTGTGCTTTAATTACACATCATAGCATGATCCTAGACTAGTAATGAAGTTTTCCTGTTGAAAGGAAAGCAGTTAAGTTTTTATTGTTGATAGGTTTCACCAGTTGCTTTTACTTAATTGGAAATATTCCCTTGGATAGCACTTACGGCACTTCAGGAAGCTGAATGTTAATTTTACTATCTAAGTTTGCTCTTAATTATATGCAATAATATTTGAAGGTTTCATGACATGGATTCCAGAAAAATCACAATAAGGCTTTTCTGACAAGAGATTTGTGATGTTTTGCATTGTTAGGGGGAGCTGTGCCTTGGGTCCTACTATCTAACCAGCACGAGCATGCTAGGAGTACAGCACCTTCCCCAAAATATCTTCATTAGCTTATTCTATTTCTATAGTTTTGCTCCAATAATGTCATGAGGCAAGGGTGGTGGAATGCAGGGGCTTTCCATCATACAGAACCCCTGTTTTGGGGGGGAACTGGCAGAACCAGGTGTCTTGTTTAGATACAGGAGACCTGCTGTGGGGAAGCAGCTGTTCCTGATGCAATGGGAATGTGAGTGGCTTCAAGGATGCTCCAGAGGCTTGCAGGATGGCTGAGGACACCCACCTTTGTACTGAGCTCTTCTGAGCCACCAAACAGAGCAGCTGAAGGGCAATCTCACCGGGTGACATACTTGAGAAACAGGAACTTCCTGCTTAGGTCCACCAACTTGCCCATCCTCACTACAAAGAATTTAATGAAAGACAGATTGTGCTCATGTTCACAGTAAGGATTTAAGTCATTATGACCCTGTAACCACAAATCTTGATGTCTTTGGATCAAGTCTTCAGCCAGCTGATTAAAGCCAGATGCCAGAAATGTGTGAGAATATAAGCGCTGGGCTCCAGTAAATATTGTGAGCTATTCTCAGAAGGAAAAATGCTTGTTTCCAGAGCTATCTTTTAAGCTATATCCTTTCCTTAAGGCACTGAAATCCAAACTATTAAGACTGAGCTGTTTCCAAGACTTAAATTTCCTACCCCACATAATATGCTTAACTGGAAATGAACCAGGCTCTGGAAAGAGTCTGGGACTAACCACTCATTCAGAAGCTTAAGTTAACAAAAATCAAATCCAGAGGGAAAATTAAACGGAATAACTGCCTCTCTCAGCCAGGATATTACTCCTGCTGCATGAGCTATGTCAGCCTGAACTTTCACCAAGCTTTCAGGCACAAATAACAGGATGATGTGGAGGATATAAGGGCAGGCAAAGGATATATATGTGTTTATTTCTTGCTGGAATTTATGCCTATGACATAACATGTTTTGATTGCATACTCCCAATTTATGACTTATGTAAGAGTGTGGTTTAATATTTAATAATACACAAGCTAAATGATTAATGCTCATGTTTACTTTGGATCTGGATCAGGTCTTCAGTCCAGTTCATGCTGTAACAGCACAAATGCAAATGTGAGTGTCACACAGAGGGGGAAAATAGATCAGAGAAACAGTGGCAAAGTGCACGAATTAAAACCTGTCCTGCTACCAAGGAGCTGTTCAAGGAATAGTCTTTAGAGTGTTGACAGGGTATTTCTGATCTTCCAGTTCATTTTCCAGTGCTCACTGATAGAAACACAGAATATAACCATACCCTATAAAGGAATCAAACATGACAGGTTAGGCAGCATGTGCATTTAGTTTCTATAGGAGCATTCATAGCTGAGTTTGTATGAGTTCAAAGTGAAAATTAAGGCAAAATTAATGGAAATGCCTAGACATATTCCCAAGTATCTGATATATGTCACTGCATGGCTCTTCTCATACTAGAAAAGTGATAATTCGAATTATCCTTTTTATCACTATGGGTCATCACCTCATTGCTAGGTTTCATTTGACTACTTCCATTTAAATTAAATCCTGATGTATTGAAGTTAACATTGTGAGGGCTAATACATGCTGTTGAAGCAGTGGTAGAGCAAGAGAAGTCAAGTTTTCAAGTCGTTAAATTTTTTTTATGCCATAAACAGAAGCAATAAGATACAACCCAAGAAGAGACTGAGCAAAAAATTTTTAGAATGTAATTTAATTATATTAATTTACTTCAGAATTTAAGCAGAACTTTGCTTTTTGTGAGCATCCTGGTGGGTTCTAGCAAAACTGCAACTGTCAGCATGGCCTTATGGCCACAGCAGTGGATAATTGTTTCTCTCAGGGATGCACAGCAAGAGCTATCCATGACAACCTTAAATCTACAGTATTTGACTATACAGCTGTAAATTGCCCTACATGTGCAAAGATGTTGTGTGGATATGTATTGTACTACCCCAGATAGATTGGCAAGCTTCAGACACCTCTGCTATAACCACTTAAACCTATTTACAGCATTTTGATCCTCACTTAATAAGAGGCAGATGAAGTAATGGAGCAAGAAAATTTAAAACATTTAATAAATATACTCAATTGATAAATCATAAAGCCTTTTGTGTTATAAATGTCTATTCTAGACATTTATAACTTTTACCAGGTGATGTGTTTACAAACAATGACATTTTCAAGCCGAGCCACTTTAGTACACTGCAGTAGATATGCTAATAAGCCATAACACTTTTGAACTTTCAGAGCACAAGTTTTTTAGAACGCGTTATAGGCAAAGTCCTCTTCAGGTTTCTTCTGTTCCCTACCCTGGCTCAGGAACATTCTCCCCATGCCTGGAAATTCTTTGTGAATACAGACAGGGCACATGAGCATAAACACTGAAGAGTACATTACACCCCAAAGAAATAAGAACCTAAATCTTTAAAGAAGTTGTCACTTTTCTATCCCCAAATTTGCCATGCTCTGTAAGGCTACTTAGAACAGAAACAGGATACCTTATGTGATTAATCTGTGAAATACAAAATGGGATCTTTAATGCATAACCCAAAATATTTTAGAAAAGTAACAATGCTCTGATATGGGTAAAGAGATGAAATTTGGGGTGGAAATAAGCCTATAAATCTGCTTGCTTTATTTTTCTTCCTATCCCTTGCAACTTGTGAAAGAATAAACAGCAAGTGTTCAGAAAGAACTGACAGCTATTGAAAGGATGCATCCTCCTGGATGTGGTATGGAAGTGTATAACAGAAATAAAAGAATCCTTGCTGAGGGGAAAGCTTCTGAAAGTTAGATTCAGCCTGGTACATATCAGCTGAAGTCCAAGGTCTTCAGTACAGCTATTGCAATTAATGTCAGTCTCTTACTAGCAATTAATGTTACTTGTAATGTTTACAAATACAAACCATTAAGATTATAAAAGAAAAATCAAACACACACTCACACATCCCTCTCAGATTCTACTATGAATCTAATAACACATTTTTCTATATGCCTGCAGTAAATTTACCATTTAAAACCTGCACAATTCTGAGTACGATTGGCTTTCACTGTCCTACAGAAATGTAGCAGTCTTTTCAACAACAGTTTTGTTGAAGGAGATATTATTTTCAGTGTGATTAATTAAATTAATATTACTGTTGAGGGATTTCTTTTTTAATAGATTGATGACATGAGCCTCAAAATGAGTAGAAAACAGATAGTAATCTATTCTTTTGGTACATGAAGTATGATGTAGAATTAACAGGAAAACTTTGAAGCCAGGGATCCAGTTAAGAGCAGATGTGATCTGAGAGTGTTGAGTGGTGGGTGTTTCCCTTTGGGGCAATGAGGGAGCACAGGCACATCACTGGCTTCTCATTTCTGCCTCTATCTCATGTAGGAATTGCTCAAACTCTATGAAACATAACACCTCAATTTGTTATGTTATTCCTAAAGATACTTTTATTCCAGTGGTGAAGAATGACTTCACATTTCACAAACAATAGTTGTGACCTCATCCAAGTTTCTTAAATCATTGTATCAGGCTGTCAGGAAGACTCTCTTATTTTGCTTTCTCCTTTCTAGTAGCCCATAGGTATTTCCTGATACAGGTGGGTAGACAAACTTTCTACATCTAATTGAAGTGAAAGTCTCAGCTAGTCTCCTCTTTTCTTCCTTTTCTTTTTTCTAAATCAGATAAAACTACTTTTGTTTAGTGATAAGGCATTGACATTTTCCTAGCCCAAATTTCATATAATTTAAATCTCTGGATAATGCAGGCATATTTAAGACAAGGACATTAAGTGAGATGAAGCTTTGTCTGCCCATCTTACTTAGTATAACATCAGCCAGGACTCAAAATATTATTTCCAGAAGGCTGAATACATGCCAGCAGTACTGAGGTTGCTTGACCAGGAACAAGCTGTATTTAACATAAGAATCTCCATGGTGCAATGAAAATTAGCTTTGTATCTGGCAAAATATGTGATTATTACTGTTATAAACATGTTATTTTCATGGAGAACACAGAGGAAGGAGTCCTGGGAATCCTCCACAGATTAAAACAGATATAGGTCTCACTTTCTTGCTAATAAGAAGCTCCTTGTTATGTTGCAAACCCTGAAAAAATGACCTTTAGCTGATTGGCTTTATTTCTAAACACTGCATACCAATGGAATTTTGCCTATCACTCAGAGGCAATGGATATAAATAATTTTAACTCTTGCTAGATTTGTTCCTGTTGGTTGTGACCATGTTCTGGCAAACTTGTCAAGTTTAAACATTTAAGCAAAAATTCTGGTTTAAGTTTGGCTTTTAAAAACCTATGGTCTTGGAGGATTAATTGCCTATGAGGTAACAAAAGGAAAACAGAGTAAGAAAAATCAGGGCTTAAATGCTGCTTTTCTCCTTTACAGAAGAAACAAAAGTGGGTTTTATTTTGAACAGCTTTCCTTCCAACTAAAGGAAGGCATAAATGTTACAATGTGTAATTAGAAAAAGTATGTTTCCTTTAAGAAATACATCTACGACTTGCTCAAGCCCAGAGCTGCATAGAATCAAATCTTTGGCATTACAATCATAGTAGAAGGGTTGGTCACACCTCCAAATCACTGCCTTTCAGCCCATCAGTTCTATTTCATAAGAGGGCAGAGAAATGTTTCTTTGCTTTACCCACAAGCTCCTTAAGAGTATGCCAATTGATATGTAGCAGAGTAATTTTTTTTTTAATTTTCTTATGCTTTTATTTTTTAGTGAGTAAGACACATGGATATTAGTATAATCATGCCAGAAGTCTGTGCTTGTATATTAGCTTACACAATGTTGTATCCCAAGAAGGAGACAGCAGTCTGAGTATTCAGGTCAAGAGACCTTATGCACAGCATGTGAATATTTTTTTTCATACATTTTTTAAAAGCTAGGAATATTAAGTCGTTTGGAGCACAGGTAAACATACAACTGGCAATAGATAAACATGCAAGCAGCGAGATGAACCATTTTCTTCCCTCAACTGCTTCAAAAATCCTGAAATCCTGGGAATTTTTCTTTGCAAACTCACTTTTCTTGTAGATCTACTTGTCTGGGAACTGTCTTGATGTAAAGATGGAATTTACCCAGTGAATCTAGAACTTGGTCACTAAATTGTGAGTGCTGCTTCCTGTTAAATTTGTTCTCTCCAGCCCAGTGATCCATGGTGAAAGCCTGTGTTTCTTTATTCAGACCTGCCACTGTCTCCCAGCCTCGTGCACCTACAAATCATGTGCACATGAAGGCTCTGCAAACATCAACTGTAAGATGCTGAGAATATGTTTGTAAGTTTATTACCCATGTTGAGGAGCAATGTTGAAAGCATTTCCTAAAACTCAATGCAGCTATCAAGCAGGCAGGAAGGCCGTGCTGCTCCAGAAACAGGGATGGCTTTGAAGCATCAGGGTGCCTAGTGATGCTGTGGACTTTAAATGACAGCACCTGCATGAGCAGCCACCCAGAAACCTATTACAAGATACTGACAGTACTGTTTGAGACCTCAGCTTTCCTCTGTCCTCAAACATGGACAGCAAAAAGTGTTAACTCTTTAGATCCTGGTCTCAGAAACCATATGCCTCTTCCTCCAACACCACAGGCTAAACACCACAGACTCCTGGAATTTCATGATTAGCGCTTGCAATTAGCTATTTTACACACAGAGGCTACCACCAAAGGGCAAGGATCTCAGTTTTGCAATTGCAAATCACAGCCCCCATCTTAAATCCCACTCAAGCCTTCATTGTACTTTAAACAGCGAGTAAAACCCAAAGGTCGACAGAAAGATTTAAATTTCTTGATTAAAGCAGGTCAACAACCTTCCTTAACAAAACTTATAGAGTTATAAATATTTGTGTGCATATGTGTGTTTCTCCAAACAGCCCATGAATCATTCAGTAACTACAAAAAGCCAGGTGTAACCAGTGGCATATAGAAATTCAATATTTAGAATAATGATTTATTAAAAACCTCAAATTTGTTCAGGAGATATGTGGGTTTTAGGAGTTGCCATGCTGATGGGAGTATCTGGGAAACATTCTGAAGGCCATATAGGACCTTAGAGCCAAGGATGAGAATTAGTATCTTTCACTTTCTCAGTGAGTGTATGAAAAAACAGCAACATACTTGCGTGAAAAACAGAGATAATTTTTTTACCTTTTATTTAATGAGTAAGATGAACTAGACCTGCAATTAGATGTCAAGTGAGGTAAGCCCTTGGCTTTGCACAATAGAAAAAAAATCCTAAAAGTTCTTGTATTGATGTGCTCGGATTGATCAGAAATTGCCCCAGATTCTTCTATACTTCTCTGAGAGTAAAAATCTTCTTGGCTTGTTTCCATGCGGTTTCAGTTTTTGATAATAACATGCCTCTCCATATTCACCAAAATCTCCAAAGGCAGTGTCAGCACGTCTGTAGGATTAAACAAAAAATGTCAACGAACATCTGTTCCTGTATGAACTCGTAAATACGAGGATAATCAATAGCCAGGTACACAGAGCTATAAATGTCACTGCTCCACTCTCACGGCTCTCAGGCTCCTTATGGGGAGCTTGAAAAGATCAAACCTTTTCATGCTCCTAACAACTGGGATTATACTGTCTGTATTGCCAAGAATATGAAACAAACAAGCAGTTCCTGTGCATTTGTAAGAGGGTTTCGTTGATTTGTCAATTTATTATTTGTTAATGAATTGGTGGTTAAAACTTCATAAAAATCTCTAGATACTTTTCCTTGAAAATACTAATGAAATTTAAGCTGTTCCCAGAAGGAATATCTTCTGAAGCCTTTCTGTGATTAGCAATTAGGCAGTATGCTAAACTGCATTAATAAGCATAAACTCAATCCGCACACTGTTTTTTAGGGGAGGGGTGGGTTAAGTAGAGGAAATGCCAAGATTGAAACAATCCTTGGTGTACCATAGGCAGACAGAATGAACCTATTGGTCAGTCAAGTGAAATTTGTCACAGACAAAATAAACTGAAGAGCTGATAAAGGATTCATTTAATAAAGAATTAAAGGTGAAGCCTGTGATTAGTGTCAATTAAGATCATATTTTTGACAAAGAGACCTAATTCTCTAAAGAGACAGAAAAACAGGTTAATAAAGGCAACTGTAGATACAATGTACTGTAGACTTTACATGTGACAAGAGAATATCACAACAAAAAATTCTGTATGTTTAATGAAAATAAAACATAACTTACAGAACTTGCAAAGAAATCATTAATCAATCATTAAAAACAAGAATGCAAAGTGTAATATTTTTAACAGAATTTGTTGAAGATCAAAAGTCTCTGCTAGAAAATAGTTTTGTCATAATGCAGGAAAAAAATATGGCACTAAAATTGGTTTAAAAAGGCAATCACCATTGAAAGGATAAAGAAATCTCTTTAGCATCACATAACTAAAGGTCTCAAGTAAGGCAAACATGGTACAAGTAAATTCAAAGAAAAAATAAGATACTTTCACGAGAGCAAATAAAAAAGTATTAAAGCAACCTGTGGAGAAAAACAATATTTTTTCAACAATAACAAAAAATACACTCAATAAAGAAGAAATAATTATAAACAAGGGGGGAAAATACCCAAACTGTAGCATACAGAAAGCCAGGCTAACATCTAATCATCCTTTTAGCTTCAGGATCCATAACTCTAGTCACCTGTTTTCTGTCTATATTCAGAGGCAGTTTTCTTTAAGTAGACCAAGTTTTTTATTTTAGTTCTTTTCCCCTCAATCTGGAAGTTAAAATCCTGGAAGACCTACTGTAAGGTACAGGAGTTTTTACTCATTTAAGAGATGAGGAAAGGGGGATGTCTCATTTTGAAGACTCAAGGTCACACTGCATATAAAAAAAGTACATAATGGTATTTGTTTCATTCAGTAGCAATGGAATTCATGGCATTTATGGCCATGTAATCACCATTCTTTTTTTTGTCACAAAACTGAAATATTTACAAGGTTTTCTAATCTCAACTCAACTCTGCTGTTGATTCCACTTCATATAATATGTATCTGTCTGTTTCCACAAAAATTCAAAAGCTGCAACGACAAAAGAGGGAAAAAAAGTCACATTAATTGGAACAGCTGCTCTTTAGTTCTAGAAAAAGAAAACATGAACAAAGCTACTACAAAGTGTATTTTACTCTTGGATCATTTGATCTTTTATGATCAGCTGTTTTATACCTCTCTGTGATAATGAATAGCTGGTCTACCTTTGCTGCTCATAGAAATTGCAAGTAAATTTCAAGAAAGTTGAGAAATAACTTATGTATCCCTATTTGACTTTTCTTGCAGAGAGCTCCACTGTGACAGTTCGTGTCTGTACTGATATTTATGTCAGTGTGGAGCAATTCAGGATCAAGGTCCCTGAAGAGCTTATGCATATAACTATTGCAAAGTCAGTAGAACCCTTTGTAAGTCTGCCAAGCAAAGCTACATGTATATATTAGAGTTTCTTCCAATATGCTTTCCCTTACTTCCATCTTTTCATTACCATTATTAATACATAAATTATATAACAGTGGCAGAATTATATCCTCTATTTAAGAAGAGTGTTTATATGCACACATCCACTACATTTTGAGTCAGGATTTTTGCTGAATATCTAAGTTATAAGATTGTCCTTCTTAAGTCTAAGTTATTTTTATTGTATGTATGCCTTTCATTTACTAAGAGTGTTGTTTGTTTTTCTTTAAATATAGATATTACTGGCAGGAAATAGAAAATGGTCAGACTAGGGGTTTTCTGGAGTGGAATTAATTTCTTCTTGCCTGTATGTAGTGTTTTCAGACTAGACAGGAATTGAAGGGCTCCAGAGCATCATTTTCTCAGTTGGCTGGGCACAGAAAGCTGAAACATTAATTTCATATCTTTGAGATACAAGCCACTTAGACTGCTGTGAGCCACAAATAAAAAATATTCATGTTATTTATGATCAAAAAACACCTCCCCCACATACCCCTCCCTCAAAAGCTGCATATTTTAGATTGCCTGAAACAACTCAGTAATAAGTAGCAAACAACCTAGAAAATAGTTTTCCATTGCTTTTATCAGTTTCAATATGGTAAGCCTGCCTTTCTGTAGTCTCCACATTTTATCCAGAAGTGGCTTTAGCTATTCAGAACACATACTCCTAAGAAAAGGAATAAAGCATGCTAGCCTGAGCCATGGTCTCCCACTGTTGACTCAGGAGGCCCTGGGCTGCCTCTCTTATTCCCACTGACCAGTATTGTATTTTTTGGGCTGGCATCCACCACAAATAAATGGAGAACCTGTGGAAAAATCATAGTAGACAAAACGAAATATTGTGTCCAGCAGAAAGTGTGGGACTAGTTTTGCTCAGACCTGAACATTTAGCTAACACAATCTCTATAAATCACTTCTTTGAAAAGCCTTTCTCATCTGTCCCCCTCTAGACATAAGTGCAGCTGTTTTACTGTCTAAAATATACTTTCTGCTTTTGGCAGTCTGTGATGAATTGCAATGTCCTTTTCTCCAGACGTACTATGATGATCAGTGAATTATGTTCTTTCTTTATAAAAGAGGTCTTTAAAAACATACCACTTAAACTATCAGGGTATTAGTTGCCATGTGAACCTGAAATATCTGGTATATTCCTTCTTGGGTATTTTCTCCCAAGGACTTCTGCTATATATTCTGTAAAGGATACAACATTCAAATAGGCTGATCATATGGGAAATTTATGTCTGTGACTGAACTTTAGATTTTAGATTTTTCAGAACCAGCCTTGGGGCTGGAACTGAACATAAATGCTATTTACAACTGCTTGGGAATGATGAAAATTCCATGGATGACATAATGTAAAGCAACACAAAACTGGTCTGAGAGTATAAGCTGACTAATCCATTATTAATTGCATTTGCAACTAATGTACTCATTATAATAAGCAAAATAGTTTTTCATTTCCACCCTTAGTGCTCCACTGCTATGCTCATCACACAGAGGTGTTCATGCCTGCACTGTTATCCCAAGCCCTTCTGAAGGTCTGTAACCTAAAGAGAAATTTTGAAAAGTCAACCCACCTGTTTTAGTTTTTTCACTTCAGCCTTAGGATGCACCTCAGGGCCCAGGAACATCAGAAAGCAGTTTTTCAGCAAGAATAGACCCTGTACTGAAGAACAAGAAACATGGAGGAAAGGTTCTATTTTGAAATCCCATCTCTATGGAACTGGCTTGCTTGATCCAGAACTGTCAGGATGTTCCTCTATCTTTTTGGGACCCCCAAGCCTACAACTTTGTGCTAAAGCTTTAATCTTGAACCATTATTTTTGAAGAACAGAGCCAATGCCTTTTCTTTTAAAATCTGTATGAAGGTGGCTCCTTGCCTTCTTACACCATGACGTGGATTGGATGATTTCCTGCAGAGGAAAATTCCTGTATCAACCAGAGGGTGGCTAAACCCACGGCTCAGATCAGGTAATCTCAGTGCCCTGTAGCTATGTGACTGGCTTCCCTTAAAATTGTGCTTTCCTGAAAAAGCGGGATAATTCAAAATTCACAGGAACTTAGAAAAGGAAAACAAGGCAAAACATAATATCTCTGCAGTCTGATGGCCAGTATGTTCAGCTAGAGGACACATTGCATTTCTGAGGATATTAACACAGAGCAGAAATGTTGCAGAGCTTATTTCTTAAGAGAAAGAAATCTATCTTTCAAAAGTAGAGGTCTTATTTTTACAATGCTAATAGTTCTGTATATAAATTTTGATCTTAAAACTATGCCTTTTGAAGTGAGGAGCAGTATGTTTATATCCACATTCAGAAATCAAAATACAGTGTTATAACAGTTGAAGTGGTACAATGAAAATGCAAAGGAAGAACCTAAGAAGTTAAGGGTTTAAGTTCATACCTTTCATTTTCACTAATTTAAGGCAAAATTCAGCGTCAGCTGGAATATTATTTGTGTGGTATCTACCAGATTAAATCAAATAGGAAAAGGAAAGCTATAAATGGGAAAAGAAAGCTATAAATCTTGTTAGCTCAATCGAAAGTCACTACTTGTACCTCTGGTGGATTTAGTTGGTTGCATTTGCTGTGCTCCAGACAAACCACTGTTCATTAGTTTCTATTAGTGACCTGTTGAGCAGTCCATGTGTTTTTTTTGCTACAAGCAGGTGTGATTCAATAGCAGGAAGGAAACTTAAAGTGAAAACTTGATGGGGCAAAGGGAAGATGTCTGTTACGTTTGAAGTCTAAAATTTAGCAGAGTTTTATTTTGGCACCTAGCTTTTGAGAGAAACAAATTGGCTTGTGGTGAAATAGTATGAGCTTGTGTAGGGTTTTTGTTGTATCTTGTAAAAAAGCCAAAATCCTAGTCTTGCCTCTCCTAACATTTATGTCAAAATGATCACAAAAGCAGGAAAGCATAGCATGGGCTTCAGAATAGTAAATCTCCAAGTCTCAGCTATCATATATTAATTGCATGTGTTTTCTTTATGTTAAAAAACATAATCCTAAAGGTTTTTAATCTGTCATCATTACTTTCGCTTTTTACCTCTCATCAGCCTGAGATGTGTGCCCCTCTGGGGGCTAGATACTTTATTTTGTAAACATGTAGCCCCGGCTTCTGTTTTTATGGGAGAATGAGAAGATTTGTTAGTAAAACTCCATGCAGAACTTTGAAAGTGTAAATATATGTTTAAATGTCCAATATTTCAGTTGGTCAAAACAGCTATAATCTCCTTCTCAGATGAAATGTTGCCCCTGGTCTCCATATCCAGCCAATATAATTTTGCTCTAAGTGCATCAAGATGCACACAATGCAATATATAAGTAGCAAAACATGATGTAGATTTATGTCTACATCCAGTAGATGACTATTTGGATCTATTTATATTTCTAAGTGGGAGCATGATTTGTCATGATACTATGTGATATATCATGTCCTTGATATTATTTAATTTAGCCTTAAGCATTTTGTCTGAATGAAAAATGTTCATTTACAAATGAATTTCAGGAGAGTTATGGGATTTGCATATTAAAAAACACCCACAATACTTTTTTTCTCCTGCTAACAGTCATGACTACACACTGTAGAATGAGATTAATTATTGTGCCCTTGAATTACCTGCTAATGCTTAGTAGAAACAAATGAAATCCATTTTAAAAACTTTGAAAACCCAAAATTCATACAAATGTAGAAAAAAAATTGCCCTGCTCCCCACACAAATCAATATTCTAAAATCACAAGCCACATTTTAAAAAACGAATCTTTTGAACTTAATACTGGTTCTTCACCAAATATCTATTAATACTAAGATACAATGTCACCACCATTTAAAGTGAAACTTGCTTTATATGCCTATTACTGATACCAGTAGGAATATTGAAATTAGGAGGTAGATAAGTCACTTGAAAATGTATTAATAAAATTCGTTTATGCAGTAATGATGGTGTTCCCCCATCAAACTTGTTCACCCTCATTATAAATATTTTTTCTTTAATGTTATGGGAATGGAAAATGTACATACCATTTCAAAGTTGGAAAAAAAAAAAAAAAAAGCCAGAAAGTAGTAGGAGAATCACTTTCTGTATCTTAATGAAAACTCTGTTTTCCTAAAAATTTATAATTTTCCGCAGCTTTTCATACAGAACAGTTTTTCAACGAATTTGAAAGATTAATAGTGAATAGTTAGTAAGGACTATCTAACTTAGTCCTTTTCTGACATTCTCTTCATCTCATAGCTTTTGATGGTGGGATTTCTTTATCCAGCCATGCTGTGCATAAATCAGTGATTTTCTGTAACCTATGTTGAACATCTCTGTACAACCCTTCCATAGATTTTGCACCATATTGTGGAATTTTTTCTAGTGATTCTGTGATTCTCACTTGCATATCTTCCCTTTCAGGTTTTCTACTAAGAGAAATGGTCCACAGTTTAAAAAATTAAAAACTGCTTTTAAAATCAGGATCAATAACTTTATGGGGAAGAAATTGCTTCTCCATGTCAAATTCCAGTAAAAGAAGCATTCCTGAGAATTTCACTCAAATTCTACATGATAGCTCTGACAAGAAGATTCACAGTTATCACCTACATCACAAGAACAATAGAAACACATTTGATCATCTCACTTTTGTTCTATTGTTCATCTCTCACATAGATCTATTTTATTTGCAAGATGACAAGGGGGGGGAAAAAGCACCCAAAACTTGAGTAACTTGAAGTTTCCAAGAGAAAAGGAGGGTGAAATAAAACTTCTGTATTAGTGGCCCATGGTCACAGCCTTTTCAGAACATATGTGAGGCAAAATCAAACCTGTCAGCATTGCAAAAGAACAAATGGTGAGGTCAGGTGTTTAATGAGTGCGGTAAAAGAAAGCAGTGGAGGTGGAGAGAGACACCAGGGGAACCATTAAACTGAGTCATAAGACGGGTTAATACAATTCTACGACATTTTAGAGGAGATTTCTGCTGCACTCTGATTTTCAGGTTTTGGAACCAGGAAATGAAAGGCTAAGAAGGGATGTATCTATAAATACACCAGGGCTGTTATTACTGGGGAGGATAAAGAGCTATTACAGTTAAAAGGCAACACTGGCACAGTTACAAATGGTTATAAACTTGAGCTGAATACATCTAGTCTGAGAATTAGAATAGTTTTTCTAACCATCAGTGCAGTGGAACCACTTCTTAGTGCAAGCACCGGAAACATAAGCCTGAGCTAGATTTTACAAGAAACTCTACTAAATGTGTTTCGGGGATTATAAGCCTGAAAGAGGATTTGACTTGATGAGGTGAGGAGCACCCTTTGAATCCTTAACTTTTATTTCCACAAGAAATAGTGGAGATACTCCCTGTGACCACGAGAAGAACTCTGGATTGGCAAATTCTGTGGAATAGTTGCAGGAATAAACTTCATTCTGTTCTTTTCGAGCTAAATCGCGGAAGATTTTGAGTTCATGCCATTGCTATTAATTCAGGTCAATTCTTAAAATTCAAGTCTGCTGGAATCCTGTAATCCTTTCAGAGTGATAATTGCCATCTCCAGTGCCTGCCATGCCATGTGTCAGCAGACTACCCTTGTGGTGGCAGAGTTTATCTGCTTTTGTGGGTGCATGATGCAAGTGAAGCCATCAGGTAACTTGTGAGGAGATGCAGGGGAGGAGAGAGGATCTCAGTGCAGTCTTCCTGGTTCTGGTGGGAAATTGCATTGAAAGCAGAGGCAAACTCATCTCCAGTGTGCAGAGTAATAGAACAAGCAGCAGCCAAAGGTCACAAGCAAGTGAAGAAAGTCAGTTTCATTAAGAAATGCAAAAGGTTTCTCACAGAGACTGGAATCTCCATCCTTAGAGATTTTCAAAATTAAGATGAAAAAGGCCATGAACATCCCTAATTTTGGAATTTTCTCCACTCTGAATAGGAGCTACAGGTTCCTTTCAGACTTTTTTTGATTGAAACTGAGAATTGTTCACTAATTAATTTCTACTATGTTTTTTCCAGGTATAGCTGCACTTCAGATGCCTAACATGTAAGGATATTTCTAAATGCACATTTAAAATGCCACTTTTGATAAGTTTGAATTCTGCCTGTTAGATCTAGTAATTTTCTATCTGCTAAGTAAACTTCTTCCTGCAGATAATTCAGCTAAGAGGCACACATTAGAAGAACTTTCTAGCTGAATTTACTAAGATTATGCAAAATAAGCTTCTTGATGACTTTAAGATTTGTTTATCTTCTTAGACAGTGTTCACAATGCTTTTGAAAGGTACAAAAATGCTCAGTCTCCACATTACTAGCTGGATACAAGACAGCTGTTGAAATACTTGAAAAACTAATATCCTGTTTAGGGGTCTGTTAACTCATTTCAATGTTAGATATGATGATATGTGACAAAAACCTTCACAAAATCAAATCCACAAGAATCTTAATTTTTGAGAAAAATGGCTAGTTGGTTTCTTTTTATTGAAAGGAGGTTATGACACTAACAACTGGTTTTCTAGGAGTACCTTGCCAGAAAGTCTTTAATTTTCCTTCCTCTGCCTCCATGCTTCTCATATCATGGCAAGCCCATTTTTATGAATTACTCTTCTGTTTCATGATGGTGGTTCTAAACCCACATAATTTTGGGTTTGAAGTTTAAGATTGTGCAAGATGATAGTTATAAGTAATAAAGTGTGAAAAAGGAATATGTCCAGATCCCATAAAGCACTGTTGTTATTTGTCATTACCAAGTTAATTGTGCTGTGAGTTCCATAACTGTGTTGCAATAACTTCCATTCCCACCCCATCCCCCTCCTAGAAAATCTACAACTTAATGACATTAATCACCCACTAGCTTTTATGGGAGTTAAAATCAGAATTCGAATGTGGTGAGTACCTCTATCCCAGCGATTTCACATTTCCTTTGCCTTTCCTTGGACACAAGTTAATTGGAATTGCCTTGTAATGGTTTATCAGTTACTTTTCCTAACTACTTTAAACAGTGCAAACCTGCAAATGGGTACCTTGTTGAACATTGTGAGATTTCTCTGCTGCTTAACTAATGAAATGCAATGTGTCCCTCAAAGTAAAGTCATTCTACTTTATTCACCACCCAATCACACAGCGCACTAGGTCTATTGCTTTTTCAAACTGGTTTCTTCACAATTTCAGTGAAGTTACTAGATTGAAAAGTATATATATAAACATAATTTCTTCAAATTAGCAAAAATCCAAGAATTTTATGTACATTTATCCCTCCTTCAGAAGAGATACCTGCTGCCAATGTAGAGTCAGTATTAATCACCAGAAATTGTTGCAAACAAAATTTTCCTTGTCTACCTACTCACAGTGAGAATCTATGTCATATAGACTGATATTGTCCAAAACTTGACATTGCTCTTACTTTGTAGCTATGAAATGAAGTGTTTGAAGAAATTAAATTAAGGTAGATATTATTAAATTATACTGAATGTTTCTGAGAGTATCTCAATGACATCAAAGAAAATTGAAAGTACGTTTGATCACTTCCCTATATGACAGGATCAGTAATGGAAACTAAAGGAGTAAATGGATTAAGGTAATGGAAATGGGATGGATTTCCTAACTCAGTAACCTGGTTCTGCTTTCAGCATCCAGGTGTATATTTTCTGATCCTTCAATCGAATAGCTCACTTTGAAGTGTGCAGAATTTGAATTTCACCATGCTCTTCTACACTTGACTTGGATGTTTAAATGCACTTCAATGCAAAAAGTCATTTCACATGACTTGCAGAATGGCAAAAATAAACCCCCTCACAATCACAATGATGGAAAAAATTTTGCTAAGTTAATTTGAAGCCAAATTGTCTAAACATATTCAACATATGCCTCGTGTTTCAATTTTGGTTTTCCAGGTTAAAAATTAGGTAGACAACGAACAGCCTGATGCTTGTGTATTAACTGTAAAGTTCTATGGGTAGTAAGAATCACATCATAGAATCACAGCATCATAATTCATAGAATCATTTAGATTGGAAAAGGCCTTTGAGATCACCAAGTCCAACCCTTAACCCTGCCAATTCCACCACTAAACCATGTCACCCAGTGGCATACCTGCATGTCTTCCAAGTAGCTCTAGGAATGGTAACACCACCACTTCCCAAGGCAGCCTTCTCCAGTGCCTGATGATCCTTTCTGTGAAGAAATTTTTCCTTATATCTAATATAAACTCCCTCTGGTACAATTGAGGCAACTTGTTTCTTGGGAGAAGAGACTAAGCCCTGAGCAAGGATGTTTTTCCCCTTTGGGACAGGTGTACCCCACCTGCTGCCAATGGGCCTGGTGCCATGAAATCTGAATTGTTATCAAAAAAAATGCCAATACAATAGGTCTCAGCTAATCTGGTTTATATATATGGCAATAAAGTTACTGTATGGATTAAGAGTCTGCAATTTCCTTTGATCACACAGATAGAAATTCATCTTGTGGTTTGCCAAAACAAGATGTTAAATACAACCTCTAACTGAAAAGTGCCAGCATGCACACCCTAACTGTGTGCTGCTCTTTTCTAATGGTGGTTCCAGCAACCTGAACTCCAGGAACACTGGCAGAGCCTCCCACAGCCTGATCCTTACAGATGCTGATGAGCCCCTGTGGGTTACCTGCATGTAGGAGTTGCTGGATTAACATTCATGAGGACATTCATTCCACAGGGATATCAATATCCAGAGGAATAACAATGTCTCTTCCAACTGGGAGAAAACTGTGTTATCTTAAGAATATATCCATAGTCCCTCTCCTTGTCAAAGTGATATTTAATTATGTGTGGGTAGGTATTTAACTGCACAAGGTGCTTTACTGATAAATAAACTGAGAGACTTAAGCTCTTAAGAGTTGTCTAATGGCTGAAAAATATGGAATACAAGTGGTACAGACTAATCACTAATGTACCAGTAATTTTACTCATTACCTGTGTATTCATTTGGGCCAGGGCACCTTTGACAAATCTCATTACCTAATTGCTCCTTAGGTACTTAAATCTTACTAAATGTGGCCCCCAGGCTCCCATCATGAGCAAAAACCCATCAGGAAGTGGCCATATAATTGTTAGTATTGCTTAATCTTGTTTTTGCTATAAGAACACCTACATATGTTTAAAAAATGGAATAAATTTTACTTTTATTGATATTCTTTGAAATTTGTGTAAATCTGCTCTTGTGATATGAATCTTCATTTTTTTGTAGTCACACAATTCAGCTGTTTCTAGTTAGCTTGATGGACATGAATTTGAGGCTTCAGCAAGGTTGTACTTAACACATGAATAAAAGTAATAGGTTCACTTGAGATTTTCTTTCTAGTAAAGTTATTAATAGAGTATTGTGAAGTAAGAAGAATGATTTCAGTCTTGAATATTCAACAATTTTAATGATGCACACATTACTTTATGTAAAAAAAAAGAATGAAATAAAAATTATTCTAAAATAAAAGCAATTGAATTATGGAGTTAAAAGAAAAAAATTGATAAGCAGCCAAAGGAACACAGTAATAATACCTTCCTGATCAACAAATTAAATTAAAAAATAAATACTACATTCTTGTTGAATAAGAATTGAACTCAGAATTCCACTTACCTCAGTAAATTTCCAAAGTATTAGAAAATTAATGGACAAAATTAAGCTAAGATTGAGCAATTAACTGCAGAGAAAATAAAAAAAAAAAGGTGCATATTATTCCCTTAATAATCCAATTAAAAATTAATTCACCAATTCCTGATTTTCCCACACCCCCTGTCTGCACTGAGCTGGCCTGATAAATCTAAGTCAGTACCTCTGTCCTCTCCTGATCCTTCCTGAGGAAGGACTGTGCTCTGAACAGCACGAGCTCTCATCCAGACAATCAACATCCCCACACCATGTGGGTACAACACTCTCAGTCTGAGTTGAATTCCTAGAAAGATTTTATGGCTTCAGAATCATTGTGGTGCCTCCAGGTTGTTCAGACACTCCATCTGTGCATCAGACACATCCCCAGTATCAAGGAATTTCTGCCTTCTCCAGCAACCAACACTCTAAATTTATGATGCCATCACTTGGAAGGCACCCAACTTCACTGATCTTTGTCTTACATCTTGTTTTCCAAAGATATTTTTTCTGACTTTAGATCCTAAACCCCCAAATTGGGGAATCTATTACCCATATGGTGAATACCTTTACTAAAAAAGTAGACTGATTTTAGAAAGCTGTCAAGGTTTTCATGTCCTACAAACTAAGAGCTTAGTATTTTACAGTACTCAAGATTCATTCACCATGAAAATCAAATCTGCCAACACATACAATGAAGTTTTAACTTGGTTAACTGAACCAAGAATGAACTCCTGCTTTGCAAAGATCAGATCTGTACTCCTGGTGGCCATTCACAATTCAATATTCTTAGGATGTATCCTAATTTTCCATTTGACTACTCAAGAACATCCAAGTTAACCTGTTCAGATTTTGACAGCTCAGTATGCAATGTCACATCTAATCATATATCAATTCTTCTAGCCTGTTTAATAAATCAGATTGTGGGATTAAGGACAAACAGAAAATACACTTATTACAGAAAGCTAGGAATTTTTTATTATTAATTTTAATAATATTATCAGCAAGATATTATTAGAGATCATCTATTTTAATTTAAAAGTACTTGAAACACTGTTACAGAAAACAAGTTCCAAAATAATTAAATTAAAATTCATATATACAGTGTGCACATAATTCTTCCCTGATGACTGTGCTTTTTTTCATCTTATCCAAGCCATTTAATTGCCTCTTAGAGTTCTAGTATTGGCAGCATTTGTTTGATGGTGGTGATGGAGTGTACAGCTGGTCATCACCATCCTATGTTCTTTACCATGTGCTGTTGATGTTGATGGTCTCCTGTCCCTTGGTACATGACCCACCTTGGGTGATTATTGACTTTCCTCATATCTTTTTTACAATTTGCTTTCTCTTCATTTTTTTTGTGAGTTCATTTTGCTTCCATTATACTATATATGGTGGTTTTCATGTAGCTGCTGATATTCACTCTTTGTTCTCTTTCTCCTAACCTTCTCCTGAGCACTGGTGAGATGTGATAGTCAAGGGGTCTCCAATGCCAGCTTGTGACCCTGCCTGTGTATGGTGTCCTCTGCTCCCACTTCTCAAGGCCTCACCCATGATGCCACAATTCTCTTTGCCCACTGGTTTATTTTTTTACCAGCCTCATAAATCTCTTACTCTCTGAAGACTATATTGTTTTATACTACCCCTATAATAACATGGCTACACCATATGAAGAAAAGTAAAAAAAACCTAGATCTATGCATTGGAAAAGTTGCTGTTATAACTAAAACAAGAATGAACACAGTTCCAGGCAGGCCAAGGCAAGCTCATGTGAAGCCAGCCTTACAAGCCTTGGTGTTGAGACCTTGCAGACTCGTACAAAGCTTCTTTCTTCTGCCAGCAGTGCCACTACTGCAATCATTGTAGAGCTACAGGACAGCTGACAGCCACAGCCAAAAGGAGAAATCCTAACCTCTACATGTATATATATATGTGAATAATGTCCAGAGTAAGATCACACCCTGCTGATCAGATTAAACTGACTGCCATTTGGGAAATACTTACTGGAAAAGCACTGCAATTGCAAGTAAATCTTGCAAGATATCAAGATACCAAAATCAATATCAAAGCTAGCTCATATTTACTAGGGACAGTTGAAACAAATCCCTGGCAAAGTTAAAGTCCTCTAAGTTTGTCTATACATTGACACATAAAAAACTGATATAAATTTGTTTGACATCAGTAAATTTCTGTCTCATCGTTTTTTTAAAATGAACCTTACTGGTTTCACTTGATTTATTTTGGAAATAAACTAAAGCCATTGCATATGTTTAGGAGAATGCTATGCAGGTGACAGACAGCCACTCTGTCTCTTTTTCCAAATATTTGGTAAATTGTAACTGGTTTTCTCACATCTTTCAGTGACAATCCATAGGCCATTAGAGCATTACTGACTTCTGTTAAAATTGGAAGCTTACATGTTAGTGATTAGCTAAAATCTTCATTATTTTCACCTTCATAAGTCATCACAAGTTGTTTATACCTTAAGAACAAAAATAATGTAGCGTACAACTAATCTTAATTTGCCCAGCAAAACTGTTGCAATCTAATCTGTCCAATAGCAACCTAAATTTGTTAGGATATTGCTTCTGATGAGCTATTCAGTAATCAAACAATAGATATTTAATAGTCATAATAAATTTAAAAATTAGCTTTTTCAGAGCTAATGGGTGGTAACAGAGTGTTGTGGATTCTGGATGGATTTTTTAGGGGGATCTGATATCATACTGCTGTTCATTATTTAGATATGAAAATAACTCTTTTCCTCCTACCTGTGTGCTTATTACAGTAATAAATGTCACAATAAGCTTCTTGAAGGTGATAGTGGAAACTGTATCTATGCAAAGATGAATTGAGTACTCTATAGGTAATTTCTTTACATTCATAACTGAATGTATTTAGATGGGTTGGCTATTCTCTTAACACTTTGATAAGGGGATTTATGGCATTAGCTATATTTAGACAGCAACTAACATTAACTTATTGTGCATTAAAAGCAGAAAATTAAGATATTCAAACCAGACTAGTGATGAGATCGATCTGAAATAGCCATAAGTGCTCAGTTTGGAAAAGAAGCTGATTTAAGCACTCTACTGCCATAAATAGCAGCTCTTAAGAATCCATTTATCTTGGCCATTTAAATAATTCCCTAGGGACTAGGGAGGCACTAATGAATGAAATATCCATAGGGGAGTACTGTAGAGTCTTGCTAGGGTAAACTGCATAGCCCAGCAAATTTGGACTAACAAACTTATTTCTATTTTCTGCAATACCTCCGCCAAAATCACCTTAGGCTCCAATGCTGTACAATAACTGGACTTTTACGATATTAGTACAGATAATTATATTATAAAAATCAAGAAAGACATTTCCAAGAACACGAGATTTTATTTAAATAAAGAGTCTTCTGCTAAATTCTCAGCAATTACAGCTATTTTTACAGCAGTGCCTTGGTTTAACTATTAATTATGAAAAGTCCAAGATTATGAAAACTTTATTCAAGCAACAGAAATGTGGGCATGCAGTACTTTCCTACTGAAAATTCAACAGCTAAGAGGGCTATTTAAGGGATAACATTCATGCTGATTAGTGTTGGAAAACTTGGGATAATAGAATAGAGTCTCAGCCATGTGGTTCATAATGCTAATATAAGCACTGAAACCCTCTCTCAACACCTTTAATTCTTCCTGGGTAACTTAGTAAGAGCAGCCTCATACTTTAGTACCAAAAGAGAGTCAGAGTGAATTCCTATAGTGTTGCACATTATATTTATGACCTCTAAATTCTTCAGTGCTGTTCCACAGTACATCTTCTTTGCCTTCAAATATGGGAGCTCACATTGATTAAGTGATTAAATTTTCCATTGGTTTCCCACAGCATTACAAAACTTTGGAGAGTAGCAAGACAATTTTTAAAGGTGGCTCCCTGTTTTGGTTACCCACCCTCCTAGTCCTAACCAGCACTCCAGGATCTCTGGGTCAGATGTTATTGTTTCAGCAGTTTGTGGTTATCAGCAACAAAGCAGCAGATGTAAAACACCTTGCATTAGTCTAACAAACTGATATTAGCCAGGTTAAATAAGCATAAGCAAATCTGCCTGCCTAAGGTCCTGTGAGAACAATTTATACTATAAAGTACCAGAAGAGAATTCAGGAGCATTCCAGAGCTCATGAAGAGCTGTTGTCATACAGGCCTGAGCCAAATTGTATCATTTTCCTTCTGCCAGCAATACAAAAATATGTTCTAAAAGAGAAAGAAGTTGAAAACAGCTGCCTCAAATGAGCAGACTGCAGACAGAATGTTAGAAATACCACAAGAAAATTATCACACATGGTCTATTAAATGCTCAGGAAGAACTGAGACAAGCCACATTTTTTAATGACAGTTTGAAAACACTGCACCAATATTTCTTCTGAAGTAACAGCTCAAGTAGAAACACCTGCTAGTCTTGCTTAAGAATCTTTAATATAGCAGAAGTGAACCTCACATGAAGGAAGGAGAGGGACAAGGGACTGTTGGATTTCAGTATTATTGAAGAAGAAACCCTGTGAAGGTGTTTGTGTTTAGCAGTCAAGAACTAAGAAAATAACCATCTTATATTACGACTGCTCTTCTTTGTGACTTCTCATTTCGCTCTAATCACCCATTTAAGTTGTGATTGTAAACATATTTAATCATTTATATTCACACATGCAGAATCTCCATCTACCATTTAGTGCTCTGCTGCAAGATAACTTTGCAAAGTTCAAGTGAGGCAACTGCATTAAACATGCTAAAACACCATGACCATTGTTGATAGTGTTGATATTTGTTCAGAAAATGTTGAAAAAATTTATCTCCTCACTAGAAGAACTCCACTGGGTACATGATTTCATTTCAGAAGAAATAAACTTTCAAACAGTGTTACAGATAACCTCTGCCCCATCCTGTAATGTGCCACATTTTGAAAAGCATCCTACCTGCATGAAAAGCTAAAGTGAGATCTGTGGAGATCAAAGAATGCTGTGTAATATAAAAGAGACCTGAAAATCAAGGGAAAGAGGTTTCAGAGCAGGCTGTGGGATAAGGATGTCCAACTAAACCTGATAACCTGGGCTGAAGGACAGATTATTCTCTTCCTCTCTGCCATTTCTCTCTTCCAATGTGAGGAGGAAGACAATTTGCACAAAGAAGTACTCAGTTCTAGACATGTTAAACACTATTTTTGTTTTCCAGAAATTAAAGAGAAAGATGGAATTTTCAAAGTTCTGATTTTGTTTCATATTCAAGTGCATTTCTGTCTCTGCACATACATGTATTCTGTCTCATGTACATATACTGGTATGTTTTTGCCTTTCCAAACATATTTTTCCTTACATTCTTAGTTTTTGCAAACATGTAAACTCAGATTTTTACAGCACACTTAAGTAGCAGATATGTGAACAGTGCTTTGGAGTGCAAATGTTGCATTTAGATTAAGTGTTTCTCCTTTGAGACTGAAAGCTTTAATCTACAAAAATAAATCTTATTTGCAAGATATGGCTGGACAAAAAAAAAAAAAAAAAAAAAAAAAAAAAAAAAAAAAAAAAAAAAAAAAAAAAAAAACAAAAAACAAAGTCTATTGTACCTTCTTTCTTTCCTAGATTCCCTTACAGTTTCTTTCTCTGATCAAATGCCTTCTATCTTCACTTTCAAGTCTTTTATTTTTGTTTTTGTTTCTGGCTGTGTGTGCACAGAGGGACTGGAGAGCAGATGCATTCACTGAGAGATGCAGCTCTGTAAATGAGAAGTTGTTTTCACGATGCTTAATCTGCATCTTTCAAAAAAGCAGCTACTCAGCAGAAGTGGCTGATTAAAACCATCTCCAAATTTTTCAGGGGAATTTTAAAGCTCTTTGATTTTTGTCCCTGAAACAAACTATTGAAGCAGCATGTTGCTCTGTTATGTAAGGGATCCATCAATCATAGAAAAATGAAGTTATATAAAATGTACAAGTAGAATTATTTTCTTTTGGTAAACCAGTTGGAATTTACCATAAAGAGATATCAAGATAGCAAAAATTGTTCATATTAATTTAAAAAAATCAAGGGAGAGACCTATTTCTTTTCTATCAGGAGGAAAAAAATAAAATGAAAGGATTAAAGTCTTTAATTTAGCAATCTTTTAAATTCTTTTTTGCGTGTAACTGAGGCAAAAGGCACTACCTGCCAATAGGCAGCTAAATTATCATTTTTATAAGCTGCATTTTTAACAAAAAAAAAAGAGAATGGAAAATTACCTGATCAATTTTATTTCACATGGAGACAGAATTCACTGTAAATCACTGATCCTTAGCATTCAACATTCAATTTCCTTCTATTTAAATGTGTATTTTTAAGAGATTGAGTTTATATGGGCTTCATGTATAATTTAAACTCCTCAGGCAATGCTATTTTATTACTATAATCACATTAAATGTAAGTGATCTGTAGAAAAATATTTGAGTGGGACAGAAATGGAAACAAATGGAAATGTGAAGTGAAATGAAAAGGCTGCTTGAATATATTTGTTAAGTGAAGTTTGCAAGTGAGAGAATCTGGAAGGAAAAGCAGAAGTGGAACTCCATCTCTATGGTATCTATAAAAAATGCAAGGAACACTAAAAAATCAGTGAATTGAAGATTCATTTCTTGAGTCAAATAATTCAGAAGGAAAATTATTATCTCCTACATAAGGACTTGAGTTCTTTTAAATAATCTGATCCATTACTAAATGAGAAACACTTTCAGGAATTTTTTTTGTGATGGGGTACGAAACCCAGAGGTACAGCCCCAGCAAATTCAAACTACTCAGCCAGCTTTTCAGATTAATTTATTCTGCAGATTTACAGAAGTGGCTAAAAATATTCAGGATTACACTAGCTAAGAATTGATGTCTTACATGTATGCAACATTTCTAATAGGTTTACATTAATATCTGCTTCTTGACTAAAGTGTATGGATGGAGAAAGAAATCCACAGTAAACAACCGAACAGAATAATCCTGCTTTTAAAGAAGAGAAGGACCATTCTAAATGGCAATTGGTATAGCTGTTGGCAAGATAATTAGCATTACCACTAGCACCTTTAATCTAATTGGACTCATGCATGCAAGTTAAATTATCTCCAGGATTTATGTCACTTAAGGGAAAAGCTGAACTGAATGAAGCATTTAAACATTATTTTTGGATCTGGCTCATTATGCCACCTGGGATGGGAATGTACTGCTCATCTCTGCTCTGCACTGACCCCCATCAGTAACTGGACTGGCACAGGAGCTCTGCACAGGTACTGGGATCTTCACAGCCACCTCTGCTGATGCTGGTAAATTGAATTAACTTGCTCCTAATGCATCCAAAATGCTGACAATGCACCCTGTTCTTAGGGACATGTACACTGCGTGGTTTCTAAACTCAGGGAGGAGAGAGTTGTCTTCATTTCAAACCAGATTTGTCATTGAAAACTATGACATTTTACACAGTTATATTTTAGAAAAATCATATTTTTCACTATGAAGCTTCTGGCTCATATTGTTGAACCAGAATCAACAACGAGGATTGGATTCTTGAATTGCTGTAATTTCAATACTTAAAATGATTATTACAGTTTTACTCTGTTCTGGATAGGACCCTAATGCCCTTAGAAAATCTGGTCTCAGAGGAAGGCACGACCATTTTTTCCATCTTTGATTCACTCTTCATATGTATTTTCATGACTCATGTTTTGTGTCCTTTAAAATGATTGATTCAAGCCACTTAGAGATCTGTGAATTCAGCACTGGAATTACACAGCATCACTAGGATGTGCCAATAACATTCACACAAGTGAGAGATGAATTACGGAAAATTTTAATTATGAGCCATCTCTCTAGTGGTGTGTCATTAATGAACATCATCTGTACAGTGTTAGAGTATGAGCCTCTGTACAATCTCTGGAAATGCTTCACAAGGCTGAATCCCACAGAGGTCATCTGCAAGGTAACAGAACCTGTGTCTTGCCCCTTCTGAGAAATACAGCAAACAATTTAGAAATGAAGTTTAACAAAGGGTATTTTATGAGTGCACATTTACTCTAAAGACAAGAATTACAAAGCCTTAGAAATATTCTGCTACATTCTTGTCTCATTTAGTCTCATCCTCCTGTGTGGTGGGAAACTTCAGTCTGGATGAGGTCCTAAAATCCATTTTCTTTCCAGCCTCCCCCAGTGTGGTCCTTCTGAAGTGCAATATCCTTTTGAATGGATATTCAGATATCAAAATTATTTCCTGTCTTTTCTAGGGTGTTGTATTGAGATTCTCTTTTTTTTCAGACTTCTAAGATCTGGACAGCGAAACAGAGTCAATGTTACTGCTTTTATCTTATAAAGGTTTTAAAGATCAATGCACAATAATAACAGAAAAGTGGCCTCAAGATTGTCACAAGGATGGTGGTACCAGAATCAATACATAATTTCAGACAGGCAATTGCCAATTATCGGACAGAAGATTCCAACCTTCTCAAAATTGCTGCCTTCCTAATTTCAGCAACCACTTACAGAGGGACAGTAAAGTGAAAGTACCTTCCAGCCTTGATCTTGATGTCCATACTCCTAACAGTCCATACTCACTTGGTCTTTGCTGATAGCTCCTACTTCCCAGAGTGCTCCCCTAGGCAAACCTTGATAGCAGCCACAACACAGGATGTGACATGTCCAAAGCCTCATTCCTCCCTGCAGGATCTGCATCATGTTTCCCTTGTATATTGAGCAATTTAAGGCTGCATGGGTCATCCTCTGGGGTGCTGGTCTATAGATGGTTACAGGGGAAACACACCCCTTTCAGTTTGACCTATCTCAAATAGCTCCTACCCTTACCACTTGCAAATGAAAACATGAAGTTCGCAACAGAAATTGCATGAATGCCTAATATTTTTGCTTTGTACTTGGAAACAGATTCATACTTCTACTGATAACATCTACAAAATCGTTCAGATAATTATTTAATTATCACTGTGATATCCTTCCTTCCTTCCTTCCTTTCTTCCCTCCCTCCCTTCCTTCTATATCACTACAAACCACTATAAATTTCATTTTCACATTGCTATTTTTCAAGCCGTTCAATAATGTAAATATCAGACAAGCTCAGCCCTGTCAGATGTCCTCATGTTTCACTAGTAAGATCTTTTGCTTTCAGCACAGTTGGTTGCTCTCTGTGCTCTCACCCATGCCTTATCTTCTGTATAATTCACATGCTAATCACTATCTTCTCTCTTTTAAATCATGATTGTCACATCAAATGCTTTATTGAAATCCAGGGAGATTACATCTACTTCATTTTTCTTGTTTAACATGGTCTTATTTTATCAAAGAAAGCTATCAGATGTGTCTAGTGTTATCTCTCTTTGATAAGTACAAGATGGTACTCACAGACTGATCCAGATATACCCTGTTCATCTGCATTAACAATTTACATTTCTTTCCCAACCCAAATGGACCCCAACACAAGAGACTATTTCACTCCTACAAAAGTCACATCTTCTTTCAGCGATTCACATCCATAACATTTCTTCTAGGAATTAATTCTAATTTCATTATTATTTCTTTTGTTCCAAACCACTCTGAAGATCCTGTGTAAGGCCTAAGGTGAGATTAATACCAGTGGAATAAAATATCAGTGATATATTCTCTGGGGAAAGTGACTTAGAAAGAAGTATACCTGTGATTGTCACACCAGATAGATTTTATCTATAATAGTTATTATGGTAAAGGCATTTTTCTGCAAATCCCCTTCTGTAAAAATATTAGGTTTTACAGTTCCTGCAGGGAAAACTGATGCGCAGTTATTCCAGTAATATCTTCTCTAGTTCCACTCTTATGCAACTCAGTCAATGCCAGTAGCAAGAGAGAAATGCTCCAAGAAAAAGATAAATGAAATGTCACCTTTGAAGGGATAGAGAATTTGGCATAGAAAATCAGTGTATTAATTCTCAACAGTAAATACAGGATCCCATTCTCAGATGAGAGAGTACTTCTTATGCTTCAGAAATGAGACAAAAATTAAAAGACTAGAAAAGCTAATATACCTGACTGCTTAATAAAATTCTTCCCTGACATTGACAGTGGATATAGT